>NC_068347.1:32542908-32865020 GCF_014633365.1 Diospyros lotus | reverse complement strand
GCCTTGTAACATATAAAAAAAAAAGTGTGGAGAGTAAAGTTGTAGCCTTATAACATTTCTTAAAATTAATATAGTTTTGACTATTTTTCAGTTAAATATTGTTAGTAATTTGTTTTGATCTTTAAGCCTGGCCTTAAGCGTGGGATGATGATCCAAATGACACTCCCGAGATGTTTTTTTGTGTATTATAGAAGTTATATTTATATTTGTTTAAATAATTTAAATTTTTAAATTTCTTTAATAATTTAATTTTTTATAATTATTTAGCAAAGAAATATTTCATTGCTAAATAATTTTAATTTATTTTTATTATTTAATTATTTAGTGGTGAAATATCCGTTACTAAATTAATATTATTTTAATTTTATTTTTTAAATTACTTAGCAATGGATTAACCCGTCGGTAAATAAATTTAATTTTAATTGTATTTTTTTAAATAATTTAGCAATAGGTCTACTGATCGCTAAATAAATTTTATTTTATTTTCTATTTTTTTAATTATTTAGATATGAAAAATCCCATTGCTAAATAATTTTATTTTATTTTTTTTAGATTATTTAGTGACAGGTTTGCTCAGTCTCTAAATAAGTTTTATTTTATTTTTAATATTTTAAATATTTAGCGATAATTTTATTTTATCTTTTATTTTGTTTAATTGTTTGGCGATGGGTTACACTGCCGTTAAATAATTTTATTTTACTTTTTAATTTATTTAATTATTGTTAAATAAATTTTATTTTATTTTTATTTTTTTAAATATTTAGCGATGAGTACTCCCTTCGCTAAATAATTTCATTTTATTTTTTATTTATAAATTATTTAGGGACGGGATCTCTTGCCACTAAATAAATTTTATTTTATTTTTTTATTTTGTTTAATTATTTAGCAACGAGTAGTCCCGTCGCTAAATAATTTTATTTTATTTTTTATTTTTTCAATTTTATTTTATTTTTTAATTTTTTAATTATTGCTAAATAAAATTTATTTTATTTTTTATTTTGTTTAATTATTTAGCGACAGGTTTTCCCGTCGCTAAATAATTTTATTTTATTTTATATTTTTAAATTATTTAGTGACAGGCAAACCCGTCAGTACAGAAATTTCATTTTATTTTTCAATTTTTTTAATTATCGATAAATAAAATTTATTTTATTTAATTATTTAGCGACTGGTTGTCTCGTCACTAAATAATTTTATTTCTTATATTTTTAATAATTTAACGACGGGCATTCCTGTCGCTAAATAATTTCAATTTATTTTTATTTTTTTCAATTATTTAGTGACAGGTTGTCCCGTCACTAAATAAATTTTATTTTATTTTTTAATTTGTTTAATTATTTAGCGACGGGTGTCCCGTCGCTAAATAATTTTATTTAATTTCTTATTTCTAAATTATTTAGTGACGGAAAACCCGTCACTACATAAATTTCATTTTATTTTTTATTTTTTAAATTATTTAGTGACTGGTTCTCTCGTCACTTAATAAATTTAATTTAATTTTTTATTTTTTTTAATTATCATTAAATAAAGTTTATTTTATTTTTTATTTTGTTTAATTATTTAGTGACGCGTTTTTCGTCGCTAAATAATTTTATTTTATTTTTTATTTTTAAATTATTTAGTGACGTGTTTTTTCGTCACTACATAAATTTCATTTTACTTTTTATTTTTTAAATTATTTAGTGATGGATTTTTCCGTCACTAAATAAATTTCTTTTTATTTTTTAATTTTTTTAATTATCGCTAAATAAAGTTTATTTTATTTTTTATTTTTAAATTATTTAGTGACGGAAAACCCGTCACTACATAAATTTCATTTTAGTTTTTATTTTTTAAATTATTTAGTGATGGGTTCTTCCATCACTAAATAAATTTCATTTTATTTTTGAATTTTTTTAATTATTGTTAAATAAATTTTATTTTATTGTTTATTTAATTTAATTATTTAGCGACAAGCGCTCCCGTCGCTAAATAATTTTGTTTTATTTTTTATTTTTTAAATTATTTAGTGACGGGCTGTTCCGTCACTAAATAAATTTTATTTTATTTTTGATTTTTTTAATTATTTAGCGACGGGGATTCCCGTCACTAAATTATTTTATTTTATTTTTTATTTTTTAATTATTTAGTGACGGGTTCGGCCGTCACTAAATAAATTTCATTTTATTTTTTAATTTTTTTAATTATCGCTAAATAAATTTTATTTTATTTTTTATTTTGTTTAATTATTTAGCGATGGGGTGTCTCGTCGCTAAATAATTTGTTTTATTTTTTATTTTTAAATTATTTAGTGACGGTTTTCCCGTCACTACATAAATTTCATTTTACTTTTTATTTTTTAAATTATTTAGTGACGGGTTCTCCCGTCACTATATAAATTTTATTTTATTTTTTAATTTTTTTAATTATCATTAAATAAAGTTTATTTTATTTTTTATTTTGTTTAATTATTTAGTGACGGGTTTTCGTAGCTAAATAATTTTATTTTATTTTTTATTTTTAAATTATTTAGTGACGGATTTTTCCGTCACTACATAATTTCATTTTACTTTTTATTTTTTAAATTATTTAGTGATAGGAACCTGTCACTAAATAAATTTCTTCTTATTTTTTAATTTTTTTAATTATCACTAAATAAAGTTTATTTTATTTTTTATTTTTAAATTATTTAGTGACGAAAAATCCGTCACTACATAAATTTCATTTTAGTTTTTATTTTTTAAATTATTTAGTGATGGGTTCTTCCATCACTAAATAAATTTCATTTTATTTTTGAATTTTTTTAATTATTGTTAAATAAATTTTATTTTATTGTTTATTTAATTTAATTATTTAGCGACAAGCGCTCCCGTCGCTAAATAATTTTGTTTTATTTTTTATTTTTTAAATTATTTAGTGACGGGCTGTTCCGTCACTAAATAAATTTTATTTTATTTTTGATTTTTTTAATTATTTAGCGACGGGTATTCCCGTCACTAAATTATTTTATTTTATTTTTTATTTTTTATTTTTTAATTATTTAGTGACGGGTTCGGCCGTCACTAAATAAATTTCATTTTATTTTTTAATTTTTTTAATTATCGCTAAATAAATTTTATTTTATTTTTTATTTTGTTTAATTATTTAGCGATGGGGTGTCTCGTCGCTAAATAATTTGTTTTATTTTTTATTTTTAAATTATTTAGTGACGGTTTTCCCGTCACTACATAAATTTCATTTTACTTTTTATTTTTTAAATTATTTAGTGACGGGTTCTCCCGTCACTATATAAATTTTATTTTATTTTTTAATTTTTTTAATTATCATTAAATAAAGTTTATTTTATTTTTTATTTTGTTTAATTATTTAGTGACGGGTTTTCGTAGCTAAATAATTTTATTTTATTTTTTATTTTTAAATTATTTAGTGACGGATTTTTCCGTCACTACATAATTTCATTTTACTTTTTATTTTTTAAATTATTTAGTGATAGGAACCTGTCACTAAATAAATTTCTTCTTATTTTTTAATTTTTTTAATTATCACTAAATAAAGTTTATTTTATTTTTTATTTTTAAATTATTTAGTGACGAAAAATCCGTCACTACATAAATTTCATTTTAGTTTTTATTTTTTAAATTATTTAGTGATGGGTTCTTCCATCACTAAATAAATTTCATTTTATTTTTGAATTTTTTAATTATCGTTAAATAAATTTAATTTAATTTTTTATTTAATTTAATTATTTAGGGACGGGTGCTCCATTCGCTAAATAATTTTATTTTATTTTTTAAATTATTTAGTGATGGGCTGTTCCGTCACTAAATAAATTTTATTTTATTTTTGATTTTTTTAATTATTTAGCGACGGGTATTCCCGTCACTAAATAATTTCATTTTATTTTTTATTTTTTAAATTATTTAGTGACGGATTTTTCATCACTAAATAAATTTCATTTTATTTTTTTAATTATCGCTAAATAAATGTTATTTTATTTTTTATTTTATAAATTAGTTAGTGACGGGTTTACCCGTTGCTAAATAAAGTTTATTTTTTTTTATTTTAGTTAATTATTTAGCGACGGTTTGTCCCGTCGCTAATTTAAACATTTTAATGAAAAATATTAAAAATATTTAGTGACGGAATTTTGCGTCGCTAATTCCGTCGCTAAAAATAAAAAAATAATAAAAATTTGGTCACAAAATTTCCGTCATAAATCCGTCGCTAAAATTTAGCGACGGAATTTCCGTCGCAAATCCGTCTCTAAATAGTGACCAAAAAATTCCGTCACTAAATCCGTCACTAATTAATGGATTTTTTTTTAGTGTTTCTCACTATTTTTTGCTTGTTCTTGTTCATAAGAAAACCTCAAATTTTCTGAAAGCATACCTTAATTTATCTTAAGAGAATTATGGGTTTGTGAAATTTGTCAAAAAAAGGCTTGCTTTGGCGTTCCCCACCATGATGAGACCTTTGTTAGTAAATACGTGAATTAATCGTGTATTATTCGTGAATTATTTCGTTTTTTTATCAAAAGTATTATTGTAACGACCCGTTAGGGGGTCTAGACGTTTTCGAGTATTTTATTATGGGCTCAAAAATTTTTGCTTTAATTAATTGAGGATTGAAAAAAAAATATTTTTTTTTTATGAAATAAAGTGTAAGTGGAAATAAGAATTTAGTAGCCCATCTAAATAGAATCCAAAAATGTGGGGAAAGTTCAAGTAGATTGGGCCATTGAGATTGTTTGGAATTTTAATCATATTGAATGGGCTTGGATTATGATATTTTGTTTGGGTTAGTGAGTTGGGCCATGGAATGACCCACGGCATGGGCTGAACCCAATTGAGAAATGAGATTTGAAATTTTTAAAGGAAAATCATAATAAAATAAATTGGCCATCAAATGTCAAAAGAGCCCCTGGATATTTTTGTCTATAATATGAAAGGAATGGTATTTTGGTAATTGATGGAGTTGGCGTGCAATCTATACACATTTCCTTTTTTCTACAACAGCTGTGTGCAAATCCCTCATTTCAGTGCGTATCCTTCCTTTTTCTAACTATTCCATTGCTTCCTCTCCAATTATCTCCATATCCTTTTTCTATTTCATACCTCTTCTTCTCCTTCTCCGATATGCTGTTGGCGACTGGAGCTTCAAGATAGAATCCTAGCTTCTCATCTCTTGGAGCGACTCTATTAGGCAAGTTTCTTTCAATCATTCCTTCTCCATTTCTGCAAGTAATCCCTGTACCATTTTATTCTGTCGAGCAAGCCCCATAGTTGCCTCATCCATTATTGCTCATTATATGTTGATTATTTATAAACGTACGTATACTGTGGTGTTTCATAAGTCTTTCCCTAAGGCTTCAAATGGGATTTACATCACCCATAATTCCCTTTCATGGATGGCTTTGTTGGTTAGGAAAGGATGCAAACATCTCCCTCGTTATGTATCCGTTGGACTGTGTCGCGTATATATATATTTGTGTATACATTTATATATATATATATGAATTGTGAACCTTTATCCAGTGTAGTGATACCTTGTTCTACTTCTTGTGGGTCTCCTTGTGGTCTTGAATGGAGCTTAATATACCCCCCAAAAATCCATTCTGTGAGTGGTGTATTTTCAAATTAAGGAAAAACAAAAGAGACCTTGCTCGTCTCTGTGTTTCGAAGTTGCAGCGTTTCACACCTATACATATATATGTAGCTAATTAGCCCCATTCGAATGGAGCCCCATCCATTCGAATGACCCATGCTCTGTTTGAATGCCCTCCCTTGTTTAAAAGCCTCATTCTGTACCATTCGAATGTCACTTGCTTCCATTCGAATAGCCCATTGTTTGATTCAGATAGCATATATATATATGCCATATATATATCCAGAAAGAAAGAAATCCATTTTAGCAAACTTCAATCCCATTTTTGACCTCTATACAGCAAGATTCTTTGAAAACTTAAAACTCAAAAGTTGTAGATCTTTCTCTTAGATTTCCATATCATCTTGAATCATCTAAATCGGAGTTCTGACGAAAGAGATATGCCCGGAATGCCAAACACTGTCGAAACTGTATAGTCACATTTGAATGTATCGCGACAGCAGAAACTTCAAACCCGATTTCGACCTTTATTAATCCAGAATCTCTTAAAACTCCAAACATAAAAGTTGTATATATTTTTCTTGGCTTTCCATATCCTATCGAATCAGCTCAATCCGAGCTCATACGACAAAGTTATGCTCATATTACCAATCGATGTCGAATCTGTCCAGAATAGTCTCATTCGAATGAGTTTCTTCTACATTCGAATGAATTTCATGATTTACTGTTCAAATTGCTCTGATTTTTGCCTAACATTTGAATGCAACAGTTCCCTCATTCGAATGAATTTTTCTATCATTCGAATGTGTTAGAAGTCATTCGAATGTGCCCTTCAAACTTGTGATTTGTTGAAGCAGTTCTGACCATGCTTCACTCTTTTTGGTATATCTTCCTGTGATGATATCCGATTTAAGATACGTTTAATGTTTGGAAACTAGACTTCATAGGCTTCGATTCGATATATTTTTCGAATGATTTGGTTACGTTTTGAGCCCGTAACAACCCGATTAATTTCTGTCATCAAATTCGTAACTTCTGTTCGTGTAATCTGACCACATGGTGTTCTTTGGACTATAACTTTATGTTCCCATCTCCGAATGAAGATCCGTTTCTTGGGTTGTAAACTAGACATCCTAGGATTCGCTTTGATATATTACCCGTATTATTTGGCTTTATATTGAGTCCGTAATGACCCCATCAATCTTGGCCAACAATCTGGGAATTTCTGTTGTGACCCATCCTTTATATATATATATATGCCTCATTCGAATGGTAGGATGTATCATTCGAATGTCACTTGCTGTTTCATTTGAATAACACCCTCTACGCAATTCAATCAGTCCTATATGATTATGATTATGCCTGATTCAAATAGCCCTTGCATATGTGTTTATTCACCATCCGAATGACCCATATTTAATTTACCCAAACAAATACATCAATGTCAATTTAGCATAATTATTGAATGAATTTAAATGGTTATATGATGGAAAAAATAACGTATTAAGTCTTTAATTTTCCTCAGATGGTGAATCAAGATTTAACTTTAAATATCATTTCCCAAAATTATTTATGTGTGTTAATTTACATCTTAAATGTGGTAAACATTATAAAGTAAGATATGTTGAATTTATCTGGTGATGAGAAAATACCCGATATGGGTAAGTGATGTTAACAACATAAATATCGCAGAAACAAGAATTTAAATACATGTGGTTGCAAATGCATACATGATGCATATATGCACAGGTTTCATATATATATATATATGTTTTGCGCACCTATTATTTTGCGCGGAGGGAGAAAGGGTACCCTAGAGCACCTAGCGCGGGACGAGGTGGCCATAGCCCGGCAGGTTGGCTCCATATTTATTTGTGAGATTCTATGGAATTTATGCACTTTTGCATGTATCGATTTATGGCTTGAGAGCCGGGAAAATTTGATATTGATAATGAAATGATGCACTCTTGCATGTATTGATTGATGGCTTGCGAGCCTATGAGAATTGATAATGATATTGGAATTTTATGCACGTTTGCACAGTGATACATGGTGACGTGATATATTAAGTTGAATTGATAAATTCATGAATTATGAATCTTGTATATAATTGTGGAGTCCTTGATTACTCTTCTTGGGGTCATCGTGTTCTTGGATCCTATATATCGTTTATTGTTTCTCGAACTTGCTGAGCCTTGTGGCTCACTTGATCTTCTTTGCCATTCTAGGTGAAAGAAAGAATGTTATTGGGGGCGAGTCCAGTAGGACTACAGCCCAGGGATAGTGGTGTACGGAGACGCGTCCTAGCTTTAAAGATCCTAGTTAGTGATTTGGTGAGGTTTGCAATAATGAGAATTTATTATGTTATTAGCATTTGAACCTCTTATCATTTTGTATAGCTGTCGAGCCTAGAGTTATGAGATATTGGGAATGTAATTGAACCTTGATTTAATTTCCGCTGCTAGAAATGAAATGAGTTGTTATTTGAGTTCAGTTTGTTCTATATCACCTATGTAAGGATTTTCTTTCGAGTATTTGGAAGTGGGCCTTACAATTATATTTGCGTATTTTTCAAATATATGGATTAATTCGCGTATTTTACACTTAAGAAGTATAATACACGTATCACCCAAATTTTTAAAAATTCGACTGAAAAATTCGGCCAGCTCCATGTACAGCAAATTAACAATGAGATTTTTTTATTATTATTATGACTAATAGCCCATAATAATTTTATTATTTAATATATTTATAATCACCACTAAGAAACATGTCTCCTTATTGTTTCTACTTTTCCATTTTCCAATTCCACCCACATGTCCTTTAGTTATTTTTAAATATTAATAAATATTATTATTCATTCCTCCCATATATGTCTCTATCATGTATTAAAAATTATTATTTTGTAATATTGATAAAAATATAGAATTATATTTTTATGTTTAATGAGTTTTTTTTTATTTATTAAGAATATAGTTGTGTATATATATATATATAATATGTCGAATTTTTATTACCGAATTTATTTAGTTGAAACGTTTTAAACACGAATTAAGCCTTTACTGAATATTTTTCGAATAATAAATATTTGACCAAATTTTTGACCATATTTAAAATATATCAAACCGAATAATACTCATATTTTTACCGTTCCGAATTTTTCCCGTATCTCGAATTGCTAACAAGGGTTGAGACAATATTCAACACTCTTACCTGGTGACTTGTATTTGATGTGCATACTCACCGATTAAGAATAGTTGGTGAAATTTGCTATGAAATTGATTTTGTGCTTGTTTAGCATCTATGCGCGCTACCTTGTAGTTAGCAAAGTGAATCTTGTACAGCACCATGACGAGGAGAAAATCTGGAAGTTTGATGCCAGACTAGTGTTCTTACAAACGTTTCAATTTATATACCTGCTGAAAGCTGAGGATAGATGCTAAAAGATTGAGGACTTGTTAATTCTTCCAAATGTTAGGTTTCTGCCATCTGATTTCATGAAAAACACAGGCATTGGTCTTTGTACGCATACATTGCAAATATGGAAGATATGAATAGAAGGTTACAGTAATAGAAGTCATTTGGAAATGTAGGAGGTGCTGGTTTAGTTGTTGAGTTTTAATAATAGAATGCAATCTTATTGGGTTTTATACTGTTGACTGTGTCCACAATCATGTTGTAGCTTTATTTCCACAATAGCTTTTGCAATTTCCACCCAAAAAAATTAAAAGAAACATTGATAGTTCTCTTCCCCTTTTAGAAAATGTTGTTAACATTTTAATTTACATCTGGTATGGTTGTTTCTTGTGTCTATTCTGATGTTTCATTTCTCTTTTTTTGGTGTCTTCTCCAGTACATCCCCTCTGTCTAGCATCTTCTACATCTTTTCGGGGTTTCTTGTCGCCTTCAGTGTCTTTGGCATGTCATCTCTCGACTTTTAGATCAATTTTAGCATATATTAATGTATTTTATTGAGTCATTATAAATAAATAAATAAAATTATAAAATGATCTTAAAATTTGTAAATGTGCACGTAAATAATATATAAATTTATAATTTTATTTTAAAATTATTAATTAAAAAAGTTTCTTCATAATAAAGAGTCAAAATTTTAATTTCAATTTCAAATCACCATTAAGTTTTTGTTATATTTTAAGTTATTAAAAGTTAAGAATATAAAAAATATTAAAAAAATAAATAATTTAAAATTTTTAATAAATATATATTTAATTATAATAAAATAAGATTTTACTCTTCATATTTATCCTTGTATTTTTTCATGTTTTGGGGCTAAATTGTAATCTTCTTACAGCTTAACATAGGGAGGGAGAGAGAAAGAGAGAGGAGGGGGGGGCGAACAGAAAAGCAAGGAAAAGAAGAGGCCCGTGGCGGGCCCCTGTTGGCCCCGTCCACGAGTAAACCCAGCGTCCAGCGAGTGCAATTTTGTGGGATAAAGCTAGACGGACGAACGCGAAGACAAACTAGTTGACAAACCTGTTTAATTTAACCGTTCATCCAAAATTACAAGTTTAACCCTCAGCTCTCATTCTCTCTTTTACGGTCAGCTCCCATTCTCACTTTCTCTTAAAATCACTTTCACTTTCACTCCCTCTCTCTCTCAAACTCACCATCTCTCAAACACTGTATCTCTCCCCCATTCTCTTTCTCAAATCCACTGTATCTCTCCCCCATTCTCTCTCAGTGTCTCCCCCCCTACCTTGTCTCAAACTCACTCTATCTCTTCCTCATTTTCTCTCTCAAACCCGGTTGCAGTATGTCCCCCCCCACCCTGTCTCAAACCCCCTCATTCTCTCTCAAACCCAGTTGCAGCGTCCACCCCCAACCCTATCTCAAAACGTTTATATATACATATATACATTTAGATATTTTCTTTTTTCTATTGTTGTTTTTTTTTTATTTTTTTGCTTCTTTTGTTTTTTTATGGTGATTTAGCTGTTGAAATAAAAATTAAAAAATATAATTTATTTTGAATTATGAAAGAACATAATTTATTTTGATTGTATATTTGACAATTAAGTAAAAAATATTGCTTGTGTTATTTTCACTTATTTCATACTCTGTTATTAATTTTTCTTCAATTTGAGGATATTAATTAAATTACTTAATTTAAATTATTTACTTATAAAATTATAACATTTGTGTAAAATATGATTAATATTTTACTTAATCAAATTAGAGTAAAATTACTTGATAAAATTGGAGCAGTGTAAAATAAAATTGGAGTAAAATTATAACTTAGTAAAATTACTTAATATGAGTGTAAAATAAGATTGGAGTAAAATTCATATTTTTAAGATTAAATCTAATATAATTAGATATATATTTTTATTATTTTATGATCAAATATAACAATAATTTTTTCTTATTATTTTGCAATTAGATATAACAACAGCAATCTTGATAGTTGACATTAAAAATGTTAATATTAATATATATAATAAGTAATTAAATAATTTATTTTCTCATTTAAGATCACTTTAAATACCAATTTATTACAACAATATCAATTATATCTTAAAATCATCTCTCATTTTGTATTAAAATTACATTTCTTAACTAAAAAAAAAAAAAAAAACATAACAGGGAGTGGGTGGGTGAAGTTTGGGAGAGACAGAGCAGAAACATAACAGAGAGTGGGTGGGTGAAGTTTGGGAGAGACAGAGCAACATCGGGGGGGGGGGGGGGGGCGACGGTGGTGTCGCCATCCTTGGGCGACGTAGATGGGAGCAGCGGTGAGGCGTTCCTCCCTCAAGGTTGAGGATGAGAGAGAGAGAGAGAGAAGTTTGGGTGACAGTTGCTCGCGACGGCGAGTGGGGGCAAGGCGGTGTGGGGGGCGGGCGATGGTGGTCAATGGCCGGGGGGGTGACGGCGACTGCGATGGTGGGTGTGCTTGCAGTGTTGGCAGGGGAGACGGCTTTGCGAGCAGGGGGCGATAGCGGGCGATGTTGGTGGGGGAGACGGCGGTGGCGCCATCTTTGGGCGACGGCGATACGAGCAGCGGTGGCAGGGTTGACGGTGACGGAGGTGCGAGAGCGGTGTGGGGGGTGGACGCTGCACCCGCGGGGGTGGGTTTGAGAGAGAGTAGGTTTGAGGGAGGGTTTTGAGAGAGAAAGAGTGGGGGAGAGACAGAGAGTTTGAGCGAGGATGGTTTTGGGAGATATAGAGTTTGAGAGATGATGGTTTTGAAAATGGGCGGGTAAATATAAAATAAAATTAATTCAAAAATATTTGGAATGGGTTTGTCAATTCGTTTGTCGCCGCGTTCGTCCGTCTAGCATTATCCAATTTTGTGTACCTCATTTAACGGTGGGTAACTTTATCCATCATTAAATTAAACACAGAGAGAGAGAGAGAAAGGAGTGAGGTAAATGGAATTGCACGTGGCCTAATGTAAGTTGATCGATTTCTTCTCATCTCACTCTTCTGAGTGCAATTTTGTGCACCTCATTTAACGATAGGTAACTTTTACCCACCGTTAAATTAAACAGAGAGAGAGAGGAGTGAGGCAAATGGAATTGCACGCTGCCCAATGTAAGTTCACACATTTCTTCTCCTCTTATTCTTTCTCTTTCTCTCTCTCACTCTCCCATTCCCAGAGTCTCCATCCATTCTTTCCGACGACCCCTCCTCCAACAGCAGTGTCTCTCCACCTTCGGTGTGTCCTCCACCTCCCGCCATCGTTGGAGAACGACCCTTCACCTCCCTCCAGACTATGCTTCACAAGTACCAAACAAATATATTTCTTCTTAATAGTTCTCATCCACTATCTCATCTTCATCTTTTTTCTTTTTCCAAAGCCCCCTTTTTCTGCCATGGCCTCTGCCTTGTTCTTCGCACCCACCATCCGGGGTCTCAGACCCCTCAATAAGCCCACCTACTCCTGTATCTTCCAAAGTAATAAAAAAATTTCTTAAAAAATACTTGTATTTCTTTAACTCTATTAGGCAAAGAATTTTTTTTTTTTGGCATGGGTATATAAAATACTGCCCTGTGATTTAATTGTTTAACTCTATTTAATTATTAATATCATATTTGGCCATGAAGTAATTTTATGCAAATATAAATATTTTTTAAGTATTTTTTTATTATTAAAAGTAATATACGTGTTCTATTTTTTATTCATCTGTTTAAATTTTTTTTTATCATATAACAATGTTATAAGATATCACTATAATATGTGAAAAAGAGAGAGAGGGAATATACTTTGACTGTAATAAATGTTGAAAATATAACTTTTATATCTCCATTACAATTTATCTTACAAAAGATTAAAATAAAATCATATCCTGTAATAATATTAAATTATATAATATTTATCATATATTATTACATATAATGTTTAATATTTACCCAACAATATTTTTCAGCAAAAAAGGTTTTATTTGAGTTTTATAGTGTACAAATGATGATATACAGTTTTATGAATTTGTTTAGTTTTAAGTACTAAAAAGATTTTAAGATGTAAACAAATCATAATTTATGATACGCTGTTGTTGAAATAACACCGTGTAAAACTGTATGCCACTATTTCACGCCGGAAAGAGAGAGGACGCCGAAGGTGGAGGGGACGCCGGAGGACTACGTTCACTGCTGGAGGGGACGCCGGAGGGAATAGAGGGCCGTTGCTGTACGTCGGAGAGAGATGAGGGTCGCTGTAGGCGGATGACATGTCGAAGAGAGAGAGAGAGAACATCTGAGGTGTAGGGGACGTCACGGCCGCTGCTGGAGGGGACGGAGAGAGAGAGAGAGTGGAGAGTGCTGCTGGACGGGCCCCGAAAATGGAAGGACGTTACTGGGGAGAGAGAACTGCTGCCTGCTGGAAAGATAGTGAGTGAGAGAGAGAGAGAGAGGTGCATGAGAGAGTGAGAGAAGAAGTGTTTGGGCGGGCGGGCTGCTACATTGGGCTGCGTAAAATCAATTAAATATTTTTTTTTCAATTATCCAATAACTTTGTTCACTGCCTTCAAGCTAACGGTGGATGACGGTGGGTAAACTTACCTCAGTTAAATGGGGTGCACAAAATCGCACTCCACTCTTCTAGAGTCTCCCTCCATTCTTTCCGGCGACCCCTCCTCCAGCAGCGGTGTCTCTCCACCTTTGGCGTGTCGTCTGCCTCCCGCCATCGTTGGAGAACGGCCATTCACCTCCCTCCAGACTCTGCTTCACAAGTACCAAACAAATGTATATCTTCTTCTTAATTGTTCCCATCCACTATCTCAACTTCATCTTCTTTCTTCTTCCAAACCTCCCTTCTTCTCCCATGGCCTCTGCCTTGTTCTTCACACCTACCATCCAAGGTCTCAAACCCCTCAACAAGCCCATCGACTCCTGTATCTTCCAAAGTAATAAAAAATTTTCTTAAAAAAATACCTATATTTCCTTAACTCTATTAGGCAAAGAATTTATTTTTTGGCATGGGTATATATTATTATTATTAAAAAATACCGATATTTAATTGTTTAACTCTATTTAATTATTAATATCATATTTGGCCGTAAAGTAATTTTATGCAAATATAAATATTTTTTAAGTAATTTTTTATTATTAAAAGTAATATACGTGTTCTATTTTTTATTCATCTGTTTAAATTTTTTTTATTATATAACAATGTTATAAGATATCACTATAATACGTGAAAAAAAGAGAGAGAATATACTTTGACTGTAATAAATGTTGAAAATATAACTTTTATCTCTCCATTACAATTTATCTTACAAAAGATTAAAATAACATCATATCCTGTAATAATAATAAATTATATAATATTTATCATATATTATTACATATAATGTTTAATATTTACCCAACAGTATTTTTCAGCAAAAAAAGTTTTACTTGAGTTTTATGGTATCCAAATGATGATATACAGTTTTATGAAATTGTTTAGTTTAAGTACTAAAAAGATTTTAAGATGTAAACAAATCATAATTTTTGATACGCTGCTGTTAAAATAACACCGCGTAAAACTGTATGCCACTATTTCACGACGCAGGAAAGAGAGAGGACGCTGGAGGTGGAGGGGACGCCGGAGGACTGCGGTCGCTGCTGGAGGGGACGCCGGAGGGAGTAGAGGACCGTTGGTGTATGCCGGAGAGAGAGGAGGGTCGCTGTAGGCGGATGACATGTCGGAGAGAGAGATAGGACATCGGAGGTGGACAGGACGCCGCGACCGCTGTTGGAGGGGACGTCGCGGCCGCTGCTGGAGGAGACGAAGACAGAGAGAGAGAGTGGAGAGTTGCTGCTGGACGGACGCCGAAAGTGGAAGGCCGTTGCTGGAGAGAGAGAGCTACTGTCTGCTGGAAACAGAGTGAGTGAGTGAGTGAGTGAGAGAGAGAGGTGCATGAGAGAGTGAGAGAAGAAGTGTTTGGGCGGGCTGCTACATTGGTCTGAGTAAAATTAATAAAGTATTTTTTTTTCAATTTTCCAATAACTCTGTTCACTGCCTTCAAGCTAACGGCGGATGACGGTGGGTAAACTTACCTCAGTTAAATGGGGTGCACAAAATCGCACTCGGGTCGAGCATAGAATTTTCCTTTCTTTTCCCTCTTTTCACTGTTCACTGCTTCTCGACGTGGTCTTGCGATTTTAACCCTTTTTTTTTTTTCAATGACCTAAATGTTCAGATTCTCACTTAATTTTAGAAGAGATTGGTTCCTTCATAATTCGGATTTCAAGTAAATCAGATGGGACGGTAAATTTATATATTTTTAAATAGACATGTGATCAATTTTTCTTAAATAAATTTCTTTTATCTCTACCAAAAATTAATACCCTCCCACTCTTAAAAAAATTTAAGAATCTTATCAAATTTTTCTTTAAGCTTCTGCGACTGCTTCTCTTCTTCTTTCACTTATTGCTTTTGCTTCAGAATTCAAAACGTCTTCTCATTTTTATGTTATTTGTATTCAATCCATGCGATTGTAGACTCTCCTATTTGGATAATGCTACACGAACTGAAAGTTGGACAACTTGGTGAACAACCCAATTTTTTTTATATTTTATATCTAAATTTTGAATGCTCGCTCATGTTCTCCTTCCTCCCCCCTCCCTCCCTCTCTCTTTCTCTCTTTCTCTTTCTGCTTCCCCTTCTCTTGCCTCATTCCTCTAAATTTTAAATGCCCGCTCATGTTCTCCTTCCTCCCCCCCCTCTCTCTCTCTCTCTTTTTCCTTCCCCTTCTCTTGCCTCATTCCTCTGCCTCCGACGTCTGCCTTCGTCTACCTCTGCCAGCCTCCATCTGCCTCTGCCTCCGCCTCCGCCCGTCTCCGTCTACCTCCGCCTCCATCTGCCTTTGCACGCCTCCGCCTCTGCCTCCGTCTGCCTTCGCCTCCGTCAGTCGTCCACCTTCACCTCCGTCAGTCGTCCGCCTCCGCCCCTCTCTCTCTCTGGATCTTTTGTTCTTACCTGTCGCTTCTCTCCTATCGCCGTCCACCTCCGCCGCCAACGCTTCATCTCTCTCTCTGGGCCTCCGTCTCCAGCAACGCCTCTAAATAAATAATATATTTTGGTTTAAAAATATTTTTATGCTGTTATTTATTTGTATAACATGAAATAAAATACTATAATTTTATACAACTTTACATATAATTTTTTATTTTTGTAAAATGTTACATATAATTTGACTTTTATTTTTTTTATGATGACTAGTGAATGTCAACTATCCATTCATTTTTTCTGTTCAGTGCCTATCTTGTAAGATTTTTATCATCTCGTAGAATAGAAATGTTGCATTTATATGCAAGCGTGTGGATGGTCTTGGATTTGGATGACAAGTAGTAATAAGCAAATTTTGTGATTCTTTGCCTGAAAAGCACATTTCAATACAACACAATAAATATTAAAATGATAAATTTCCCCTACTTATTAACTATATATTCAAATGAATTGAGAATTGTTGACTTGAATTCCATTATATAGACATTCCAGTAGGCCTTTCTTTCAAGGCAAATATATGCTTCCAAAGTATGCATATTTGTCGAAAGCTGAGTTAATAAAGATATCTATATGCATTCTATTGTTAAGGGATAATCATAACTATTGAACATATTTTAAAATATTTTGATCTTTAGTGACCTAAATATGAATTTCAATAAATATTATTTTTATAAAATAATCAAATAAATATATAATTATATATGAAAAATAACCTTTAACCAATCCTCCTCAAATAGATATTTTCTTCACATATCATAAACGGTAATAAATACATAAATAATTTGATTAATTCCCGAAAAAAAAACTAATAACAAAGTATGAAATCTGCTTTGTAAAAATAATATAAATAATATTTTCTACTCTAACTATCAAACATACAACCAAAATAAATCATGTTATTTAATTTTCATTTCAACAATCAAATTATTATAAAAAAACAACAAAAGTAAACAAAAAAAAGAAAAATATATAAATATACGTAAATATGTAAATGGTGCGGTGCAGATGGGGGCTCAACGGTGGCGGTCCGAGCAACGGTGTGGTGGGTGCGGGCGGCGGTGGAGGGTCTTTGTGGCGGACGAGTGGGGGCGACCGGTTGGGGGGGCGATGGCGGTTCGAGAGGCGGTGTGAGGGGCAACGGTGGTCTGTGGCTGGTGGTGTGGGTGACGGCTGTGTGAGTGATGGAGGGAGAGATGACGGCGGTGTGAGCGGGGGGCGACGGCAGGCGGTGTGAGCCGCGTTGGCGGAGGAGACGGTGGCCAATAGAGAGAGAGAGAGAAAGAGAAAGTGAGTGAAAGAAAATGCAGTGAGGTTGAGCTAGCCCAACAGAGAGCACAGAGAGAGTGAAAAAGCAGTGAGCATAGAGAGAGTGAAAGATCTGGGAGAGTGACAGAGGGAATGAGAGGTGAGAGTGAAAAGAGGGTGTCTCCATCAAGGCTAAAGTAGTCTTTTACCCTAAGGGTTAAAATAGTAATTTTGATGGAGTTGTTCACCAAGTTGTTCAACTTTCAGTTCGTGTAGCATTATCCCTCCTATTTTCCTTTCTTCCAGATTTATCTGTTCCGCCTCCACTTCCGTGCATGTTTAATTTTCAGATTTATATATCGAGTAATATTTTATTTTTTATCTAAAAAATCCTACGGGAATGAATATTTTTTTACCAAAAATTATAATAATACAATAATGGTAATGTAAATTGTATTTAACCAATAAAAATATTAATAATTTGAAACAAAAAACATCTACCAAACAACTTTCCCGTTTCCCCCTCCCTCCAAAACCCTATAGCTGCGTTTGGTATATAAAATGTGATTTATATTATTAAGAATTTAATTGAGGGGAAAGCGATTTTCATATTTAGTATAACAAATTTGAGAGAATGCGGCTTTCTGATGCGAAACATATTCTCATGTTTTATAGGAATTTTACTTCTCCACCATTATCAGACTTAAAAAGGTTACTTTTTTATATATAGTATGTTTTGTGTATATATATATATATAATTCTTTTCAAAATTTCCCTCCATTGAAGTGATCTTTGAGCAAAGTTATTACTATGATTTTGTCATATTTGTTATGTTATTTTAAAATTTTTGGTATTATTAAAAATAAATATATAATTATATTTTTTTTAAATTTTGTTATTACGTGGTTCTGTCACATACATATTTAAATATAATATTTTGAATTATTAATATTTAATAAATATCTTTTATGAACACAATTTGTATCATAAGAATAACTTCAAGGGGAGTGTTATTCGAGATGTCATCCCCATAACTGTCAAAATGGTACTCTAGATTAAAAAAATTTCACTCCAATGAGAGTAACATCTAGGGTTGTAAAATGACAACAATTTTCTTGCGGTGCCCTTTTTTCAATCTCTGGAGAGAGAAAAGAGAGTGTTATTTCCAACGATAAAATTTAATGGCTCTATTTCAACTTCTTTAAATATATAGATTATCTAAAATAAGAGTTTTAGGCAAGGCAGGTGATGGAGTAAGAGAGAGACAGAGAGGCAACGAGCAACGGAGGGTCGGAAAGGTGATTCGATGAGGGCGAGACAGAGGTCAAGGTCCCGACACTGACGAGCAATAGAGTGAGAGAGGCAGAAAACGAGGCCAAGGTGAGCGACCCAAGAAAGAACTGGCGATGACGAGCTGCGAGCAACGACCCATTGAGGACGAAGAGGAACGAGCTGTCAAGGGGGAAAAGGCACAAATAGAGGCACAAAAGAGAAAGGGGAAGGGGTATAAATATATATATATAATTGATTTTAATTTAAAATAAATATTTTTATTTTAATTAATAGTTAAAACTTAAATAGTTCGTTTGCTTTGCTTATATATATATTAATAATTTAATTTGAAATTTCTAATTTGATTTAATTTTTAATTTTTAAGTTTTTTTAGTTAAGGGTGATTTTATTTATTTTTTAATTGATTATTTTATGCTCATTCTTTTAATTGATTATATCTGTTTTGAAAACTATATTAGTTAAAATATAATTGTAAAGTTTAATTATATTTTTTAATAAAAAATATTAAAATAACACTCTTATTTTGACACCTGCCATTAGAGCAGATTTATAATTTAGGAATGTCATAATACTGTTCAAAGTTATAAATAAGAAATTTAGCACTCCAAAATGACACTTCCGTTAGAGTTGTTCAAAATCCAAAGGGTATATTTAGAATTTTTGAATATTTTTCCAAAAAGTATTTAAAATACTGAACAATTGATTTTAATTTATATTTTATCATATATATCAAACATATCATTGTTAAATTTTTAAAAATATATTTCTCAAAAATAACATTCTCAAGAATCATATTCTTAAAATTTAATTAATAGGGAGGCATCAAATACGAACGGATCTTTCTCCCTCTCCTTCCAAACACTCAATTTTAATCCAAAACCTTAAGAATGTAACTGAAGAACGAAATAGTTATATCAATAAATAAATTTGATAAATAACCCTCGAAACTCACCTTTCCTTATTGTAATTAAATTAATGGATTTCATTCATTTTATATTTTGTCTGCATTTAGTTTATCCTGTTGTTGAAAGTAAAATCCGATAGCAGTGCTAGTCATTTTTTGTATTCTGATTAATTATCTGCTTTTTTGTTTCCCTTTTCTTTGGCTTGCTTGGGTTAATTATAATTTCAACTTAACAATGTAAAAGCATTTGTTTTGCAATGAGAGAATAAGTAATAGTTGGATTATTTGGATATTACAATTGTATTGCTATTGCAGCAGCAGTTAACATATATGATTGCAAGTGTTTATATATATATATAGATGCATCCTATAGTCTAAAGTTCTTGGGTTCCACAGTTTGCATGGAGAGAGCTGGATGGATTAGTCAAGTTCAGCCGAGTCCAAGGGCTCAGCTCAACTTGAACTCGTGGGCTCATATGCTTGGCCTCTTGGGCTCAACCAAATTTTAATTTTAATTTTATATTAAAATTATGAATAATTTAATTTTAAAATTGAATTGTTGATTTTACTTTAATAACCTAATACTTTAAAAATTATAAAGATAATGTCACAATTCATAATGACAATTAATAAATCCCAAATAATTTATATCTCATTTACAAAAGGGACAATCATTTTAAAAAAATTTAAATATGTATGTCATACACAAATGTTGGAATTCAAATTCAAATTATAATTAAAGTACTTTTTATAATCTTTAAATATATAACTATCCACTGGCTGTTGAAGTAATCCTCTTCAATTTTGGCATTCAAGCATTTTGCCGATGTGTGCAATGCGAATTCAGGTCCATGCAATTGCAAGAGATCATCACAGACCTGTAGATATCTTTCATAAACTTGTGAATGGGGGCATCATCAGGTAGGTTTGATAGGTTGTCAATGACCTCCTTTTGACGAAGCAGTTGAATATCACTGGGGGATTTCACCAGGCTATTCATTGACTATATATAGTTGTTAAGGTATTTACTTTGACGATGACGTTACTCATGCTCGAACAATACCTTGATAGAATATGGTGTGCCATATCGAATGCATATACATGGGATTTTCAATTATCCCTTATTCGTAAACTTTGTGTTTAATTATTTTGAACCCAACTCCAAACTCTTCAAGCTTAGTTGCAGATTTCACCAAGTTCCATTTATCATCCCCATCTTTCTTTTTCTTTTTTTCTATAAATCATCCCCATCTCTCTTATCCTTGTCAGTATTGGAATTATAATTATTATTAGCTTAGTGGATCAATGACCAGTTCAAACCATCATATACTATGCCTATGAGATCCTGATTCATATTTCCAGTGTTGACAGGCTTGTGGTTTAGTTTCTGGTTCGGAGCAATATGCTTTAGAAACTTTGAGGCCAACCAGGTGATGAGCTTGATCAGGTGGTCGCCATCATCTTGATCCGATTTCTTTGTAAGCCTCCAATGTTCCTACAACTTTCTGAGGACACAAAAGGGCAATTGGTTGTTGAGTACAATCAGGTCTCGATTCAAGGCATACAGAACCTATTCAGACCTAAAAAGAGGGTCATTTTGCATTTCCCAGTTTGTCTTCGTTTTTCAGAAACAACTCGATGATGAAGCAACCATCAAGAATGTACGTTTCTAACAACTCCCATTTATTGAAGCAATCGTCTACGACAGAAGTGAATGCTAGATTTATGAAAGACTCAAGATTGGCCCTCACAAGTTCCTCCACATTACTATTTGTTCGTTCAGCAAAATCTTCGAAGTACTTGAGCTTATGCACATCCATTTACGTCTAGTTCGATTGTGTCTTGATAACTTGGACCAATACTGACCACTATTGGTTTGTGGTCACCCAAATACACAGTTTTGACATATATTTGCCTCACATTCCCAAAAAGTCATGAGAGTATTTGTGAAACCTTTCCTTAATCTTGCTCAAACTTGATCCACACAGGTCTAAAATTAAATTTTGGTTGTGTTACTTTTAAGAACTCCTTACTTTATGAATTCTAAACCTCTATAGCATTTGTTCATTCTCTTTGTTAATCTTGGTCATTTGTTCTTCACCTTCTCCTCTTCGATCTCTCCTTGTATTTCTTTCAAGAACCATGTGTTTTCTAAGCTCTTTATATGAACGCATCTAGAAATCAAACCATCATATATACGCAAGGAGAGTTCTTCCTTTTGAAGAGGGCAATCACCTGTAATTCGTATGAAGATGGTGAAGAGCAGAAGCAACTTGTTCAGCATACAATTCAACAAGAAAACAGGGGTGCTGGAGATGCCCTGTCTGTGCATCGGAGATTACGTACACAGAGTTTCCCCTAAGGAACCTTCATGCATACGAGCAGGATCACCTCCAAGCCGATGATCAGACCATGTACGTTAGCCACTACATACTGTTCATCAATTGGTGCAGTCCCCCAGGGATGTTCAGCTGCTTCGCCAGAAAAGAGTCATTGAAAGCTGGTTGGGAGAGATGATGCGGTTTACAACATGCTGAAAGGCGTGTACAGGTTCGTGCTGATTTCTGCCGGCAGCTACAGTTACTCCCGAGTTTGCATGGATGTGAACCATTACTGCAAACGGCACATAGACGACTGGATGACGAAGCTCATGATTGGTGGCGGCTTCTTGCTGGTTCTCACTTCAGTACGAACAGACTGTATTTACCATTGTTTCTTGTTTTAAAGGCAAGGAATTTAAGTACCATTTATGGGCATGAATTTAGGTTGGTTCAGAAGGTGAGGATCCTTTGGATTTTTTTTTCCTGGGAACTTGATGATTTGGAATTGAGTGTAGTGCTTCCCCTGGGACCTCTCTTTGGCTGTTTCCTTCCAATGAGGATGAGCAATCATTGACCCCGGGACATAGCTCGACAGAAGATTAGTCATGATATATTGGTATCATTTTGATCGGTTGTGAGTTTGAATTCTAGCCTCCTATCTCTCGATTTACGATCTCTAGCAGAATCAAAGAATTGAGTGCTAGGAGCCCTCGCAAGAAGTTCATTCCGAGGATGAGCAATAATTATATATATGTATTTTATTGTTAAATTATTTAAAACACAATGTATTTAATTATGATCAATCAATAAAATTATTTTGACTATAAATTTGAGATACAATAAACATACATTAATCATGAGTTCTGAAAATAAGTTTTTTAGTTG
This sequence comes from Diospyros lotus, assembly GCF_014633365.1. Lineage (NCBI taxonomy): Eukaryota > Viridiplantae > Streptophyta > Magnoliopsida > Ericales > Ebenaceae > Diospyros > Diospyros lotus. The sequence continues at coordinate 32,842,336 of NC_068347.1, read as the reverse complement.
TTATTTTTTTTCTAAACAAAATATATATTTTTTATATTTTATTTTAATAATTAAATAATAAATTATTTAAAATACCATACATTTATTATCAATTAATATAATTATTTCAGTTGTTAAATTTAAGATAAAATAAATATATACTATAAAAAAAAAAAAAGCTTTAATAAATTCCCACTTAGAATGCTTTAATCTTAAGCAAATGCAAGTCAATTCCCGCTTGGAATGCTTTACCTTAAAATAATGATTAATACTATTGATAACTAATTAATTAATTAATTTCTCAATAATGGTCATTTGGCGTTTAGGCTTTACCATTCATTCGTCATCCTTGCGCATTACAAAAAATTCGTAATTTAGTAACCGATTTAACAACAGAATTTTTCCATCGCTAATTAGAGATGAAAATTTGGATTTGTGATAGAATATTCCATTGTCAAATTTTTTATTTATTTTTTAAATTTAGTGACGAAATTAGCGACGGAATATTTCGTCACTAAATAATTAAAAAAATTAATTTATTTTTATTTTTTAGCTATAAGGTACCCGTCGTTAAATTTTGTATTTTTATTTAATTTATTTTTTATTTTTTAACCACGGGATTGCCCCGTCACTAAATTTTGGATTTTTATTTTTTTTTATTTTTTATTTTTTAGTGACGGGTGTGACCCCATCGCTAAATTTGTATTTTTTATTTATTTTATTTTTATTTTTTAGCCTGTCACTGAATTTTATATTTTTATTTTTTTTTATTTTTTAGCGATGGGTGTTGTAATACCCGAGAGCTTCGGGTTAATTGAGGAATTATTATTTTATTAGAAAATTGGATTTTGAGGAAAATATGTATCAGTATAGCCCAAGAAATTTACCGAATCAACTGCAGGGAGTACCCTGGAGCTGAGATGCATAAAGAAAATGAGATGGTAGTGTCGAGTATTTCAAGAAATGATTTATGGCATCGAAAGAAAATGAATCAGGAATAATTTTCGGTACAACTAAAATACAGTTATGAAATAGGCTGTAAAACTGAATAATCATATATAGGGGGCTTCTAAAAAGTCAACGGAACCCCAAGGGTATTCATATTTTGTATGTAGACCAACCCTTCAGTGAGTTTTGGAAGAAACGAAAGGGTTTGAGGGCAAAATAAAGATTCGGGGCAAGGTGCAATTTATCGAATTCACCGGAAGGAGGCCAAGGTGACTATTTTTTGGAATCTTCTGAGAATGAATGAAAGTTTTTAGGACTTGAGGGACTTAATGGCAATATTGGAAAATTCAAAGGCTTTGTGAAAATGGGGCAAGGGATAAGAGACAAAATTAGGTGGGGCAAAAGTGTAATTTAGGAAAGATGAAGCTGGAAGCAACCTACCATGGCTAACCAGCTGGATCTTGTTGCCGACAGCGCCTACCAACAATTGGGAATAGGAGCAAATGGGTCGGGTAAACCTTAGGGTTGGGCCTAGGGCGACAAGGGAGCATGGGTTGGCCGGAAAATGAAAATTTTCGACCAAGTTCTTGGCCGATTTTGGGAAGCTTCAAAAGTCATCACTTCGATCGGATTTAGATGCAATTGGGTTGATACAGGGGCGGTAGAAGCCTCAGAGGGGTCGATTTAACCAACCTTCAACGTTTGGAAGCTCGTGGTTACCTATAAATAGAAATGGCCGAGAAGAGGAAGAAAATTAATTTTGTAAATCCATGAGTTTTTGAATAAATTGGGAGAATCGGATAACGGAATTTTGTTGCCCATGTACAAAGATTTATTTATGTGCAATTTGAGCCATTTTGGTTGAGAGATGAGTGAGATCCGAAGCCTCGTCGAAAAAATGAGCTTTGCCAAAAAATCGTGTTGAGCAGTCAATAAATGACTTCAATTGATAAATTTTAAGCTATTATTCAGTAGAGGGCAAAAAGAAGAAGGCATAGGTTCAAACGGGAGGCAAAACAGAGTTCGGAGAAAGGAGAAATTGCGAAAAAACTAGGCGAGACGCAACTGCCGACAAACTACTGAAGGTTGAAGACAACGGCGCGTGCAGAACACGCGCCTAGCAGCAGGTGCGCGTGGGCATCCCTTCAGGTGGCACGTGGGAGAGCGTAAAGAATTGAAAAATCTTGGAAAAATTTTGTAAAATCTTCTAAAATTGAGATCTAGGTTCGGGTGCAATTATTTTTTAAGTTGGGATTTTCAGTGTCTCGATTTTAGCATCAAAGAGCCTTGTTTTACGTGAGAATGCACCATCAGGGTAAGTCCAGTAATTTTCCCTTGGTGGTCATAGCTTATTATGATTTGTTGTGAAGAAAGATTGGAGAAAATAGTTTGGTAGATATTTATTTGGATTTTTAGAGGTAAAAATGGAAGAAAATGGAGAAAATAAATAAATTGTGAGAAAAATCAGATTTATGATATTTAAATGATGATTATGGTGCTTTTGAGGCCTAGGGTTAAGTGTTGGTGCAATTTTTTAGGTTAACACGAAAATCGAGGTCAAGCACGCAAATCTAGGCAGTGCGTGCTTTTCAAGGTACTTTGGATTTTGTCAAATGTGAGCAATTCTAATCCCAAAAATTTGTCCATTCAAAGTTGTTCTCCCCATAAACTTGATTTGATCCATGCAAATGTTTTGCTACATGTGAATGTTTTAACCTATAATGGTTGTTTTCATAGAGATTTGTCCCGAAATGTTTTATACATGTGCATTGAATTTTGTGATAAATTGTGTATATGAAATATCATTTTATATGATGCATTGAATCATGGTATATGGCATTGGCATGTTGTTTTTATGGGTTGGGATTCGGATGTTAACTTATGATATGGCATTTGAGTGATAGCACTAGGAAAGCATGCCAAAGGAAAATACACAGTTTGTTGACCTGGGCTGAGAGTAGACACCACCCTGGTGAATCAAAAAATGGCGAGCCTAAAAGTGGACACCAACCCAGACTTGCAAGTGACAGGGTTATGAGTAGGTAGGACCCAATGAGGCCTTTGCGTGGTAGTATTGTTTCCGATGTGAACGTGGATTCCCATGATGGTGTTGATCATCATTTGGTCAGGATTTGTGTTGACATGTGCTTTGTAAGCTTCTGAGTGGGAACGTAATAATGACAGAGGGATTCTCAGGTTCATGCATTGACATTGCTCCATTTTAAGCTAGGACTGTATTGTGTCAATGTGTCGATGTTGCCTTTAGAGAGATTGCATTTTCCCCAGTTAGGGTTAAGTGCTGTGTGAGATTCTCTTGGGCCGGGTTTGTCATGATTTTCTATTGTTCATGTCTTGCATACATTCATGAAAATGTTTTTGAATTATCACTTAGATGATTCATCATCTTATGTTGGACTTTTATCCCTAGAATATTCTAATGTTCCAGGTGGTAGCAGTTGTTCTAAAGGAAAAGGAATTGCTGAGAATTGACAGTAACTTGTAGGTGGATTGTAACATATATTGTGGATTATATGTATTTCCTTTTGATGATGTTATGTTAGACGATGATACGATTTTGATATTATGTATAAGAAGATTTCAGTTATGTATCACATCAGGTTTCGATTTAGCTTTTGCATTTGTTTATGATGATATTACCTGTCTTAACTTCTAGAAAAGTTCTGATTAAAGAAAAACTTGATATTTAAATGTGTCCTTTTGTGATCCACTTCTCTTTTCTATAAACTTATCTGGTATACTATTCATGTACAGACGCTATATTATATATTTATAGAAAAAAATATATCCCCGAAATTTCTGATGATGTTTTCCACATTTATAACCCGCCTCGATTGGAGCGAGGTGTTACAGGTGTTAAATCGTTGCTAAATTTTCTATTTTTATTTGATTTATTTTTATTTTTAGTGATAGAGGCTGTCCCGTCGCTAAATTTTTTATTTTTATTTAATTTATTTTTATTTTTTAGTGACGGGGCTATCTCGTCACTAATTTTTGTAATTTTTTTTATTTTTATTTTTTAGCGACTGAGTCTATTCTGTCACTAAATTTGTTATTTTTATTTAATTTATTTTTTATTTTTTAGTGACGGGGTTATTCTGTCACTAAATTTTATATTTTTTATTTAATTAAATTAAATATATTTAACGACAGAATATTCTACCACTAATTAATAAAAAAATTAAATAAATAATAAAAATTTAAATTTAAATTAAATATAAAATCTCTAAATAAATAAAAAAATTAAATTAAAAATTAAAAAATTTGGCCAGTCGTTACAAATGAAAAAATAAATTAAAAAAATAAAATTTATTAATTATGTATTAAACAAAGATTAAATAAATATTAAAATTATTAAATGCATATTTTATGTATTTTATTTACAAACCAAAAATATGTAAATTGATATGATATTGTAAAATTTATAATAACAAATATGTATTAAACTAATTTTTAATCAAATAAAACTTAAATATTTAAGAGATAAATTAATTACAACATTTAAGTGGTGTACTAATTGTGTTAAAATTTACAACATTTATTTTTTTAAGTATTAATTTATGAATTTAAAAGATTTAAAATTTAAAAACTTAATTTAAAATAAAATTAAAATTGTTGGCAGCTAAGTATAGTATATAGTTAATATGTGCAGTGTATATCATAAGAAAGCTTGTAGTTCAGATGGTTGTGCACGCGCGTGAGCACGGGCAATTAGGGATCGTAACTGAGGGAAGAAATGAATTCATTAGGAAATTATCCCAGCGCTACATGTGGTGGCTCAAGGCAGCACGCGCATCCTCCTACCAGCAAGCTATTATTTTTTTTTAAATTAAAGTTAGCGACGGAACAATTCTGTCGCTAATTAGCTACGGAGTTGTTTCCGTCACCGATTATAAATTATTTTAATTTTTAAATATTCTAATTTTTATTGAACGTTTTTCATCGTTAAAATAATATTTAATATCTTAAATAAATTTTATTTTTTATTTTTTAATCAATGACAAAAATTTTCATTCTTGATTTTTCTCGTCGCTGAAATTTAATAACGTCATTTTTAGTGATGGAAAATTGTCCGTCTCTAAATTTTTTAGCGACGAATTTTGATGATTTGGCAACGAATCTTTCCGTCATTAAATTCCCGATGCATTTTCTATAGCTTAAGTTTAATATTAATTAAAATCTCTTTAGCAAAAGACGAGCTCTTTGGTTCTTTTGTGTCCTTTCACTAAATTGGCATCCAGTCTGTGGCGTATAATAAAAGGAGCAGTGGGCAGAAGCTTGCAATTACATCAATATTAGCGAGCTATGTTGCATGGAAATATTTTATGGGTGCTATTTTTTTTGTATTCGAAATGTTTTTTATTTTCATTTTAAATCCTGTTTATACTTTTTTTTTTTAAAATATTCATCTCCACATTTTCTTTTTTATTAAAAACGTTTTTAATTTCTGTTTTGGTGGAACGTAATTAATCAGTAGCATGATCCTAGCTTCTTTCTTTTGCCGACTTTTTTGACCGATCTCTCTTCTCCCCCTTCACCTAACTGCTACATTAGAGTCATATTAATAAATTCCACACTTGGAATATTTTATCAACCAGTGGTGTATAATAAACGGAGCCACGGCGGAAGCTTGCAATTATTCAAACTTCCAATCTCTCTCTCTCTCTCTCTCAAGTCTGTGTCTGAATTAAATTTTGTTGAATTTAATGTTTGATTGATCGGCTACAGAAGGCCAGTGGAGAGAGATGATCCGCGAAGAGAGGAGGAGGAGGAGCAGCAGCAGCAGCAGCAGCAGCCGAGAGAGTAGAATATGCGAATTTAGTAAGAAAGAAAATGTGAATTTTATTTCGAAGATCGGATCGAATTCTAAGATCAGTTTGGCAAAAGATACCAAGATGTTGACTGGAAGTTTTGCAGGTTTCCGAATTCATTTTCTGTTTTAGATTCACAATTAATCAGTTGATTGAGTTGTAGTGAAATGTTCATTTCGATGTTTTTGGATTGTGAAGCCATTGAATTCGAAGAGTATATGTCGGTCGAGCTGAAGATGACCAGAAAATTGGAGACGTTCTCGAGGAAGGCCGGCAACATTGACGTCCCCAGCAACAGCAACAAAGGGTAGGCGACCGATGAAAAGCTACCGGAAAATCCAAATCACCCCCATTTCAGATTGATGACGATGTTGGAATTTATTATTGTTGCAGGGGTATTTTGGGGAGAGAGTTGTTTTATTCATCTTCATATTTACTTATGAGCGTTGGTTTTTTCGAAGGGTTTGATGTGTAAAAGTAAAATAAAGTATGAGATTTTAAATAAAAGTTTATTGAGTGGTGTAGGAGCCACAGCCGCGGAAGGAGCAAAGGATGCGAACAGAACTCCAAAGGAAAATGTGAATTTGGCAGAAAGAAAGACAAAGACGAACGTCAACTCAAAACAGGTTTTATTTCGAAGATCGGTTCGAATTCGAATAGTATTGCAAAACATACCAACAAGAAGTTGATTGAAAGTTCTGCAGGTTAATTAATGGTGTTCCGAATTCATTTTGATTGCCTTTTGGATTTCACAATTAATTAGTTGATTGAGTTGTAGTGGATTCATGTTCATTTCGATGTTTTTGGATTGTGAAGCCATTAAATTCCAAGAGTATAAGTCGGTCGAGCTGAAGGTGACCGGAAAATTGAAGATGGTCTCGAGGAAGGCCGGCAACATTGACGTCCACGGCACCAGCAAGAGATGGTAGGCGACCGATGAAAAGCTACCGGAAAATCCAAATCACACCCATTTCAGATTGATGACAATGTGTTGGCGTTTATTATTGTTGCAGGGGTATTTTGGGGAGACTGTTGTTTTATCCATCTTCATATTTACGGTTCGGCGTGTTACCCACGTGTAAAAAATATGGTATGAAATTTTAAATAAAAGTTTGAGTGGTGTTTCAGTATTTTAAATAAAATAATAATCTTTATGTATTTTTATTTATGAATCATCCGTCATGTTTATATATATATATATATATTATAGAAAAAATATATTTTTATACGAAATATACTATATGAATAATTTATTTCAACAAAAAAATAGTATTAAAATATTACATATTCACATAAACTTCTAAAATAAAAACCTAACATGTGTATGTCCATTTTTTCCATACTTTTATCATCATTAATTATTGTTATGAAAGATATTTGACAATAATTTGTTTATTCTTATGAAAGATAATTATTGTTTGTATTTGACAGTAACAGTTTTTTTTTTTAATTTTAAATAAAATAATTGTAGATATAGTGGTGAATTATTTGATAAGTTAATTATTATTAGGAAATTATGAGTTCAAATCTTGTTGATATAATTAATTTTTATATTTTCATTAATATACATAAAATATATTTTAAGAGAATACTTTATTAATAAAATTTTATAACTCTAAAAATATGTATTTACTTGTATAATAATAGGTATAAATAAAATTTTTAATTACTTACAAAATTAAAATGTATATTTAACAAATTAATAATTATTGGTACAACCTCAGATTTATAGAAAAATATATTGAATGATTATTAAGGCCATATCCATTCACAGCTACTTGCATCTTGCACATTTTTGTTAAAACAAAATATTGGTTGATTTGGGATTAGGGCTGAAGTGGGTATTTCAACCGTTCACACTCCAAGTCAACATAATTAAAAAAAAAAAAAACCTATTTACCAATAAATAAAACAAACTATTAACTCTTATATATATATATATATATTTGTGGTGATTAAATAAACTCTAATATTATTTATAACACGTAGATGAGCTTTCTTTTGTGTACAGGCAAAGCATTGGGTTCACGCACTTTTTTTTACAAAATAATTTAGAATGCATACTTAATTTGGTAAATTAAATGGTGATTAATCTTTGGGGTTTGGTGAGTCAAGGTTGGCGGGCTGCTGTCAACACTTGCTCTTGAATTTTTTTCTTAACATAGAAAATTTGGGAGAAGATCCATTAAAAGTTGATATAGAGACAAAAATATTCAAAATTATCAAAAAATTCTTTTTATTTTTATATTTACTCACTATTAATAGAAGTCAAAATAAATATTACACATTCTTTACATTATCATCTCGAGCTTACCATTTATATATTTTTAAATTGAAAAGAGCACTACGACTTTAAATACAAAATGAAATACTCTACTCACGCTCTCAAAATTACACCCACAAAAATGTAAAGAATTACGCCCCAAATAACTATTTTTCCTTTTCCTAAAATGATAAAAGAAGTAAGGGTGAACTATAAGCCTCAACAACTATATAGCAAAGGGAAGTATCAATATATCAATATATAAAAGTATGAATAACTTAGAGCCAAAGAAAAGTCATTACCTAACATATAAAGATCTACAAGATTCATACCTTTTACACTTGACAAAAACATTCTTAAGAAATACCATTTCTTACTTTTTTATCAAAACATATTTTTCAAGGTAAGCCATAAGGCTCGACAAGTGTAGAAATAACGAGAAATGAGTATGACTAAACTTTTCCTAAACATAATGCATATTATGCCGTATATGGAAACACATGCCAGTGTCTTATACTTAAATAACACACAATCCATTCTATGTGGTTATATAACACGATACCCAGTCATAACATAAATATACAAATGCACACAGTGTCCTTGGGGCCCACATAAAAATGTAGGCATTGACACCTAAGAACCGATATACAAACTTGCCAACAATCAATAATAGGCTACCAAATCAACTGCATGAGCCCAATACTCCCATACCATATCAATAGATATCAAATCCATCACCATTGTCATTGTCTGCCACGACACTCACAATCTCATCAAGGTCGTAAGTTGCTATGAGCCTCCACCCACAATCTTATGCATCACAAGATCCAGCTGCTGTAGGTAGGGTTGGCAATGGTTCGGTTTGGTTTCAGTTTTTGCCAAAACCATAACCAAACCAAACTTAAATTACTAAAACCAAAATCAAACCATTACCCATTTGGTTTTAAAAATTTAAAACCATAACCAAACCATTCGATTTTGATTCGGTTTCGGTTTAACCATAGTTTTTTTAGTTTAATCCATATCAACAGACAAAGACAAATAGCATTCATAAATTTTTTTGATAATTTCACAACAAACAAAGATAAATTCTAATAAAGTTACCTTATTCTTGCATAAAGTTACAAAACTTATTGGATATAAAATCACATTTCCAAACCTACAATTGTTAAGATCAATAAATTTATATGTGCATAATTAAATTGTAATTTGAGCTAAAAAAAAATTAGCTACGAAAGTTAATACCTTCATCAACAACATTAATATATTCTTCGTAAATTGATGCATATCCATCTGAAATGAATGAGCCAACTCCATCTAACAAAATTATAAATATAAAAAATAAATTAATATGAAGAGAGATGAGACAGAGAGCGAGAGGCAGCGAGGGTGAGAGAGATCCAGGGCGAGCGAGAGCAAGAGGGGCCGAGCCCCAGCGAGAGCAAGAGAGATCTAGCGAGGGCCAGTGAGAGCAAGAAAGATGCAGAGAGCGAGGGCGATTGGCGAGCTCGCGCGGAGGAGCAAGAGAAATGAGGCAGAAAGGGTGAGAGAGATTGAGGGCAAGCGAGAGCAGGGGCCGAGCCCTAGCGAGAGCAAGAGAGATCCAGCGAGGGCGAGCGAGAGCAAGAGACAAGCAGAGAGCAAGGGCGAGGGCGGGCGGACGAGCGAGAGGCAGCAAGGGTGAGAGAGAGTGAGAGCGAGGTTGAGAGAGGAAGGAGACGAGAAGGGGAGAAGGGTTTGCAAGCAAGGCAATTGGGCTGGGGTAGGCTGGGCTCAGGTGGGCGGGGTTGTATATAATATATATTATATATACATATTATACATATTATATTATATATATATTCGGTTCGGTTCAGTTACCCACCATTCGGTTTGGTTTCGGTTCGGATTTTGGTTTGGTTTTAGTGAAACCCATAACCAAACCATATCCATTAAAACAGTGTTCGGTTTTTCCCCGAACCAAACCATTACCCAGTCAAACGGTTTTTAATCGCGTTGACCGGTTCGGTTTCGGTTCGGTTCCCCACGATTTCGGTTGCAATTGCCACCCCTAACTATAGGCCTCCACCCACAGTCTCACATATCACAATCACAAGCCAATTTCCACCACCATACAATGCAATACACAAGGAATGCAGTGACTCTTGCAACATTAATGTGATAGCAAGGCCTCAATAAGCCAAGCATCAGGCCATATTACACCCATGTATAAATTCACACACCTGAATGCTCTAATGCATATGCTTGCCTAACATACACAAGTTAGCACTCACAGGCCAACTATGCTATGCCAATGCTCACGTTCCCAACACATACAAAGTATGACCCTCCAATGAACGCAACCCATAACCCAACATCATAATGCAAAACAATATAGCAACATAATGCAACACAGCCACAAGTAATGTAACATTCACACACTCAATTTTTGCCCATTAAGGTTCCTGGCTATCTCATATAATTCAACCTTTAAATAGGCTCCACCACATCAATTAGATGCAATTATTGGATAGTAATGATAATCGAGTCAAGGTGGAAATATTCGTTTTCAAAATCAAAGATTAGATGAATTTTAAGGAATGAGAAAGGTACAAATCAAGCATACAGTTTAAAGGAATCCCACAAGCTTGATAGTTGCCCAAATGGCTCAAATCTAATTCCAAATCGAAGCTTATCGAGTTAAGGTCGCAACCAAACAATGGATCTTAATTATGATATTGAGACAAAAAGTTATGGTCAAAAGAGTGCAACATGCGCAGTGTTGAAAAAAATGATTAGTTGACTAATGGAATAAATAGTCGACTATTGAAAGGAATAATTGACTAAAGCTTAGTCGACTGAGCAGATTGATTAGTCGACTGGGCCGAGAGCTGGCACAAAAAATTAAGAAAATTGGCCTCTATTGAGTCAATTAAACCCCAAGATTAGTCGACTCGACGCACACAAAACACACGAAATTGACTCAAAACACCCTAAAATGACTCTCACTAGCTTTCTAACCCACAAATGTCACTCCTTGAACAAAAAATTGGGTGAACAAGTCCCAACGAGACCAACAACAAGACCTAACAAAAAGTTTTGAAATGACATACAATTCAAAGAAAATATGCAACTAGTACTAAAAATAATTTTAACAATGAAAGGGTGAAGAACCATGAAGCATTTCAATGTCGCAACGGAAAAGAAGGAAAGTTTGCACAAAATAAAATAAAAGTGTAAAGAGAGCTTGCCTTTAAAGCCTAAACCGAAGAGAAGAAGAAGAAGCCTCTTTAAAGCTTACAAATCCTCCCACCTTTGAAGCTCTAATTCCACCAAGAAAAATTGAAGAAGAAGAACAAGAAGAAGATTTGCCAAGAAGGAGCAAGGAGATGAAGAGAAAGAGGAGAAGTTGGGAAGAAAAGAAAGGCATGGGAAAGAATGGGCTACATGTCCCTTCTCCAACCATCCCCTCTCTAAATTTCAATTTTGCCCCTCATAATGCACACATACACCATCAAATATCCATGCTCCTATTGGTAATTTGCTTCATCTTCCATTTCTTTCCTATTTTCCCTCACCTTTTTCAAAAAAAATATGCCCCTTTTTGTTATTTGCCACATTTATCATTTTTATTTAATTATAATGCCACTTTTTGTACACATAACCTGTAAGGGCCCACTCTCGAATATTCCCGCTAGCATAGGATATTCGAAAGGAGGTCATCACAGAAATGATATAGAACAACCACAATTAAACAAACAACTCATTTCATTCATTAGCAGCGGAAACCATGCTTAAGTTCAATGACACTTCTAATAGCTCAAGAGTCGGGCTCAACGGCCATACAAAATAGATAAGAGACTCTAATGTTAACTAACAAAATAAGACTCATTTCATCTCAAGTCTCACCAAAATGCTAACAGGATCTTCAAGTTAGGACGCGTCCCCGTACACCTCTATCCTCAGGCCTTAGTCCCACTGGACTCACCCCCAATAATAGCTTTCCCTTTACCTGGAATGGCAAAGAAGATCAAGTGAGCCACAAGGCTCAGCAAGTTCTAGGGTAATAAACAATGATTATGAACCAAGAATAAGGAGACACCAAAGAGAGTACTCCAGAACTTCACTGATGTATACAAGTATCACCTTTTAAGACTTGATCAATTCCAAGTTAAATGTATAATGCCACCATGTACTATTATGCAAATGTGCATATAAATGTAATATCAAAATCAAGTCTCATAGGCTCGCAAGCCATCAATCAATACATGCAAGAGTGCCTCACTTCATAATCAATATCAATTTCTCCGGCTCTCAAGCCATAAATCAATGCATGCAAAAGTGCATAAGTTTCATAGAACCTCACAAATAAATATGGAGCCAACTTGCCGGGCTATGGCCACCTCGTCCCGTGCCAAGTGCTCTAGGGTACCCTTTTCTCCCTCCGCGCAAAATAATAGGTGCGCAAAATATATATATATATATATGGAACCTGTTCATGTATGCATCATGTATGCATTTGCCAACCACATGTATTTAAATTCCTGATTTTGCGATATTCATGCTGTTAACATCACTTACCCCTACCGGGTATTTTCCCCATCATCAAATAAATTCAACATATCTTACTTCATAATGTTTACCACATTCAAGATGTAATTTATGGCACAAAAATGCTTAATGTAATTTACAACACAAGAATACTTCTTGAGAGATGCTATTTAATATTAAATCTCGATTCACCAGTTGAGGTGTATTATAAATTGAATAACTATTATTCCCATCATAAGATTGTTGTGATTTCATTTAACCAGTGATAGTATGCGTTTACTTGCATTCATGCTCATAGCTCAAATTCATTATTCGACCCCATGCAATCAAATGACCACACCACGTGAAATTGCTGACCAAACATAATCCTGAAATTTTTCTAAGGTAATGGACCAAATAGAACATTTTTTGAAAATGTCTTCATCTTGAGAAACTAACTCCCGGTAATTTGATTACTAGCATTTATTGTTGTAAAAATGATTTTTAATGAATTTTTCAAGAAACGGAAACTATGTATTTCGATGGTGGTAAAATTGCAAATTCATGGATTTGTACTAAAACCAAAATTCTAACTTTTTATTTTTATGGATTTTGATTTTTTTGATATTTTTATTGAATCCAAATGGGGGGTACTTTCTTATTTACATTTATGTATTAAAGTAAAGGAAAGTAAAATATAAATTAAGGAAAATGCAAACATTTACTTAAGTTAAGGAAAGGTAATTATATGGGATGAGAGCTGATAGCTCCCATTCAAGGCATATGGGACGAGCTCGGGAACAGCTCAAGGTCTTGAGGTCGCAGCTTACGGAGACAGCTCAAGAGACCTCGCGGAAAGGACAAGCGAACGAACTCGGGGTCATGAGGTGAACGAGCTCGGGGTCATAAGGTGAACGAGCTCGCGGTCAAGGGGTTGAGCAAGAGCTCGCTGGAGGGGTTGAGCAAAAGCTCGCTGGACGAGCTTGAGGTCAGGCGCGCGGAAAGAGCTCGCGGCCAAGAGCTTGACAGATGAGCTCGCGATTAAGCGGCCAGAGAGCTTATAGGTGTGAGCTCGCGGCAAAGAGCTGGAACGAGCTCGCGGAAAGAACTGGAACGAGCTCGCTAGAACATCAATGACGTTGAACGTGTATATATATAACTGGGTTTGCCGAACATAACAGAACAGAACAGGGGCATTCGAATGACTGTTTAAGCATAATATATTTTTGGATTAGCTAGGCAGGGCATGCTTTAATAAGCTTTTCAAATCTCTGTGTGTGGGGGGGTATCAGCTCGTTACGCATATTGAATATAAGTATTCACAAGTGGGTCTCATATATATAGGCAAACAGTTTATATATTTTCAGTTGAGGCTTTTGCTGTTTGCTCCAAATACCTTAATGAAATCATTTAATGGTGACTTAGCACTCTACATTCAGCTATGGGTGAGAGCTTCCAAAAGTGATGCAACATGTACATATATAAATGCCTGAACAGGGAGCAACGAGCTAAACAAAAACCCAGCTGTAAGTAAGAAGGAAAGCCATTCACTGAACAAATATTAGGGTGAATCAAACCCCGCTTGAGACATCAAATGGACTTCACAGCAACTAGGAACTTTATAAACAAAATAGACACAGTGGAAGACACTAACAGCGAGGTGACACAATAAGCAACAGTTTGCAAATCAAGGAAACTTGCATTTCAATACAGAATATATCTAAGAGGGAGCTCGCACTGAAAGATAACGTGGTTGCATTGGAATAAAAATGGGTAAGAGAACTTGCCTGTTGAGAATGAAATCAGAGAGAGTTCCACCCGCGCACATGAAGCAAACAGCAGCAGCAAACAGAAGTGATGGAATAGGATGGAGAGGGTGAAGAAGAAGAAGAGCACGGAGATGGACTTAAATAAGCAATGGAACAGAGCATTCAAAAAGAAGGGATACACCTTGCACTGAAATAGGATATTTGTGCACAGAGGCTGCTGGGAAAAAGGAGCGCGCACAGGTCTGCACGCCAGCTCCCGAATTTACTGAAATAACCCTATTTTCATATTACAAACAAAAATATCCAGGGGCTTGAGTGACAAATGCTACTTAATTTATTTTCTTTTCCCCATTTTCTTATTACACCATCACGCCCATTATTTCCAAATAATTTCTCACCATGGGCCTAAGCCCAAATCACATATATCCCATATACATATACTCCAAGCCCACCAGGCTTAATTCTCTACTTGGGTTAGACATCTCATTAACTATTTAATTGAGGCCCTTTTTACTTAAATTTCTGATTTCATGAACTATAGAATAAAATTATGTAATCTAAATTATTGTTGTGCCACCAAGGAAATTAACATTAAGCATTAATAAAAATATTTAGTCCAACATTCTAATTGCGAAACACTGACATCAAGTATTAAAACACCTAGACCCACTTTAGGGTCGTTACAATTTCTCCCCCCCTTTAAAGAATTTGGTCCCCAAATTCGTACCTGGTCATTCAAAAAGCTGGGGGAAAAGACATCTCATCTCATCCTCACGTTCCCAAGTAGCCTCGTCTGAAGAATGACGCTGCCACTGAACTTTCACAAAAGGAATCGATCGGTTCCGCAGCACCCTCTCTTTCCGTTCCAAAATACCGATAGGTCTTTCCTCATATGTGGCATCTTCCCCGACTTCTATAACCTGATAATCGATGACATGCTGGGGGTCCGGCACGTACTTGCTCAACATCGACACATGGAATACGTTATGCACACCAGATAACTGTGGTGGTAAGGCCAACCTATAGGCCAAAGAGCCAACTCGCTCTAGGATCTCAAAAGGTCCAATGTAACGGGGACTAAGCTTCCCCGACACACCAAATCTACGTACGCCCTTCATGGGCATCACTCTCAACCACACATGATCCCCAACAGAGAACTCTAAATCCCGTCGTCTATTATCTGCATAACTCTTTTGTCGATCTTGTGCTGCCTTCATTCTTGCCCGGATAATCCGAATCTTTTCCGTCGTTTGCTCAACAATTTCTGGTCCCATTAATGCTCGGTCTCCTACCTCTTCCCAACAAATAGGTGATCTACACGGCCTGCCATAAAGAGCCTCATAAGGTGGCATACCAATACTAGAATGATGGCTATTATTGTAGGCAAATTCCACTAGTGGCAGATGGTCATCCCAACTGCCATGAAAGTCTAACACACATGCCCTCAACATGTCCTCCAACGTCCGTATAGTCCTTTCTGTCTGCCCATCCGTCTGTGGGTGAAAAGCGGTACTGAACTTTAACCTTGTCCCCAAGGCATCTTGTAATGCTCCCCAAAAATGCGAGGTAAAACGGGGATCCCTATCTGACACAATACTAGATGGGACCCCATGTAATCTCACTATCTCCTCAATGTACACCTTAGCCAAACGACTCAAAGGGTAAGTCTTCTTAATCGATAGAAAATGGGCTGATTTAGTCAAACGGTCTACTATCACCCATATCGCATCAAACCCCTTTGTCGTCCTCGGCAGTCCTGACACGAAGTCCATGGATATGTTGTCCCACTTCCACTCTGGAATGGGCAAAGGTTGTAGAAGACCTGCCGGTTTCTGATGTTCTGCTTTAACCTGTTGACACACTGCACACTGGGATACGTACTTGGACACATCTCTCTTCAGTCCATCCCACCAAAACTGTCGCTGTAAACCTTGATACATCTTCGCCGTGCCGGGGTGAATGGTATAACGAGACTTATGTGCCTCCGCTAGAATTTCCTTCCTAATCCCGGCATCATCAGGTACACAGACCCGATCCTGGAATAGTAACATCCCGTCGCCTCTCTGACTGAAACCCATTGGGGAAAACTTTCCCACATCTGCCAGAATCTGGGCCAGCTTCACATCACAAGATTGTTGTATCCTAATCTGCTCCATCAAATCTGGTTGTACCCTCAGGTACGAACAATACACTGTAGGTCTCTCCTCGGGTCCAGAAATGGACATCTCCCCCATCTGTCTCAATAGCATCCATTCATGGACCATCATAGCTGCTATACAAGCTCCTCGGCGGCTCAAAGCATCCGCTACTACATTGGCCTTCCCCGGATGGTATAAAATCTCACAATCATAGTCTTTCAGTAGTTCCATCCATCTACGCTGCCTCATATTCAACTCTTTTTGTGAGAAAAGGTACTTTAGGCTTTTGTGGTCGGTATAAATTTCCACCTTCTCCCCGTAGAGATAATGCCTCCATATCTTAAGTGCAAATACCACGGCTGCCAATTCCAAATCGTGTGTGGGGTAATTCATCTCATGCTTCTTCAACTGTCTCGAGGCATAAGCATTTACTCGCCCATCCTGCATTAACACACACCCAAGGCCAGAGTGCGACGCATCACTGAAGATGGTAAACTTCTCCCCACTCCTGGGAATAGCCAACACCGGTGCTGTCGTCAATCTCTTCTTTAATTCCTCAAAGTAATAATCACATGCCTCGTTCCACTCGTACTTGACTCCCTTTCGAGTCAACTTCGTCATAGGCAGGGACAGTCGGGAGAAACCCTCAATAAATCTCCTGTAATAACCAGCCAGTCCCAAGAAACTTCGGATGCCCGTCACTGAGGTTGGTCTTGGCCAATCCATCACTGCCTTCACCTTCTCGGGATCTACTGAAATGCCCTCGCCGGATACTACATGCCCTAAGAATCCCACCTGTCGTTGCCAGAAGTCACACTTACTGAACTTGGCATATAATTGCTTTTCCCTAAGCCTTTGCAAGGCCAACCTGAGATGGTTCTCGTGCTCATCCCGGCTCGGGGAGTAGATGAGAATGTCATCGATGAACACAATAACGAAACAATCCAAGTACTCCCTGAAAACCCTGTTCATCAAATCCATAAAGACGGCTGGAGCATTCGTTAATCCAAATGACATGACCACAAACTCGTAATGGCCGTACCTAGTACGAAAAGCAGTCTTCTGAATGTCTCCTTCTCTGACCCTTACTTGGTGATACCCCGACTTCAAATCAATCTTCGAAAAGACTGAGGCTCCACGTAGCTGGTCCAACAAATCATCAACTCGAGGAAGAGGGTACTTATTCTTCAATGTCGCCTGGTTCAACTGGCGATAGTCTACGCATAACCTCATGGACCCATCCTTCTTCCTCACAAACAAGACCGGAGCGCCCCAAGGGGAAGCACTCGGGCGGACAAATCCTTTCTCAATCAACTCCTCAAGTTGCACTTTTAATTCTTTCAATTCATTCGGGGCCATTCTGTAAGGTGCCTTGGAAACTGGTTGAGTTCCTGGCATCAACTCTATGGAAAACTCTACCTCCCTCGGTGGCGGCAACCCTGGCAACTCATTAGGGAATACATCAGGAAACTCACGGACTACTGGAATGTCTGACAGTTCTGTATTGTTTTCCTTACCCGTGGTCACAAAAGCTAAATACGCTTCACATCCATGCCGCATCATTTTTTCAGCCTTCATCACTGATATCATAGGAGTGGAACTCATCGGTTTAATACCTCGATATGATATAACTGGCTGCTGGGGTGACTCAAAGTGGATAACCTTACATCTACAATCCACTTTGGCATAATGTCGGGATAACCAGTCCATGCCCAAAATAAGATCAAAATCATGTATATCTAGGATTATCAAATCCCCGGGCAACTCCTTATCATGCACCATGATCTTACAGTCTCTATAGACTTCACTCCCCACTAACTCGACTCCTCCCGGTGTAGACACGATCAAATAATAAGGCAGTAATGTACTACAAAATGGAATGTGGCACACGATCCTAGGTGCAATAAATGAATGTGTAGAGCCCGTGTCAAACAAAACACGCACATCAATGTCATATAGGGAGAGAATACCTTGCACAGTGTCCTTTCCCTTCTCTGCCTCTGCTGACGTCAAAGCGAATGCCCGTCCCTGGGTGTGGGGTCGACTAGCGTATGTGGTGCCCTGTCCTGGTGGCAGTGCCAATGGGGGTGCTGTCCCCTGAAGTCTCGACACTGGTTGCCTTTGCCCCATCTTGTTGCCTTGGTTCCCATACCTTTGTCCCCCTTGCTGTGGCGGCTGTCTGCAAACATTAGACGTATGCCCCTTCTTCCCACATCGATAACAAGTCACCTCCCTATTGCCTGCTATACCCGTCTTCTGTGGGCAATCGTTCCTCAAGTGCCCCAACTGCCCGCAACCATAGCACGCCTTACATGTGCCCCGATGTCTCTTTCCACAAGTTGTGCAGGGAGGAATGTCGGTTACATTACCAAAAAACCCCGGTGCTCCCTTCCTTTTCCTGTCATTACCTTGCCCCCGAGCTGAACCTGATCCCCTAGCGGCTGCTTGAACTGCCCTTAGCTCACTCCTTTCCTTCTCTATGATATATGCCCTCTGCACCAGTGTAGCATAATCTGTGACCTGTGCACCAGCTAGGTGAAATCTGATATCCACTCGTAGCCCCCTCTGGAATTTGGCTGCCTTCTTTTCCTCTGTACATACTAACTCAGGAGCGAATCGTGCCAAAGAGGTGAACTCCTCCTCATACTGTGCCACTGTCCTATTACCCTGTGTCAGCTCAATAAACTCATATGTCTTCTGATCTCGCACCCAAGCTGGAAAGTAATTGGTGTTGAAGAGCTCTCTGAACTCCGCCCATGTCGGCCCCCTGCCCACAAACCTCTGTCGAACGGTCTCCCACCACCTCTCGGCTCCTCCTCGAAATAGATATGTAGCCAACTGTACCTTCTGGGTGTCACTGCACCCTATTGTCCTGAGGTGTTTCTCCATTGCCATCATCCACTCCTCTGCTGCCAAGGCGTCGGTCCCTCCACGGAACTCTGAAGGTCTCAGTGCCATGAAATTTCGTACCAATTGGCTCCCAGTATTGCCATCCACTCCATGGGGCTCCACCTCCGGTGGCACTGGGTTTGAAGTCTGACCATTAACGTTCTCATTCAGGCCGGGTTCATTCCTTGCTCCAGGTGGTACTTGCTCTTGCCTTCCCTGATGTGCCATAAAATTCTCAAAGTGCCTCAACATGGCAGCCATGGTGCCTCTCAGCTCACCAACCTCCTGGCGCAAGTCTGCCACTGACTCCGCTGGAGTGGCCGGTGCAGGTGGAGGTGTAGGGGTAGGAATAGGTGCAGGCTCAGGAATGGGTCTAGGAACTGGAGTAGGGATGGCCCGGTTGCCTCGGGCACGGGTCGGTGGCCTTCCTCGTCGTCCACTCATTTCCTGCATTGCAAACGACCTTTTAGTACTCCATCTTAACTTAGACTTACTAGACCATTAAACACAATTCTAACTCTACCCAAACCTAGGTGTACGAAGACTCCTCTCATTTCTTAACCTAAGGGCTCTGATACCAAAATTGTAAGGGCCCACTCTCGAATATTCCCGCTAGCATAGGATATTCGAAAGGAGGTCATCACAGAAATGATATAGAACAACCACAATTAAACAAACAACTCATTTCATTCATTAGCAGCGGAAACCATGCTTAAGTTCAATGACACTTCTAATAGCTCAAGAGTCGGGCTCAACGGCCATACAAAATAGATAAGAGACTCTAATGTTAACTAACAAAATAAGACTCATTTCATCTCAAGTCTCACCAAAATGCTAACAGGATCTTCAAGTTAGGACGCGTCCCCGTACACCTCTATCCTCAGGCCTTAGTCCCACTGGACTCACCCCCAATAATAGCTTTCCCTTTACCTGGAATGGCAAAGAAGATCAAGTGAGCCACAAGGCTCAGCAAGTTCTAGGGTAATAAACAATGATTATGAACCAAGAATAAGGAGACACCAAAGAGAGTACTCCAGAACTTCACTGATGTATACAAGTATCACCTTTTAAGACTTGATCAATTCCAAGTTAAATGTATAATGCCACCATGTACTATTATGCAAATGTGCATATAAATGTAATATCAAAATCAAGTCTCATAGGCTCGCAAGCCATCAATCAATACATGCAAGAGTGCCTCACTTCATAATCAATATCAATTTCTCCGGCTCTCAAGCCATAAATCAATGCATGCAAAAGTGCATAAGTTTCATAGAACCTCACAAATAAATATGGAGCCAACTTGCCGGGCTATGGCCACCTCGTCCCGTGCCAAGTGCTCTAGGGTACCCTTTTCTCCCTCCGCGCAAAATAATAGGTGCGCAAAATATATATATATATATATGGAACCTGTTCATGTATGCATCATGTATGCATTTGCCAACCACATGTATTTAAATTCCTGATTTTGCGATATTCATGCTGTTAACATCACTTACCCCTACCGGGTATTTTCCCCATCATCAAATAAATTCAACATATCTTACTTCATAATGTTTACCACATTCAAGATGTAATTTATGGCACAAAAATGCTTAATGTAATTTACAACACAAGAATACTTCTTGAGAGATGCTATTTAATATTAAATCTCGATTCACCAGTTGAGGTGTATTATAAATTGAATAACTATTATTCCCATCATAAGATTGTTGTGATTTCATTTAACCAGTGATAGTATGCGTTTACTTGCATTCATGCTCATAGCTCAAATTCATTATTCGACCCCATGCAATCAAATGACCACACCACGTGAAATTGCTGACCAAACATAATCCTGAAATTTTTCTAAGGTAATGGACCAAATAGAACATTTTTTGAAAATGTCTTCATCTTGAGAAACTAACTCCCGGTAATTTGATTACTAGCATTTATTGTTGTAAAAATGATTTTTAATGAATTTTTCAAGAAACGGAAACTATGTATTTCGATGGTGGTAAAATTGCAAATTCATGGATTTGTACTAAAACCAAAATTCTAACTTTTTATTTTTATGGATTTTGATTTTTTTGATATTTTTATTGAATCCAAATGGGAGGTACTTTCTTATTTACATTTATGTATTAAAGTAAAGGAAAGTAAAATATAAATTAAGGAAAATGCAAACATTTACTTAAGTTAAGGAAAGGTAATTATATGGGATGAGAGCTGATAGCTCCCATTCAAGGCATATGGGACGAGCTCGGGAACAGCTCAAGGTCTTGAGGTCGCAGCTTACGGAGACAGCTCAAGAGACCTCGCGGAAAGGACAAGCGAACGAACTCGGGGTCATGAGGTGAACGAGCTCGGGGTCATAAGGTGAACGAGCTCGCGGTCAAGGGGTTGAGCAAGAGCTCGCTGGAGGGGTTGAGCAAAAGCTCGCTGGACGAGCTTGAGGTCAGGCGCGCGGAAAGAGCTCGCGGCCAAGAGCTTGACAGATGAGCTCGCGATTAAGCGGCCAGAGAGCTTATAGGTGTGAGCTCGCGGCAAAGAGCTGGAACGAGCTCGCGGAAAGAACTGGAACGAGCTCGCTAGAACATCAATGACGTTGAACGTGTATATATATAACTGGGTTTGCCGAACATAACAGAACAGAACAGGGGCATTCGAATGACTGTTTAAGCATAATATATTTTTGGATTAGCTAGGCAGGGCATGCTTTAATAAGCTTTTCAAATCTCTGTGTGTGGGGGGGTATCAGCTCGTTACGCATATTGAATATAAGTATTCACAAGTGGGTCTCATATATATAGGCAAACAGTTTATATATTTTCAGTTGAGGCTTTTGCTGTTTGCTCCAAATACCTTAATGAAATCATTTAATGGTGACTTAGCACTCTACATTCAGCTATGGGTGAGAGCTTCCAAAAGTGATGCAACATGTACATATATAAATGCCTGAACAGGGAGCAACGAGCTAAACAAAAACCCAGCTGTAAGTAAGAAGGAAAGCCATTCACTGAACAAATATTAGGGTGAATCAAACCCCGCTTGAGACATCAAATGGACTTCACAGCAACTAGGAACTTTATAAACAAAATAGACACAGTGGAAGACACTAACAGCGAGGTGACACAATAAGCAACAGTTTGCAAATCAAGGAAACTTGCATTTCAATACAGAATATATCTAAGAGGGAGCTCGCACTGAAAGATAACGTGGTTGCATTGGAATAAAAATGGGTAAGAGAACTTGCCTGTTGAGAATGAAATCAGAGAGAGTTCCACCCGCGCACATGAAGCAAACAGCAGCAGCAAACAGAAGTGATGGAATAGGATGGAGAGGGTGAAGAAGAAGAAGAGCACGGAGATGGACTTAAATAAGCAATGGAACAGAGCATTCAAAAAGAAGGGATACACCTTGCACTGAAATAGGATATTTGTGCACAGAGGCTGCTGGGAAAAAGGAGCGCGCACAGGTCTGCACGCCAGCTCCCGAATTTACTGAAATAACCCTATTTTCATATTACAAACAAAAATATCCAGGGGCTTGAGTGACAAATGCTACTTAATTTATTTTCTTTTCCCCATTTTCTTATTACACCATCACGCCCATTATTTCCAAATAATTTCTCACCATGGGCCTAAGCCCAAATCACATATATCCCATATACATATACTCCAAGCCCACCAGGCTTAATTCTCTACTTGGGTTAGACATCTCATTAACTATTTAATTGAGGCCCTTTTTACTTAAATTTCTGATTTCATGAACTATAGAATAAAATTATGTAATCTAAATTATTGTTGTGCCACCAAGGAAATTAACATTAAGCATTAATAAAAATATTTAGTCCAACATTCTAATTGCGAAACACTGACATCAAGTATTAAAACACCTAGACCCACTTTAGGGTCGTTACATAACCCAAGCCCAAATCAATTGCCCAATTAAACAAAATGACCCACTTCCATTTTAGGCCCCAAATAAAATAACACACACATATTTAATTTTATTTTAAGTCCAATGACCTCAACTCAACTTATAAATGAACTTCAACTCTTTAATTCTATTGGGCGTTTTAACCCTTGACCCAAACACATTATCCACGCAATTTGTTTACATAAATTTTTTCACATAAAAATATTTTTTAATATTTAATTTAATAGGGGCATAATCTCCAATACCCAAAAATAAAATATTAATAAATACCTAGACCCACTAATAGGTCGTTACAGTTGTGGTATCAATTAATTAATTAATTAAACTATTTCTGAGTGATTGTTGTTTCTTAAATCTTACACCAATAAATAAGTATATAAATAATTTTTATAAATTAATGTGGCCAAAATAAATTAATAATATTTTTTAAAATTAATAAAATTATTATAAATTTATATATATCATATTAATTTATAAAAATTATTTATCAAATTTATTTATGACTATAACATTTTTCTCTGTGTTTACCGTTCAACTGCCAACCATAAAAGTTTTCTTACAATTTCTCCTAGAAAAGTTGCGGGATTGAATTTTAGAGTAATGCCCGTAATTATCGGTCATTTTGTTTAAAATGATTGAAAAAATGACCTTAAAGATTAATTTTTAATTTTTTAAATAAATTAAAGATTTAAATTAATTTAAATACTTATAAACTTTAAACTTTAAACTTTAAAATTTTTCCTAATTTGTATTTACAAAATTACAAAAATTTGAGGGTTTGCACCTTATAAAAGAATTAAGTGTTATTCAGCGCGATGAGCTGATTTTCTTATAAATAGATAATAATGATATTTAGATTATGTTCTTTTGTAAATATTGTTAGTATTAGTTTTTAATTCTTTTCAGAATAAATTTTTACTTAGACTATATTATAGATTTTGTTAGCTTTGTTACCAAAAAGTGTTATCCATTATAATTTTGTTGTTGAAATTAAAAAAAAAAAATTCTTATCTATTTGGTTTTTTCTTATCGATTATAATCCTAAATTTTTTTCTTAAATAATCCAAGAAACAATCACATGTTTATACATTTAGATCCATACAAATAATATAACTGTTATAATATCATATTCATTTATAAATTGTTACCGCTAAAACATCACTACTGTCATTATATTCAGCATCCTAACCACACATAAGTTTTATATCATAAAAGTTGAAGTAATGATAAACTAACAAAAATTTTAAACAATAATTTAAATTGAAAGAGTATTAGTTAAGTATATTTATTAAAAATACTTAATAAAATTTGCAATTAAACTAATACTAATTCAGAAAAAATCTAAAATATTTACTTATTATTATAAAATTAAAAAAATAAAATACTCATCAAAGAAAATGTTAGATCCAATCTTAATTTATATATATATATATATAGATTTATTATATTGTTGCATTAGACAAGATAACTGTAGGACCCCGACTCAGGTTCCCCAGACTAGCCATAGAACCCGAGCAGGTGTCCCGAATAACGAATACAAAACTTATCATGCATGCACCTCACATTCAAATATACCTGATCATGAATATGAAAATTCTGAAACAAAATCTAAAACATCGCATGCACAACAAAACACCACAGGCCCAACAAGATTACATTTACAATCCCTAGCCAAAAACAAATACAAACCACAACCCACCAAAGAAGACATCGTAATTCCCCAAAGTCTCTAAGTACAAAAAGCCATAAGATAAAGCTAACTCGACTTTTCCCATACACTATCTATGGAGAAGTTAGACTTCACTGGGACCATCCCTTGTAATACCACATGTTCGTATAAGGATGTCACATAATTTCGATGAGTTTAGAATACCGAAAAATTGGCTTGATAGCAGTTATAAGTACCGAATCGACTATAGGGAGTGCCTTGAGGTGAAATTGTCTAAAGAAAATGATATGGTTTCGATTAGAGTTCCGAGATAGGATTTATGGTATTAAAAGAAATCGGATTGAGAACAGTTTTCGGTATAGCTAAATTACAGCTGCCATTTAAGCTGAAAAACTGAATCGTTGTAGGAGGCTCCCGAAAAATCAACGGAACCCTAGGGGGGCTCCGATTTTGCGTAATGAACAACTCTTCGGTGGTTTTGGGAAGAAACAATGGCCAGGTGAGGACACTAGGATAGAATTACCAATATCGAGTAATCTTGGGTTATTAATTTTACATTTTCGGTATTGAAATGCAAATTAATTCAGTATTTAAGGGTATAATTATAATTACAAAACTACCCAAATAAAATAAAAATAAGAAATGAGATTTAAATGTATAATATAATGTATAATTATATAATTATATATATATGTACGCGAGGCCATGCCTCGGTTAAGCAACCCAGGCACGAAAATCCGACGCCCTGCAATTCAAGCCATGCCCTATAACTCTAGATCAGCCACGTCCTATAGGTTTAGAAGATTTTGCACGCAACGAGGTATGGCCAATGAGGTGAGGGAGCAATCGAGCGCCTATAAATAGGGATAGAATTAGAGAAGAAATGGAAGCAAGGCAGCATCGAGCTTGGCCGACACTACAAAAAAATTGATTTTTAGCGGCGGTTTTTTAGCGGCGGTTTCTAAAATCGCCGCAAAAAATGAAATTTTGCGACGGTTTTCAAACCGCCGCAAAATACTATTTTAGCGGCGATTTTTTTTACATTTTGCGGCGATTTTCAAAAAATCGTCGCTAAATTTAGAAATAATTAAATAATTAAAAAATAAAATTTAATTTAGCGGCGGTTTCTGAAAAACCGCCGCTAAATTCAAAAATTATTAAATAATTTAAAATTAAAATTAAATTAATATTTGCGGCGGTTTTCAAAACCGCCGCAAAATTCATTAAAAAATTTAATTTAGCGGCGGTTTCTAAAAAATCGCCGCTAAATTCAAAAATTATTAAATAATTTAAAATTAAAATTAAATTAATATTTGCGGTGGTTTTCAAAACCGCCGCAAAATTCATTAAAAAAAATTAATTTAGCGGCGGTTTCTGAAAAACCGCCGCTAAATTCAAAAATTATTAAATAATTTAAAATTAAAATTAAATTAATATTTGCGGCGGTTTTCAAAACCGTCGCAAAATTCATTAAAAAATTTAATTTAGCGGCGATTTCTGAAAAACCGTCTCTAAATTCAAAAATTATTAAATAATTTAAAATTAAAATTAAATTAATATTTGCGGCGGTTTTCAAAACCGCCGCAAAATTCATTAAAAAAATTAATTTAGCGGCGGTTTCTGAAAAACCGCCGCTAAATTCAAAAATAATTAAATAATTTATAATTAAAATTAAATTAATATTTGCGGTGATTTTTCAAAACCGTCGCAAAATTCATTAAAATATTTAATTTAGTTTTCAAAAAAGAAATTTTCCCCCAAAACTTGCATTAATAATTTACAATTAATACTTATTGTATTAATAATTTATATTTTATAATTTGCATTAATAATTTAAAATTTTCAATTGCTTTGAAATAATAAGTAGTAATAAAATTTTTCCCCAAAATTTGCATTAATGATTTACATTTAATACTTATTGCATTAATAATTTACATTTTGTAATTTGCATCTTTATATATATAAAAGAAGGATAGTTTTCGAAAAAGAAATTTCCCCCCAAAACTTGCATTAATGATTTACAAATAATACTTATTGCATTAATAATTTGTATTTTGTAATTTGTATTAATAATTTAAAATTTTCAATTGTTTTGAAATAATAAATAGTAATAAAATTTTCTCCCAAATTAATGATTTGCATTTAGTACTTATTGCATTAATAATTTACATTTTGTAATTTGCATCTTTATATATATAAAAGAAGGATAGTTTTCGAAAAAGAAATTTTCCCCCAAAACTTGCATTAATGATTTACAAATAATACTTATTGCATTAATAATTTGTATTTTGTAATTTGTATTAATAATTTAAAATTTTCAATTGTTTTGAAATAATAAATAGTAATAAAATTTTCTCCCAAATTAATGATTTGCATTTAGTACTTATTGCATTAATAATTTACATTTTGTAATTTGCATCTTTATATATATAAAAGTAGGATAGTGTTCAAAAAAGAAATTTCCCCCCAAAATTTGCATTAATGATTTACATTTAATACTTATTGCATTAATAATTTACATTTTGTAATTTGCATCTTTATATATATAAAAGAAGGATAGTTTTCCAAAAAGAAATTTCCCCCCAAAACTTGCATTAATGATTTACAAATAATACTTATTGCATTAATAATTTGTATTTTGTAATTTGTATTAATAATTTAAAATTTTCAATTGTTTTGAAATAATAAATAGTAATAAAATTTTTTCCCAAATTAATGATTTGCATTTAGTACTTATTGCATTAATAATTTACATTTTGTAATTTGCATCTTTATATATATAAAAGTAGGATAGTCTTCAAAAAAGAAATTTCCCCCCAAAATTTGCATTAATGATTTACATTTAATACTTATTGCATTAATAATTTACATTTTGTAATTTGCATCTTTATATATATAAAAGAAGGATAGTTTTCGAAAAAGAAATTTCCCCCAAAACTTGCATTAATGATTTACAAATAATACTTGTTGCATTAATAATTTGTATTTGGTAATTTGCATTAATAATTTAAAATTTTCAATTGTTTTGAAATAATAAATAGTAATAAAATTTTCTCCCAAATTAATGATTTGCATTTAGTACTTATTGCATTAATAATTTACACTTTGTAATTTGCATCTTTATATATATAAAAGTAGGATAGTGTTCAAAAAAGAAATTTCCCCCCAAAATTTGCATTAATGATTTACATTTAATACTTATTGCATTAATAATTTACATTTTGTAATTTGCATCTTTATATATATAAAAGAAGGATAGTTTTCAAAAAAGAAATTTCCCCCCAAAATTTGCATTAATGATTTACATTTAATACTTATTGCATTAATAATTTACATTTTGTAATTTGCATCTTTACATATATAAAAATAGGATAGTCTTCAAAAAAGAAATTTTCCTCCAAAACTTGCATTAATGATTTACAATTAATACTAATTGAATTAATAATTTGCATTTTGTAATTTGCATTAATAATTTAAATCTTTCAATTGCTTTGAAATGATAAGTAGTAATAAAATTTTCCCCCAAAACTTGCATTTAATACTTATTACATTAATAATTTATATTTTGTAATTTGCATTAATAATTTAAATCTTTCAATTGTTTCGAAATAATATATACTAATTATGTAAAATTAATAATAAATTTTAAATATACAAGTTTTTCAATGCTAATTGTTTTATATTAAATTTGCATGAATTTTATGAGAAATATTAATAGACAACTTAAACTATTAATTAAGTCATAGAAAAGTATCTATTTATTTAATATATTATTTTTATATCTTTATTCTATATATATTTATATAATAATAAAATATGATAGTCAAATAAAGTATTTTGCCAAATGTCAATTATTAGGGTTGTCAAGTATTAGAGTTTTTCAATGCTAATTAATATTTAAGGTATCACATTTTTACGATTATGGAAGAAATCAAAATTCATTTGTTTTAAATTTTGTTATTATTAAAAAAACTTATTCTTACTCATATTTAAGAGTTTTAATTTATATTTATAATTATAATATAATAAATAGAAAATAACGAACGTCTTTAAGTGAAAATATTATAGATTTTATAATATTTATTTATAAATAAATATAATATAATAAAAAAAAATTATAAGTATATTGAATTAAAAGTGTTCTCCATTAGCATATTGAATAGTGAATAATTAAGTAAACTTAAATTTTTTCAATATGATTAAAGATTAAAAAAATTATAATTATCAATTTAGTTAAAATTATTTAAAATAATAAATTTATTTTTTTATTTTTAAATTAAACTCTCCCACATATCACGCCGGTTCACCACTAGTTAAAAATTTAATTTAAAAAAATAAAAATAAAAATAAAAATAAATTTAACAAAATTTTAATAATTTTAAAATATATATAATTTTTTTATTTTTAATAAATTAATTTAGTTAATTTAATTCAATTAATTTATTTTTAATTTATTCCCTTTATTCTTTTAAAAAATGATAAATTAATTAATGTTTTTCTTTCTATATTAAAAAATATAAAATATAATTCTGAAAAATAGTGGTATATAATTTATATATGTAATTATATAACAAGGGAAGTTGGTAGATTAGGCGGTTTCAAGCATGCAATGGCATATGGGAGGTTGTGGGTTCGAAACTGGGGAAGGGGGGAGGCTGGAAATTTAATTTCCAGCCTCGCCACGTGGCGCGCGGATATGCGGCCACGTGGCTGGGCGGGTGGGCAACCGTGTGGGCGCGGGCGGGTGAGAGAGTAAAATTTTTAATTTTATTTTAATTTTAGCGGCGGTTTTAAAAACTGCCGCTAAAATTAAAAATTTTTAATTTTTTTTATTTTTTAATTTATTTTTTAATTTTTTAATTTTTTAATTTTTTAAAATTTTAATTTTTTTAATTTTTGCGGCGGTTTAAAAACCGCCGCTAAAATAAAAAATTTTAATTTTTTTAATTTTAGCAGGGATTTTTAAAACCGCCGCTAAAATTAAAAAAAACCGCCGCAAAATCACTGATTTTGCGGCGGTTTTAAAACCGCCGCAAAATCAGTGATTTAGCGGCGGTTATTCCAGCGGTTGGTCAAAACCGCTGCTAAATGCTCCACGACGGCTGGTTCAGCGGCGGTTTTGAAAACCGCCGCTAAATCACTTAGCGGCGGTTAAAAACCGCCGCTAAATGCCAGTTTTTTTGTAGTGCGAGAGCAATTAGAGAGTGAGAAAGAGAGCTTGAGGGCGACGAGAGCATCAAGCAAGGGAGAGAGAGAGAGAGAGTGTAAGCACCCCGGCTTGGATAATCCCCAACCACCCGAACTACCCGAACGGGAACGCCTACGGGAGGAGAAAAATAATGAAACAAGAGACAAAGACCCACCCAGCATGCATACACGAAAATAAGAACAGCGGAAGCAAAGCTCAAGACATGCATGCACTATGGGTACCCCGCTAACACAGCGGTCACAAGATAAATAAAAGAATACGAACTCCTGTGCCGACATACACAAGTCTTGAGAAAACACCTGGAACAGTACAAAATAATAGAGCAAATTCTACTTAGACATCAGAGTGATAGGGATTGACGAGACTGCCTGTACATCACATCGACTCTGCCGTTAAAGCTGACTCCCTTGCCATGGCTCACGTTGCCACTACCTGGAATGATGGAAAGCAAGGTGAGTCGAGAGACTCAGCAAGCATAAGGAAGAAAAGGCTGAAGGCTACACAAAACCAGAAATCTCACCCCAGAATAAACCCCCAGGTACACACAAGCCATGAGACGCTACAACACAACAGCTCAATAGCATAATAAAATAAAAGCACATACCGGTCCTTGGGGCCCACATAAGACACTTGGCACCCAAGTCCCATACCAACCTGCCGCTGTCCTGAAAGGCAACAAATATCTCCACAAACTTGTGCGCGCAATCCCGGGTCGATACTCCCGTCACCCGTATCCGTCGGTACTCCCGACAACCGAGCCATAGGCTCCCTCGGAACTAATAACTACCAGTAGCCATGCAATGCACATAGAAATGTAATGGCGTAGTGAGCATCAACGTGATACAAGGCGCCCATACATCCAGGCATCAGGCCATGCTCCGCCCACGTAGTAAATCACACGCGATGCATATGCCCGTGCTGGATGCAACCTGACCAATCTAAAATGTCCGTGATCAAGCATAACCAAATCATGATGATCCCATCATGCAGCCCGTACCCATGTGCATACCAAACCATGCAACAAAAATAAAATAATCAGGCATGCTATAATCACATAACGGTAGAGTAGGTCCGCAGTGCCTGACACCGATCAGCGGTCAGTGACTAGGAGAGACCATCTGACAGCCTAAAATAGACTGTACAATTGTCACACCGTCACCGAACAGCTAACTCTCGCCCCCACTGCCCAACCACTCTAGCCAATAAATAACCGAAAATCTAATAATAATACCCGACAGCTAAGAACCTAGCCCCGGGTGAGTACGACATCATTCTCATAGGCTTGGGGGTGATACAAACCCCCGTAGGCAACCAACGATTAATACTCTCGAAACCAGGTTAATAAATTAAATTATTAAACACACCGTTTAAATTCCATAATTTATTAACAGCCAAATCCAACGAAGGGAGATCAAATAAATTGACATCGAAAGAATCGACAATGAGGGTATAAAGAACTTGCCTTTCCGAAGATAGCCTTAAGCTCAATTTGACCAAACGCGGTCAAATTTATACAAACTGTAATATTCTAATTATTATTAATATTGATATTAGTATCAGAGTTAACGAAATAATGATAAGAACATTGAATGAGAACAATATCAATAATAATAATAACATTGATTATGCTATTTGTAGCAATAATATTAACATTAATAGTGATAACGTTAGCAATAAAATAGATATATATGTGTATACATGCTTATCTACTCCCATACACCCATATTGCATTCCAATGCTTTAATAATTTATAATATAAAACTTGGGTGCTCCAATCATTACCACCTACGTCAACCCAGCAACACCATACCAAGGCATCACCAACTCACACTTGCACAGTGAGTTTCCTCAACCTCTAAGCTTCTGTTCGCTGCACCTATTCATGAACACACACACACACTTACACACCCATATGAATAAACCCACACGCCCTCTTTCTGCACCTGTGCATATATATATATATATGTATATATATATTTACTTACTTACAGTGACACACAAACATGATATTATAGGTATACTTGCAGCCGCACAAAGGATCTCGGCCATCACGGTTTCACCCTCACCCATTGCGCACACCCCCACATATATATATTTACCCACAAACACTAGAGGAGCAACGATGGAGGATAAAGGGTCAGGCTCACTCTCGGGCAAAGGCCTCTACTCGCAGCCACCCGCATGCATATGTATATATATAGGCGAACAGCAACCCAACTATTGCACCAAATAAGCTTGGATAAATACACCCATTTAAGCATCCCATTGCAACGAGCTTTCCTTGGGACTAACAACAAATCTCCCTCACAATGGCCTACCCGAACTGCTACACCGAAGATAACAACATATGTATAATTTGTCGAGCCCACTGCTACTTGCAACGATATATTTATATATACACATGTACATACCACAGCTATATAGGAAGAAAGAGCAACAATAAGAGGGAGGATGGCAGCTCGCAAGCGGAGAATAGAAACGAGCAGAGGAAGAGGGCTTGCCTGAGAGAGTTTGCAGGAGCCGAACAGTAGCCACGATCCTTCCTTGCTTTGCCCTTCTTCTTCTTCCGTTCGCTGCCTTCTTCTTCATTTTCCCTTCCCCTGTTTTCTACTTAGTCGAATTTCTCCCTTCTTCTACACTCTCTCTCTGTTTCCCCATCTCAGCCAGAAGCTTCAAGAAGCTTCAATGAGAGACAAAACAAAATATCAATTTTTTTTTATGCTCAGCTCACGCACCGCCATTCCTTTTAATTAAATCAATTTCATTTAAACTAAATTAATTTTCATTTACTCTTTTGTTATTTTTTTTATGATTATAATATTATCCCTATTATCATTATTATCATTTTCAATTTATTTTTTCTTGGGATATTACAGAGAGAAAGAGAGAGAGAGGAAGCTGTGCAGAAACAGCAATGGCAGCCACGGAGCTTCCATGGCAGCAACTGAGCGGTTGCGCGCAGTTGGCTAGTCGATGGCCGTAGAGGCTGCGGTTGTGCGCGGTGGAGCAAGGGGCGACCGGCGATGGGACTGGAGGCCGAGAAGCGGCCGGAAGAGGCAAACCCGTAGCCATGGCCGCAAGCTCACCGAGCTGGGCGCGAGGCAGGGGTGACCGGCAATGCGGCACGAGCGGTTTCCAGCGAGTCCAATGCTCGGTGGGCGAGGGGCTCCAACAGTCTGCTCAAGCGGCGGCTGGTGCGCAGGTCACGCGAGAGAAGCAACTCGCTCTGGAGAAGAGGAAGAAGAAGAGAGGGAAAAGAAGAGAAGAAAAGAAAAAGAAAAGAAAAAAATAGCAAAAGGTCTCGGAAAAATTTTGAAAAATAGGGATTGGATATTTCGGAGATTTTAGGCTAAAAACGACCCGAGCACGCGTTTCAAGGATAGAGCACGTATACCGAGGAAGTCAGAGATGCTAAGTTAAAGTAAGTAAAATTTTCTAAAAAATTTAAGAATATTATTTTATGAATTTTCGTAGAAGAATATTTGAGAAAATATTTTAGAAATATTTATTTTGAATTTATTGAGGAAAATTAGGAAGAAATAGAAAGAAAATTAAAGAAAATGCCAGAAATTATGGAAAAATAGGTTTTAATATTTATTTAAATAATTATGGTGATTAGGATACTTTGAGGCTGAAGTTGAAGAGACTCGTGCAAATTTTGAGGTTGGCACGCAAATCGAGGTGATGTACGAGGCAAGGCACGAATATCGAGGTAGCCCGATAAGCTTGAGGAGGTAAGTGGTACTTCCCAAATAGATTTAGTTTTATGAAAAATGGTTGGTTTGTAAGTGATTTATGTTCATCGAAAATGTTTTCATCATATTGACATACTCTGATATGTACCCATCACGTAGACTGCATACATGACATGACTATGAAATGCATAAATACACGTTGATATCATTGATCACTAGCATTGAGGCTGTAGGGAATACGAACTAGCACCGCTGCTTTACCAAGGGTGCACCCATACACCCCGACTTCGAAAGAGGTGGCCGCAAAAATGATGGGCAACATGAAGGGTGCAGTTGACACCTACGAGATAAGACATTGCATACACACATGATATATATAGCATTATGTACCCTTACTTAGATGATTCATCATCTAACTTGGTCTTTGCCCCTGGAATATTCAAACGTTCCAGGTGGAGACTGTATCAGATACAAGAATAAATGAGGCATGAAATGGCACTTAGCAGAGTGCATGAATAGTGAAATGTATGCTAGGTAGCCCATGTATTTAAGTTCTGCTACTTTGAATTCTGAATGTTTTGAGGAATGTTGATGCATATCCTTGTGGTTAATGAAGATGTAAGAATTGATTTATGATCAATGTTAAGATATTAGGTTTCGATCTTTGCTTTGGCATTTGATGTGTATAATGATTCTCTTTCGAGATTAATGTATGGGAATTCTGGGACGGATTCGAGGAATGATGTGGTTTAGTCTTAGTGTTTGAAAGAAAAAAATTTATTGTCCCGGAATTATCCCAAGTTATAAAATGTGCCGGGGAAAGCGGGGCGTTACATCCCTAATCTTGCCCTTGCCCTTACCTGGAATGAAAAGAAGCAAATGAGTGAGTCACAAGACTCAGCAAACTCATACAAAATGACCAGACAACAAGAGTAAGCACTATAGAGTACCCTGCACCTAACATGTAGCATCCATGCAAAGCATGTCCATGTCAACAAACAAATGCCAGGTATCTCATGCATAAAAGAAATGCGCACATGTAGGGTCTTGGGGCCCACAAAAGAAAACAATGGCGCCCAAACCCATGATATATACCTGAGTAAGCCAGGGCAGACTGAACCTGCAACCTGTAAAGAAAACCTCAAGTGGGAGTGACCTCACCAAGTCAAAACACGCTAACCCAAAAGAACTCGCGTGTGTGGAAATATAACCAGCGTGGTGTACCCGACACTGTCACAATTGTGGTCTCAGTCTCAATCCAATTCCGGCATCAAACAACAAGTAAATGCACACATATAAAATACAGTGGCACATGGGCAGAAACCTGGTACAAGGCCCCATAAAATCAAGCATCGAGTCACGCCCGCCCACATAGGCAAATACACTCAATGCAGTGCTCATGCCTAGCTAAACTATTGGATAAAATAAACAGCAATGTATGCACGTGGCCAAACATTCAGTCACATGAGTCCCCCAATGGATGCAGCCCAAATCCTAGCATACAATACCCTGATATGCAAGATGTCAAAAAGGTGGGTGACTGACAATATTAGCTGCCCTGGCTCGTCTGTGGCCAGTCATAATAGTAGATAGTTGGGCCCATATCACCAACCATCATCTACCAGGACGCAACAGTCGACAATCAGTAGCTTAATATTCGTCACCATAATAGACTACCCTCTTGGAGGGAGAACATGACCACACCTAGAGACTTGGCTAACCCTGAAACCAAACTCAGCCCTAGGTTGGATACTACCCCGAGGATAACCTAACTTCATTCCGCTTAGGAAGTAGAGAGTGAACAAGCTCTCTAGAGATACAATTAAGACTTTGGAGTAATTCCTCGTTATATCTGATTTAACATTAATGTTAATATTAGAGCAAATAAAACAATAACAATAACAATAACAATAAATAATAATGATACTAACAACGATATTAACAGTAAGGTTATAGACGATATTATTAATAATAATGATGATAATAGTGATAAAATATTATATTTATAAGTATTTAATCCTATTTTCAAACACACAGCCGAATGCCACTACAAATAACCCCATCTTGAGCACCCATACTCTCCAGAATAACTCATACACACACACACATTGGACACGTTCAATATTATGCCAATATTAATAAAAATAATAATATTATTTGCTCATATTATACTAACAATAATAAAACCAATAAATATATATATATAAACTATGCCTATATCCCACAATCACCCCATCACGTTACAAAGCAGGCCCGGCCCTGAAGGAGGGCAATCAGTGCGATTGCCCCGGGCCCATTATTCAGGGGGGCCCATAATTCAGGGCCGAAGATTTGAAGTCCACGTGCTGGACTTCAAATCCTAAGAAGACGGACTTGAAGTCTGCTTCAGCGAACTTTATTTTTCAGCGGACTTGAACTTCAAGTCCGCTTTAGCTCAAGCAGATTTGAAGTCCGTTGAAGCGGCCTTGGATTTTTTAGCGGACTTGAACTTCAAGTGCGCTTCAGGGAACTTCAAGCGGATTTGAAGTCCGCTTTTTTCAGCGGACTTCAAGTCCACTTCAGTGAATCAGCGGACTTGAAGTCCGCCCGCTTCAGCTTTTCACGTCCGCTTCTGAAATTGAAAAAGTTCGCTTCCACACTTTTTTCAGCAACTTCACGTCCGCTTTTGAAATTGAAGAAGTCTGCTTCCACTTTTTCAGTCATCCGCTTTTGGTTTAAAGTCTGAAGAGTCTTCGGCGCGCTGATTTGTGATTTTAAGTGCACTTTTGAAGTCTCCTTTTGTGATTTGTGATTTTAATTCTGCTTTTAAAGTTTGAAAAGTGCTGGGCGCACGGGAAAGTTTCTCAAATTCCAGGTTATATTGTTTTTTATTTATTTTTTAAAGTATTAAAATTGTATTGGATTTTTTTGTATTATTTCTATTTTCAAGTAACAATGCTTAGTAAGAAACACTAATCTGGAAGTCAAAAAAGAAAAAGATAAAAAGAAAAATTAACTCAATCTCAAAAAGAAGCTCTAGATAAATTTTTTCAAAACAAAACAAATAGTTCACTTGATAACTCAACTGAAGATTTAGTCAACGAATCTGAGCAGCAAAATCATATTGAAGAATTTGTAGGAATTGATAATGATTTAGTCAATGAATCTAAACAACAAAATCATGTGGAAGAATTGGTAGGAACTAAGAATGATTTTAATGCACATGTAGGTGACTTAGGTGAAGATGAACATGTTGAGAGTGAAGATTTTGATCATCTTTGTAATAATGAAGACATTGAACTTGAGGTATAGAACCAAGTTTTCCTTTAGACATTTTTAATCCAAGAATTTGGGATAATCTAGATGAAAAAATGAGAGCTTTACTTGTGGAAAAAGGTTCTACAAGAGATAATAATATCAAATTTCCTATTGATGAAAACTTTAGATATTTTTCCTCGACTTATTACATGAGAAAGTTACCAAATGGAGAGACTCGTGATAGAAAATGGCTAGTATACTCAAAGGAATTGGATAAGGTATTTTATTTTTGCTGTAAGTTGTTTAAGATAATGTGTTGTAGAAGCCAATTAGCAAACGAAGAGCTTAGAGATTGGAAACATCTTAGTAAGAGACTTAAACAACATGAAAACAGCATTGAACACATAACTAACATGAGTTCTTGGATTGAATTACATAACAGATTGAAAAAAAATGAAACAATTGATAAAGGCTTATAAGAACAAATTAGGAGAGAAAATGAACACTGGAAACATGTTTTGGTAAGAATAATTTATGTTGTTAAATGTCTTGCTTAAAATAATATTGCATTTCGTGGAACAAAAAAGAGAATTTATGAAGAAAATAAATGTAATTTTTTAGGTATATTGGAAATGGTTGCAGAATTTGATCCAATAATGCGAGAACATTTTGGATGAATTCAAAATGATGAGATTCACTGTCACTATCTTAGCTATAAGATTCAAAATGAACTAATAGCTTTATTGGCTTCAAAAGTCAGAAGTGCAATCATTGAGAAAATCAAACAAGCAAAATATTTTTCAGTAATACTTGATTGCACTCTTGATTCAAGTCACAAGGAACAAATGAATTTGATAATACGGTGTGTGGATGTATCAAGCAGTCCAGTAAAAATAGAAGAATACTTTTTAGAGTTTTTAATTGTGAAAGATACATTAGGATTAGGACTTTTTAATGAATTACAATCTGTCCTAGAGTCCCTTGGTCTTAAAATTGATGATGTTAGAGGACAGGGTTATGATAATGGCTCCAATATGAAAGGAAAACATCAAGGTGTATGATAGGGCTTAATTGTTTACATATTTTTATCTAATTTTTATCTTAACCTTATGCTATTTTTTCTACATAAATGTGTGTTTATATGGATTTTAAATTATTTTAATCTTATTTTGTAAGAATCCAGCAAAAGAAATAAATTCGAAGATTTGGGTGTAAAAAAAAAATATATATATATTATAAAGTTAATTTTAAAATTAATATTATAAAGTAAAAAAATAAATAAATATTTTGAATAATTAATATTATAACATAATTATATTTATAATTTATTAAATATTATATATTATATTATATTTTAAATTATAATAGTTATATATTTATTATCTTATATTATTTATATATATAATATTACATGCTTGATAACTATTATATATAATATATATATAGTAATAAATGGCGTGAAGGCGTGAAGGTGAAGATTAGGACATGCCATATGCATTTTATATATTATATTATTAAATAAGAATCTAACGGTGGTGAATTGGGCTTGGCTAGGGCAGCCCACGCCACACACATATATATGTATAATAATATGTGAAGATGAGAGGAGATGGAGGAATGAAGAGGGTTTCTGGACGCGGCACAATAAAGGCAAAATTGGAGAATTGGAACAGAAAGGAACAGACGCGGACAGTGAAGATTTAAAAGGGCTCTGCGGTGCACAGTGGGGAGATTGGAAGGATTGGAGTGCAGCGGAATTGAAGAGGAAGAAGCCAAGGCGCACAGAGCCGCCTCACGCTTTGCACTGGGACAGGGAGCCTCTCTATTTCTTCAATTTTCTGTTTTTATTTTTATGTTAATAATGTCTGGTTAATTTATTTTAACTAGGGTTTGGATGGATTTTAATTCTGGAATTATGTGAGTATTTGTTTGGTTCGATTCAAAACCCGATTATTATTTGAGTGAAGAATTTATATTGTTGTGTTTAATGCTTTAAAAGATTGGCCACTTTTTAATGATTTAATGATTTATGCATGACTGACTAAAGGATTGTTATAAATTAGATCCATAGGCAATATAAATCACATGTTTGACTATGAGATCGAAAGATGATTAGCTCATGTATGGGAATTGAGGAAGCTTAGTGAGTCAAATCCCCTTCCGAGATTAGAGGTTTCCAAAGAACTTAATGCTTATTTATTTCGTTGATATCTGCTCAGAAATCTGACAGTGAAATTGAATTAATAAAGGATTACTATGACTTGAGAAAGCTTATTAATTAATTGAGGGAAATCCACCATCACATGCAAATAATTATAAAATACTGTAAATGTATTTATGGTTTTGAATCGGATTGAATAGATAATTCCATAACCTAGATTAAATGAAATCTAAACCCTAGTGCATTTATTAATTAATTTTTCTCACAAAGAATCCAGTTTTCCATTTATTTTCATTTTTCTTCATTGATTAATTAATTGGTTCAACTTAGGTTAATTTAGAATCGTTTTGGTATTGTGATCTAGTCCTCGTGGGATCAACATCTTTTCATCACTATATGCAAATTTGACTAAGGTACACTTGCCCGAATTAATTGTGCATAAAATCACACATCAAGTTTTTGGCGCCGTTGCCGGGGACTAGTTTATTGCATATCAAAACTACATAAGTTAGCCTTAGATTGAACATTTTTTTTTTCTTTTAGGTTTTGCAATTTTAATTTAATTTAATTATTTATTATTATTATTATTATTATTATTATTATTATTATTATTATTATTATTATTATTATTATTTCATCTTTTAGAAATTTTATTTTTAATTTTTTTTAATTTTTAGTTTTTTTTCTTTTTCTTTGTAGGTTTCATGGTGCATGACACGGAGTAGTGGTGGAGAACTGATACCTATTGATCAAGAAATTGAAAAAACTTTGAAAAAGCAAAAGAAGGAGAAAAAGAGAAAAATGGAGCAAGAGCAACAAACTCAAAATAATCCAAGGACATTGAGCTCATATGCTACACCTACTCTGGATGGCACTACCTCAAGCATTAGAAGGCCCAATGTGCAAGCAAACAACTTCGAGATCAAGCCTGTAATTATTCAGATGATCCAGATGAGTGTACAATTTTCTGGCCCTAATGATGATCCTAACTCTCATATTGCTAATTTTCTTGAAATATGTGATACTTTTAGGCATAATGGAGTTAGTGAGGATGCAGTTCGACTTAGGTTGTTTCCCTTTTCCTTGAAAGATAGAGCAAAAGAATGGCTTAATTCTCTTCCAGCAGGTTTTATTACTACATGGAATGATTTGGCACAAAAGTTTTTATCTAAATATTTTCCACCTTCTAAAACGGCTAAATTAAGGAATGACATAACAACTTTTTCACAATTTGGTAATGAATCCTTATATGAGTCGTGGGAGAGATTTAAAGAAATGCTTAGGAAATGTCCTCACCATGGTCTACCTGTTTGGATGCAAGTGCAAACTTTTTATAATGGCATTAATCAATCTTCTCGTTCGATGTTAGATGCAACTGCAGGTGGTACCCTTATGAGGAAAACTCCCGAGGAAGCATATGAACTTTTGGAAGAGATGGCAGCCAACAGTTATCAATGGGACAATGAAAGAGCAAATAAAAAGGGAGTTGGAATTTATAATGTTGATTCTATCACTGCTTTATCTGTTCAAATTGCTGAATTAAATAAGAATTTGGGTAATTTAGGGGTTTCAGCTTTGAATGCTTCTTCTTCTTCTTCCCCCCCATTTTCTTTCTTGTGAGCTTTGTGGGCGAGAGGGACATGCTAGTGTAGATTGTCAAGTAGGAAATCCTTTTTCTTCTGGTTCTTCTGAACAAGCTAATTTTATTTCCTATGGTGGCAACAGGTCAAATTTTAATCCCTACTTCAACACTTACAATCCAGGATGGAGGAGCCATCCTAATCTTTCTTGGAGTAATAATCAACAAAAAGTGCCCCCCGGCTTTCAACAACAACAACATCAAATTCCACAAGAGAAGAAGTCGAATTTGGAAGATATGATGGCAAAGTTTATCAATAGTACAGAGGCAAGAATGCAAAGCTTGGAAACTCAAATTAGACAGCTTGCCCAAGTAATTTCAGAAAGACCACAAGGAGGCTTGCCTAGCAATACTGAGAAGAATCCTAGGGAGCATGTAAAAGCCATCACTTTGCGAAGTGGAAAAGAACTTGAAAGTAAAGAAAAAGATGAAGAGCGTACAAAAGAGGAAGAAAACCAAGAGCTTGCAGCCAAAGAAGAGGATCGTGATTTATCAACGGAGAAAAAAAGGGAGTTCTTCTTCACTTAATTTAAAATCTTACAAACCTCCTCTTCCTTTTCCTAAAAGATTTTTGAAGGCTAACTTGGATAAACAATTTGCTAAATTTTTAGAGGTGTTTAAAAAATTGCATATTAACATCCCTCTTCTTGATGCTATATCACAGATGCCAAGTTATGCCAAATTTTTGAAAGACATAATTGCAAACAAAAGAAAGTTGGAGGAATTTGAGATGGTGAAACTTAATGAAGAATGTTCTGCAATTCTACAAAATAAATTACCTCCAAAACTTATGGATCCAGGGAGCTTTTCTATTCCTTGCACTATTGGTGGAATTAATTTTGATAAGGCTTTATGTGACCTCGGTGCAAGTATTAATTTGATGCCCTTTTCTGTTTTCAGGAAACTTGGATTAAAAGAACCAAGACCCACCACTGTTTCTCTTCAATTGGCTGATAGAAGTATCAAATATCCAAGGGGAGTAGTGGAGGATGTTTTGGTAAAAGTAGATAAATTTATTTTTCCTGTTGACTTTATTGTTCTAGACATGGAAGAAGATCATGATATGCCTCTAATTTTAGGGAGACCTTTTCTCGCTACCGGGAGAGCTTTAATTGATGTCCAACAAGGAAAACTTAGCCTTAGAATTAATGATGAAGAAGTTGTGTTTGATGTGTTTAAGGCTATGAAACATTCAAATGAAAATGAAAATGAAGTCTTAAGGATAGATTGCATTGATGATTTGGTGGATAGGAAATTTCATGCATTAAGGTTAGATGACCCCATAGAAAATTGCATTGCTAACTCTTTTGATGTGAAGGATCAAATTTTAGATGAACAACACAAGGAGGCTGTGGGCTATTTGGGAGAAAAGCAAAAATTCAATCCATTCAAAAGACACAAATTGCTACCTTTGGATGTTTCCTCTTCCTCTTCTTCGAAAGCTAGACCATCAATTGAGAAGCCTCCTATTCTTGAACTTAAACCTCTTCCTTCTCATTTAAAATATGTTTATCTGGGGGATTCATCTAGCTTACCTGTGATTATTTCTTCTTCTTTGATAGGTCTTGAGGAAGAAAAGTTGATGAGGGTGCTTATGGAGCACAAAAAGGCATTTGGATGGAGCATTGCTGATATTCATGGAATAAGTCCATCAATTTGTATGCACAAAATCTTGATGGAAGAAGGATTCAAGCCTATGGTGCAATCCCAAAGAAGGTTAAATCTTAATATGCAAGAGGTAGTAAAGAAAGATGTGATAAAATGGCTTGATTCAGGTATTATCTTTCCTATCTCTGATTCTTCTTGGGTAAGTCCTGTGCAAGTTGTGCCTAAAAAAGGTGGGATCACTGTGGTGAAAAATGAAAATAATGAATTAATTCCCACAAGAACAGTAACGGGATGGAGGGTGTGTATTGATTATAGGAAATTAAATGATGTTACTAGAAAAGATCACTTTCCCCTCCCATTCATTGATCAAATGATTGAAAAACTTGCGGGTCAAGAATTTTATTGTTTTCTCGATGGTTATTCTGGTTATCACCAAATTCCTATCACTCCTGAAGACCAAGAGAAAACTACTTTTACATGCCCATATGGAACATTTGCATTTAGGAGAATGCCATTTGGTTTATGTAATGCTCCTGTAACATTTCAAAGGTGCATGATCTCTTTCTTTTCAGACTTCATAGATGATTTTATGGAAATTTTTATGGATGATTTTTCTGTTTTTGGATCTTCATTTGATGCATGCTTGCATAATTTGTCTTTGGTGCTTAAAAGATGTGAGGAATCTAACCTTGTTCTTAATTGGGAAAAGTGTCACTTTATGGTTAGAGAAGGGATTGTTTTGGGCCACAAAGTGTCATCTAAAGGCATTGAAGTGGATCGAGCCAAAATTGAATTAATTGAAAAACTTCCTCTTCCTAAATCCGTAAAAGAAGTTAGAGGTTTTTTGGGACATGCAGGTTTTTACAGGAGATTTATTAAGGACTTCTCTAAAATTGCCAAGCCTTTAACTAATCTTCTAGTTAAAGATGTGCCTTTTCAAATCACTGATGATTGTATACATGCATTTAATTTTTTGAAAGAGAAATTGATCCAAGCTCCTATTGTTTCAGCCCCCATGTGGAATTTGCCTTTTGAGATCATGTGTGATGCGAGTGATGATACTCTAGGTGCAGTTTTAGGACAAAGAATAGACAAGAAATTTCATACCATTTATTACGCAAGTAGAACTATGAATGATGCACAGAAAAATTATTCAACAACTGAAAAGGAACTACTTGCTGTAATGTTTGCTATTGAAAAATTTAGACCTTATTTGATATTGTCTAAAGTAATTGTCTATACTGACCATTATGCATTAAAGTATTTACTTGCTAAAAAAGATGCTAAACCTAGGTTGTTAAGATGGATTTTATTGCTACAAGAATTTGACCTAGAAATTAAGGATAAAAAAGGCATTGAAAACTTGGTGGCTGATCACTTGTCAAGATTAGATGGGGAGCATGTGGAAAGCATGGCTAAAGAATCTTTGCATGATGAATTTCCTGATGAAAAATTATGCTTTGTGCAAGATAATGATGAACCTTGGTATGCTGATTTTGCTAATTTTCTTGTAGGTAATGAGTTACCCCCTAACATGTCATTTCATCAAAAGAAAAAGTTTTTATCAGATGTAAGGTACTATCTTTGGGAGGAACCATACCTATACAAGATTTGTGGAGATGGCATGGTGAGGAGATGCGTACCACAGGAGGAAATGCATAGCATACTCAGTTTTTGTCATGACAAAGAAGTGGGTGGACATCATGGACCTTCTAAGACAGCGGCTAAGGTTTTGCAAAGTGGCTTTTATTGGCCTACCTTATTCAAGGATGCTTATGCCTATGTAAGTTCTTGTGATCGATGCCAGCGGACAGGTAATATCTCAAGGAAAAATGAAATGACCCTCAACAATATTCTTATTTGTGATATTTTTGATGTTTGGGGCATTGATTTCATGGGTCCTTTTCCAAAATCTTTCAATAATGAGTATATACTTGTTGCCGTTGATTATGTGAGTAAATGGGTGGAAGCTAGTGCATGTCCCACTAATGATGCAAGGGTTGTCATAAAGTTTTTGAAGAAAAATATTTTCACTAGATTTGGTACTCCTAGAGCTATCATTAGTGATGGAGGTACACATTTTTGCAATAAACAATTTGAAAATTTATTGGCTAAATATGGTGTTACTCATAAGATGGCTACCCCCCATCATCCTCAAACTAGTGGACAAGTGGAAATTTCAAATAGGGAATTGAAAAATATTTTGGAAAAGACTGTGAGCTTGTCTAGAAAGGATTGGTCTTTAAAATTAGATGATGCACTTTGGGCTTACAGGACAGCTTTCAAAACACCTATTGGAATGTCTCCTTATCGACTAGTTTTTGATAAGACTTGTCACCTTCCTGTTGAATTAGAGCATAAAGCATATTGGGCTATCAAATTGCTTAACTTTGATTTGCAAGCCGCAAGTGCACAACGAAAGATGACATTGAATGAGCTTGAAGAATGGCGGCATGAAGCTTATGAAAATTCTAGG
This sequence comes from Diospyros lotus, assembly GCF_014633365.1. Lineage (NCBI taxonomy): Eukaryota > Viridiplantae > Streptophyta > Magnoliopsida > Ericales > Ebenaceae > Diospyros > Diospyros lotus. Next base: position 32,797,397 of record NC_068347.1, on the reverse strand, counting down.
CTTTATAAAGAAAGAACCAAGGCATGGCATGATGCTCACATTAAAAAGAAGGAGTTCAAAGTTGGAGAGAAGGTTCTTCTCTATAATTCTAGATTGAAGCTTTTTCCAGGCAAGCTAAGGTCAAGATGGAGTGGTCCATACACAGTAACTCAAGTTTTCCCTTATGGTGCAATTGAAGTCTCTCATGAAACTAAGGGAACTTTCAAAGTTAATGGGCAACGATTGAAGCCTTATGTCAATGGTGGACATATATCTTTCTCCAAATCCACCATTCACTTGAAGGATCCTTGAAGAATGAGATATAGTCAAGCTAATGACTATAAAGAAGCGCTTGATGGGAGGCAACCCATTCGAAATATTATTTATTTATTTATTTTTCTTAATTTTTAGAATATTCTTGGATTGATTTCTTATTTCAATTTTTTTTTTCTTTGTAGGACTTGTTGAATCCAGAAATCCAGCCCATCTTCTTCAAAAGAATAAGGCCAACAATCTTCAAGCATTTCAAGAAGGTTTACATCAGGGGAGTATTGCTTTTCTTTTCTTTTTTTTCTTATTTTTAAACATTGGGGACAATGTTTAATTTAAGTGTGGGGGTGGGAAATTCAATAATTCTCCATTTTTTTGAAAGAAAAAGAAAAAGAAAAAGAAAGAAGAAATATATAATGTGCATGGATGATGATTTTCTTTAGAAAAAAATGTTTTATTTTCATGTTTCCTATATTAACTTTGGTTCAATGCACAGTTAATTCAAAATTGAGAATTGTTCTATTTGATTATTGATTCTAGATTTAACAGTGTTAAGGAAAATGAATTGATTCTGCCGGATTATTATAATTGTTGAAATATATGCTTCTTGACAAAATTCATGGAATTTTGTGATTATGCATGATTGATTATGTGAGAATAATATTGTGATTATTTCTTGAAACTAGGCCTAAACAGAGTTGAAGTAAAATGGGATGATGAAAAAAAAAATGAAAAAAAAAGAGCAAAACAAAAGAAAAAAATAAAAATAAAAAAGAAGATGTTATTGCTATTTATCTACTCCTATGTTTTGAGCTACTTAGTAGTAACTGGGGGTTGACAGTGTGCTCCTGCATCATCCTTCACGTCAAACAGTAGTTCAAAATATGAGTATGCAAATGCATTCTAAGCAATTATTTAGGAGAATAACCAGGTGTCTTCATCACAAAATGTCGACATTCGCATCAAAAGCCAAGTAATGCTTAGAAAAAAATTGATTAAAAAAAAAAAATTCATCCCTGTTACTCCTTATGTTTGTAGTAGTGGAGAGAAGTGATTGCAAGAAGGCTATTGCATGATTCAATTGTGTTAGTTACAAGATTTCATGAATTAATTTTGAAGTATGCATGGCATCAAAAGTGATGATTTTGTATGATTAATTCTTTCAATTAATGCTTTGGATTTAGAGTTGATATGATAATATGGATGGTAACCAATTTTGTGATTAATTATGCGTTGATATGTTATTGGAATTCTTGATTTTGGCCTAGCATAAAAATGAAATGTTTATTTTATATTTCTTCTCTACTTTGCTTGAGGACACGTAAAAGGTTAAGTGTGGGGGTATTTGATAGGGCTTAATTGTTTACATATTTTTATCTAATTTTTATCTTAACCTTATGCTATTTTTTCTACATAAATGTGTGTTTATATGGATTTTAAATTATTTTAATCTTATTTTGTAAGAATCCAGCAAAAGAAATAAATTCGAAGATTTGGGTGTAAAAAATATATATATATATTATAAAGTTAATTTTAAAATTAATATTATAAAGTAAAAAAATAAATAAATATTTTGAATAATTAATATTATAACATAATTATATTTATAATTTATTAAATATTATATATTATATTATATTTTAAATTATAATAGTTATATATTTATTATCTTATATTATTTATATATATAATATTACATGCTTGATAACTATTATATATAATATATATATAGTAATAAATGGCGTGAAGGCGTGAAGGTGAAGAATAGGACATGCCATATGCATTTTATATATTATATTATTAAATAAGAATCTAACAGTGGTGAATTGGGCTTGGCTAGGGCGGCCCACGCCACACACATATATATGTATAATAATATGTGAAGATGAGAGGAGATGGAGGAATGAAGAGGGTTTCTGGACGCGGCGCAATAAAGGCAAAATTGGAGAATTGGAACAGAAAGGAACAGACGCGGACAGTGAAGATTTAAAAGGGCTCTGCGGTGCACAGTGGGGAGATTGGAAGGATTGGAGTGCAGCGGAATTGAAGAGGAAGAAGCCAAGGCGCACAGAGCCGCCTCACGCTTCGCACTGGGACAGGGAGCCTCTCTATTTCTTCAATTTTCTGTTTTTATTTTTATGTTAATAATGTCTGGTTAATTTATTTTAACTAGGGTTTGGATGGATTTTAATTCTGGAATTATGTGAGTATTTGTTTGGTTCGATTCAAAACCCGATTATTATTTGCGTGAGGAATTTATATTGTTGTGTTTAATGCTTTAAAAGATTGGCCACCTTTTAATGATTTAATGATTTAATGATTTATGCATGACTGACTAAAGGATTGTTATAAATTAGATCCATAGGCAATATAAATCACATGTTTGACTATGAGATCGAAAGATGATTAGCTCATGTATGGGAATTGAGGAAGCTTAGTGAGTCAAATCCCCTTCCGAGATTAGAGGTTTCCAAAGAACTTAATGCTTATTTATTTCGTTGATATCTGCTCAGAAATCTGACAGTGAAATTGAATTAATAAAGGATTACTATGACTTGAGAAAGCTTATTAATTAATTGAGGGAAATCCACCATCACATGCAAATAATTATAAAATACTGTAAATGTATTTATGGTTTTGAATCGGATTGAATAGATAATTCCATAACCTAGATTAAATGAAATCTAAACCCTAGTGCATTTATTAATTAATTTTTCTCACAAAGAATTCAGTTTTCCATTTATTTTCATTTTTCTTCATTGATTAATTAATTGGTTCAACTTAAGTTAATTTAGAATTGTTTTGGTATTGTGATCTAGTCCTCGTGGGATCGACATCTTTTCATCACTATATGCAAATTTGACTAAGGTACACTTGCCCGAATTAATTGTGCATAAAATCACACATCAGTGTACAAAGAAGATTACTTGAAATAAATCCTAGAGCTTTGTTCATGCCATGTGGTTGTCATTCTCTTAATTTAACACTATGTGATATGGCAAACTGTTGTGTGAAAGCAAAATCCTTTTTTGGGGTGGTTCAACGCATTTATTGTGTTTTTGAAAATTCTACAAAGCGTTGGAAGATTTTACAAGATCATGTAAATGGTTTAACTCTCAAAACATTGTCAACTACACGTTGGGAAAGTCGTGTAGAGAGTGTTAAAACAATAAGAACCCAAGCTGCTCAAATAAAAGAAGCTTTATTTAAAGTAGCAGAAACTAGTGAAGATCCTAAAACAAAAAGTGAAGCTGAAAGTTTAGCAACACATGAACTGAAAAATTTTGAGTTTTTATTAAGCATGGTTATTTGACATGATATTTTATTAAAAATTAATTTAGTCAGCAAAAAGTTACAATCTAAAGATATGTGCATTGATGCTGCTTTAAAAAATTTGGAAGGGCTCATTTCTTTTTTTGAGAATTATAAAGAAAATGGATTTGCATTTGCTATGATTGAAGCTAAAACTATTGCTTGTGATATGGGGATTGAACCTGAACTTCCTAAAAAACGTCAAAGTCATAGAAAGAAACAATTTGATGAAAATGCTAATTATTTTATCTGTATAGTGGATATGGCTCTTTCTTCATTAAGGAATTTGAACAAATGCAAACATATGATGCTATTTTTGGGTTCTTGTTTAATTCAAAGAAGTTAACTTCATTGGGTGATGAGGAATTGAAAAATTGTTGTGTGAAGCTTGAAACTATTTTAAGAAATGGTGAGTCTTCTGATGTTGATGCAAGTGATTTATTTTCAGAGTTACTGGTACTTCAATATCTTTTACTATCAGCAGTAAACACAACACTTGAAATTGTAGAGTTTGTAAAAGATATGGACTGCTTTCCAAATATTTTGATTGCCTATAGAATATTATTGACTGTACATGTGACTGTAGCATTTGTAGAAAGAAGTTTTTATAAATTAAAATTATTGAAATCTTACTTGAGGTCTACCATGTCATAAGAAAGGCTAAATGGGCTAGCAATATTATCCATTGAAAAAGAGATGTTAGAAAAACTTGAATTTGAAAGCATTATTGAGGATTTTGCTTCTCAAAATGCAAGAAGAAAATCATTTAAATAATACTTTTTTAGTTGTGATTTTGTTGTTTTTCACCTTATTTTGCAAGTGGTGATGATATTTTGCTAGTTGCTGAGGATTCAAAGAGATTCAAGTAGGATGCTGCAGTTTGTTTTGGCTATTAAGGATGTAAAGATATTTTTGTTTTGCTAGTTGCTAATGCTAAAGATGTAAAGAGATTTCAAATATATTGATGTTGTTTTACTTTAGCTATTTAGCATGTAGAGAATTTTTTTTTTTTTTTTTTGCTAGATGAAATAGAATTTATTTTACTGGATGAAAAAGAACTTATTAAATTGTTATAAGTATTTATCATGTATATATATTGTAGCCTTTTATTCTAAATTTGAATATATTGAAGTTTGAATCGATATAATTTATTTGGCTTGAATGTTAAATTTTTAATTAATTTAGACATGTTAGATCTTGATTGAAAAACAAGAATAAATTTATTATTATATTTAAATATATATATATGAGGGCCTAATATTTACTTTTGCCCCGGCCCTAAAAGATTCAGGACCGGCCCTGTTACAAAGCAGCACCCCCTGCTCGCTGCACACACACACCTGCACCTACATGAACATATATATATATATATATATATATAAATCAGCACCTACACTTAAAACACTCACAGCGAGCACCCCTTGGAAAATAAAAGTAAAATTCCTCATAGTGGCCTACCCGAGAGCTGTTATATAGAGAATAACCATATATATATATATATATCAATCTATCTATCTATATATATATATATATATCTACATACCACACCCACACGCACACACCCTCACTGCAATGGCCATTCTTTTTAACATAATTTGGACTCACTCTCACACATAGTAACTTATCTCAATCCCAAGATGTTACCTGCTCGTTGTACACCTGCGTGTATACATATATATATATATATATATCCGCTTCACAGAAAATATAACAACAAGAGGGAGGATGAGAGCTTGCCTGAACAGCTTGCCGAAACCAAATCGGAACACCAGCTGCGACACACCCTCGATCCTCTCTGCTTTGCTGCTTCTTCTTCGTTTTTCTTCCTCTGTTTTCTGCTTAGCCGAGATCTTCTCTTTTTCTACCCACACTCCCTTTCTCTCTCTCTCTCCACTCACTTATCCACTAAACTCACCGCCTCAATTTGCTTTACGTAGTGGCTTTGGAACTTGGGAGCAGATGGCATGAGGTCAGTTGGGCAGAGGAGGTGTTCGCACTACTTATCTCCCTCTAGCAGTGCTGTTATAACATTATTAATAGTAATAATAATAGTAGCTATAATAATAACAACATTAATTATAATAATTATAGTTATAGTTACTTTTATAATCATACTAGTATTATTAATAATAGTGAATATTAGTTAATAACAGTAAGTAATGCTATTAACAACAATAATAATATTAATAATAACACCAATAATAGTAATGTTAATAATAATAAAATAATAGTAAGAATACCAACATTAACAATAATAATAATAATAATAATAATAATAATAATAATAATATGTGTATAATAGTAATAATATAATCATAATACAATGATAGTAGTAATACTAACAATAATAAAGATAATAATAACAATAATATTAATAATATCCTTGCTAAGGATAACAATGATAATATTATTAACTATAAGGGAGTGTTTGATAGAGTTGAAAAATGAGGATGGAATTCCAATTCCATGGAATTCCAATTCTCACCCCAACTCCTAGGAATTCCAATTCCTTGATTTTAAGAAAAATATTTACTTTTTGAACTAAAATGGAATTCGAATTCTATGAAATTGAAAAACTGTTTGATAGAATTTCTTAAAATTTAGATGCAAAATGAATTACACCCTCATTTTCCATGTCTATCAAACGCACCCTAATAACAATACGATCCTAGTGTTAAGGACACTAACAATAGCATTTAAAATTTAAATAGAAACCCACTAGACTTCCAAATAGGAGCACTAACATGTCAATCCACAAGGCATACGAAACACATTGAAAAAGAAATTTGGGTCATTACAATAATATTTGTATTTGTCCGATGTGAATGAATTGAGAGAAAAATAGGGCGTGGGACCATGAGAGGGGGGACCCACAAACCCACACCCTCCCTCCTAGCCCATGAACAATGAGGACAAGAGATCATTCCTCCATATATATATATATATATAGATAGATAGATAGATAGATTTGCAAGTTGGTTGATCTGATCGATTGAGAGGACACTAGTAGTTGACTTGTTTATGATCATGGCTCAGGTGTGTCTGAATTAAATTTTGTTGAATTTGATGTTTGATTGATCAATTATAGAGGGGCAGCAACACATTATGCACCCTAGAAAGGAGGAACAACAGTCGTGAGATGAGCAGAGGACTCGAATAGAACTCCAAAGAGGAAAGTGAATTTAGTAGACAGAAAAATGAAGGCGACTGTCAACTTGAAATGGTCGTTATATCGAAGCTCAGTTGGATTTCGAATAGTATTACAGAAGATATCAAGAAGTGGATTGAAAGCTTTGGAGGTTAATGGTGTTCCCAATCCATTCTCCATTTCGAATTTCATTTACTCTACTGTTTTTTTATATCAAGTTCACAATTTGTTTCGATGATTTGATCCGAGTTGTAGTGGAATGTTCATGTTGACGCTTTAGGATTGTGAAGGCTTTGAGTACGAAGAAGTTAAGCTGGAGAAGCTGACGATGACTAGAAAAGTGACGTGAAAGGGTTGCTAAGGATGGTCCCGGGGTGGGAAAGCGCGAGATGAAATGTAACGACCCGATCGAGCGATAGGAAGGACCGGAACAACTTACCCTGATGGGCCTACACGAACTTCCCAGGGGGGTCACCCATCCCTGGATTACCCCAGGTCAAGCACGCTTAACTTGGGAGTTCTTTGCCAACATTCAGCCCAAAAGGTATCCAGCTGGTGTTGTTTCCTTTCTTACACTATCCTCGATATATACTAATCTCTCTGGGCTCTCGGGGTATTACATTCTTCCCCCCTTAAGCGCATGACGTCCTCGTCATGCGACCTTACAACTGGTCCCAGACCTTCTCCCCTTGGGGGCTGCCATCCTAGAAGCCTGCCAGAAGTCGCTCCTTGTACAGGCCCTCGAGCCCCGGCGCCACTCCCCGCCCTCATCGGACCGCTTTCGCCAAGGGTCGGCTCTGATACCATTATTGTAACGACCCGATCGAGCGATAGGAAGGACCGGAACAACTTACCCTGATGGGCCTACACGAACTTCCCAGGGGGGTCAAGCACGCTTAACTTGGGAGTTCTTTGCCAACATTCAGCCCAAAAGGTATCCAGCTGGTGTTGTTTCCTTTCTTACACTATCCTCGATATATACTAATCTCTCTGGGCTCTCGGGGTATTACATGAAATACTGTTATAGTTTTGTTCTATGAAACATCAAATGTGGCCTATAGGTTTTGGGGGCCCATTTGGCAACCGTGAGCTGCCCTTTGGGTGCCCACTGGAGGGCCAATTTGCAGCCACCTTTGGGCCAGCCCAAGCCCTTAGCTTTTGGCTTTTGTCGTGTTGCCTGCAGCCGTCCCTTTTGCACGATCTCATCCAGGCCGTCTATGCTGCTTTATTGTGTGCAATCCCAGCTATTAAATTGCCTTATTTATCACACTCGAGAATGATTATTCGGCGAAGGAAAAGACGAAAAGAATAGAGGGGGTGCCGAGGGGGGTTGTCATTTAGGGTTTCTTCATTTCCTCTCTCTTTCTCTCTCTCTCTCTCTCTGTAAATGCTGTACAGTTCGTCTTCCCTTTCGTGTTCTCTGGTTTTTCTATTTTTGGTCGAATGTAGCTCTTAATCTGTTAGTGATTCTGAGCATTTTTTTATAGAAAACCAGGGTTGTTTTTGGTTTCGATTTCATTGTAATCGGATTGAATATATTAGTGGAGTGAGCTCTTCTCACCGAAGCTCAAGTGGACGTAGCCCCTGTTTGGGGTGAACCACTATAAATCTTCTGCCTCTTGTTTCATTTATGTCTTTATTTCATCAAAGTCGATTTTGACAGTGTGTGTGTGTGTGTGGAGATTTGCTATCTCTGTTTGTTCGTAATAGTGGTATCAAAGCCTTTGGTTTCGTATCAAAAGTTTTGGGTCAAAATCGTGTTCAATTTTTTGAAATCTAGGGTTTCCTTTCTTTTCTCTGTGTCAGTGTTGTTTTAAAAATTCTAGGGTTTTTTTGAAAAGACCTTGTCAGCTGGAGTTTGCTATACAGGTCTCAGTCAGTAATCTAGGGTTTATTTTTTGGGTATTTTTCGTGCAACACGAAAATGACAACAACCCGATTTGAAATTTGTACATTCGATGGAAAGGGGGATTTCGGAAGTTGAAAAAAGAAGATGAGGGTTTTTCTCTCTCATCACAAAGTACTTATAGCACTTGAGCCAGATGACCGAAAATGATCACTTGAGTAGCTGCCTCGAACTAATGAAATCAGAGAAGAGGCGTTTAATCTGATATTTCTTCATCTCGGTGATTCTGTAATTTGTAAGGTTGACGGTATATCTCTACCCCTTGATCTTTGGAATAGATTAGAATCTCTATATTCTGTTATTTCTGCTCCAAATTTGGTTTATCTAAAAGGCATGTTGTTTAACTTTAAGATGAATACCTCTAAATCTATGGATGAAAACATAGATGAATTTACTAAACTCACTTTGTTACTAAGAGGTACTAATCAAGCTTTAGGTGATACTAGTGAAACCATGATTTTGTTAAACTCTCTACCTGATGATTATGATGTAGCGAAGCATGCTTTACGTTATACTGGTATAGTCCCTAGTATGGAACTTGTTATTTCTGGTATAAAGGCTAGAGAACTAGAACTTAGCACATCTAAGAAAACGGACAACAATTTGTTTATAAAAGGAAATGTTGATAAAAGAAATTATATTGTGAATACTGAACAACTTAATGGGTCAGGGCAGAAGGGAAAAAAGAAAGATAAGAAGGGAAAACAAAAATGGAAGTGTTACCACTGTGGGAAAGAGGGACATATAAAGAAATACTATTTTGATTTTTTGAAAAAACAAAAGCAAGGGGGTAATGTAACAGTAGCAGCTAGTAGTTCTAATTGTTTAGCTGAGGTGCTTAATATATCTGTTAATTCTGTTAAAAATGAATGGATTATGGACTCTGGCTATTCTTTTCATATGTGTCCTAATATTGATTGGTTTCATAATTTTGATAACAGAGAAAGTGGAATAGTATATATGGGAAACAACCATTTATGTAGTGTTTAGGGTAAAGGTGACATAACTCTTAAGTTGCATGACAACAAAGTAAGAACACTCACTGATGTACAATATGTACCAGGCCTTAAAAGAAATTTAATTTCTCTCGGTACTCTTGATGAGTTAGGATTCTCATACATAGCTGAAAATGGTTCTTTGAACGTTTTTAAGGGAGAAGAGTTAATCCTAACCGGTTTAAAGAAAAATGGCTTATATGTTTTAAATGGTTGCTTTCACTCCTCTGTTATATCAAACTCTGCATGTTATGTTAACACTGATAAGACAGAACTATGACATTTGAGGATTGGTCACATGATCCTGAAAGGTTTGCAGGCACTGTCAAACCAAGGATATCTTGGTCTAGTGTCTGCTGAGACCCTCGGTTTTTGTGAACCATGTGTGCTAGGCAAGCAACACAGGATGAGTTTCCATAAGGGGACTCACCTGGCGAAGGCATGCCTTGAGTACTTACATGCAGATCTCTGGGGACCTTCCCAGGTTCTCACCCATGAAGGCAACAGGTATTTTCTCTCTATCATTGATGATTTTACTAGGAAGGTGTGGGTTTTTCTGTTAAAAACTAAGGATCAAACATTAGAAAAGTTCAAAACTTGGAAGATCCTAATAGAAAACCAAGCTGATAGGAAAATCAAAACTCTTAAAACAAACAATGGGTTAGAATTCTGTAATAAAGAGTTTGATGAATATTGTAACTCCCAAGGAATAAATAGGCATAAGACTATTAAGAACACACCCTAACAAAATGGGTGATAAGGGTCAATATTTCCTATATCTTAATGAATTATATCCCTATTTTGGCTTTATATTTATGCTTAAAGTAAATAATTATTCGTATTACATATTATTTTAGGATAAAACAAGGAAGTTGGCTTCTACAATTAATTAGGGGCATAATCGAAGACATTGGATTACCCATTTTAAAATTGCTCAAATTCAAAGGCCAATTATGGAGGTTAAAGGATATTTCAAGTGCACTTGACCCAACTATCAAATGGAATCCAACCAAGGGCCTAAGATCAACCAAAGGCTCAAGACCAATCAAAGGCCCAACAAAGCCCAATTTATAGAAGACTTTTCTTTGTTTTGTAATTTTTTAAGTGATTTACCACCTAAAGTCTTTTGTATTCTTATGAGAAGTCCACCACATAAAGTCTTTTGTATTTTTTGTCTTTTACCTAATTTTCTTCCATTAGTTAGGTGAATGTTTTGTTGAATAATTGTGTGGCTTGTATTGCATCTTGTGAGCTATAAATAGCTCACTTTGGTGCATTTGTGAGAGGTGGTTATTACTTGAATCAAAGTTTAGTTTTGTTCTTAGAGTTTCCTTTAGAGAATTGCTCTTATTCTCTCTTATTTTCTCTTGTAATCTTACTTCCTTTCTTTCTTCTTTTAAATTCTTATGTCATTTATTGTTACTTTATTATCCACCGCCTAAATGGCCGGTTAATTTCTGCCTTTAAATTTCTGCAATTTTAATTCTTGTCTTTCAATTATCCACCGCCTAAATGGCCGGTTAGTTTCTGCTATTTCAATTCTTGTCATTTAAATTCTGTTATTTAAATTATACCATTTAAATTCTTGTTAATTAACTTATAAATGGAAATGAGTAGCTAAACCTAATCTTGGGTTAAGGCAAGGACGGTGTCCAACGCCAATGATTCCCAAAGAAAGCTGCGCTTAAAATGAGTATCATTAATTTAAATTTCAGTATGAGTGAGTTTTAATTATTGGAAAATCACTAGGTTTGGATTGGAGCGTAAGCCTAACTTGGAGCTTTCATGTCACACATGAGAGTTACTAGAACTGGAAACGCTATCATACCCAAACCCGGATGATTAATTTAATTGTTTTGTATATTAATTGTAATTAGATTTATGGTAGTTGCTTAATTTAGAATCCCGCATATCATGTATGGGGATTGCTTAAACTAGAACTATCATCATCTCTAATTTCATTTAGTAACAAACCCTCATATTTGAAATTAAATTAATGTTACTAATCTTATTTGTTAAAATTTGGGAATCAATGGGTTGGTGCTGAAATTGTCTTAACTCAAGTGCTATCCAATTTAATATCCTCACATTAAGCATTTATTTTAACTTCTACCTTGCTTTATTTTCTAGTATTTGTTATAAAAAAAATTCATAAAACAAAATCTTATTACCAATTCATCGCGTGTGCGTGTGTGTGACATTCTTTTGCTTTTGCCATAAATAAATCTCTCAGTGGACGACCTGAACTCATCCAGAAAATATAAATTTAAATTTGGACTACAACTGCATTCGTACACTGACGAGTATAAACCTCTCACCTAAAAATATATATATATATATAAAATTTTTATCGTGTTTTGTTTTGTGTTTTAATTGCAGGGTGAGAGTGTAGGTGGCTGAAAGGATGAACCGAACCCTCCTTGAAAAAGTGAGGTACCTTTTGTTCACATCTGGTTTGCCTAAATCCTTTTGGGGAGATGCCTTAGCAACAGCTTCACATCTAGTAAATAGAAGTCCTTCAACTGTCCTTAATTTTAAATTTCCTAAAGAAAAGTGGACTGGAAGGAAATTAAACTTCAACTACTTAAGAACTTTTGGCTGTGAAGCTTATGCTCATCAGTCAGAAGGCAAACTGGAACCTAGATCCACTAAGTGTGTTTTTGTTGGGTATCAGGAATGAACTAAGGGATATAGGCTATGGGAAAGACAATCTAAGGGTGTAAAAATTATCATCAGCCGAGATGTTATATTCAATGAATCAGTCTACCCTTGCAAATTATCTAAGATTGATGAATCCAATTAACATAGTGACACAGATAATTTTATCAGCTTAGGAGGAATCCAAATAGAGGTGGAGCACCAAGTTGTAAATGATAACCCTCCAAATGCTCCAATTATACCAGAACCTCTACCTGAAGGTGATCCTTCACCTATATCAAACCTAGACCAGACCTCTGATCATGAATTTGATCATGAGGAACAAAATGGTGAAAATGAGATTGAGATGGAGCATCATGACTCACCTCAACAAGATCTTGGTAACTATCAACTTGCCTGAGATAGAAGTAGGAGGTCTATAAGGCCACTTGCTAGGTATGCTTTCTCAGATTTAGTGTTTTGTGCCCTAGTGACAAGTATTGAAATGAGGAGCAATGAGCCTTCCTCGTATGAGAAGGTTGTTAGCTTAAAAGAAAGTAAAAACTGGCAGCAAGCCATGGACGAAGAAATAGCCTCTCTGATGGCCAACAAAACTTGGGTTCTTGTCCCTCGACCAGAAAATCAAAAACTGATCCAATGTAAGTGGCTGTTCAAATTAAATGAAGTATGTCTTCTAATGACCCTATTAGATATAAAGTAAGACTAGTAGCTAAGGGGTTTACACAAAGGGAAGGGATAGATTATACTGAAATTTTCTCTCCTATTGTTAAATTTAAGACAATCCGCATGATGCTTGCAGTTGTAGTTCAATTTGATTTAGAACTTGAACAGTTAGATGTTAAAACTACATTTTTATATGGAGACCTAGATGAACACATTTACATGGTTCAGCCCAATGGTTATGTTGTGTCTGATAAATCTAATCATGTCTGTTTGCTGAAAAAATCTTTGTATGGTTAAAACAGGCCCCAAGACAATGGTACAAAAAATTTGATAATTTTGTTATAGGGGCTGGTTTTGTTAGAAGTCAATATGACAACTGCTTCTATTTTATGCTCACTGATGTTCCTGTTTATCTACTGTTGTATGTAAATGATATCCTACTTATTAGCAAGTTTAAGTCAAAGATTAAGGAGTTAAAATCTATGTTAAACATAGCCTTTGATATGAAAGACTTAGGCCATGCTAAGAAAATTTTAGGAATGAAAATTGAGAGAAATAGAAGCAACAATAGCCTTAAGATACATCAGCATGATTATTTGGTAAAAGCTGTTCATAATTTCGGAATGCAAAACTGTAAAACTGCTATAGTTCCATTGGCTGGACACTTTATTCTATCTAAATTACAGTGTCCCACATCAAATTCTGAAATAATAGAAATGGAAAATGCCTCTTATGCAAATGTGATTGGAACAGTTATGTATTCAATGATAAGTACTAGGCCAGACCTTGCATATTCAATTTCATTACTTAGTCGATACATGTCTAACCCTGGGAAAATTCATTGGGATGCCTTAAAACATTTGCTTAGGTACATAAATGGTACTGTTTGCATTGGTTTAAATTTTAAGAAAAGATTTGATACACTTGATCTTGTTGGGTATGTTGACTCTAATTTTGCAAGGGATAGAGATTCTAGAAAATCCACCACTGCCTACTATTTTACCTTGGGTGGAAACTGCATTAGCTGAAAGTCTCAGTTGCAGCCACTTGTAGCTCTGTCCTCTACTGAGGCAGAGTATGTGGCTGTAACAGATGCCTTCAAGGAATCCATATGGCTCCAAGGTATTCTCAAGGAAATACACTTGCTTCAAAGCAAAGTGGTGATTTTCTCGAATAGCCAAAGTGCCATCCACTTGTCCAAAAATCCAGTGTACCATGATCGAACCAAACATGTGGATGTAAAGTATCATTATGTAAAGGAAATGATAGCCAACGGAACTGTGGGCATCCAGAAAGTTTCTACAGCCAACAATCCTGCTGACATGGGCACCAAGGTATTGACTGCAATCAAATTCAAGCACTGCTTGAATTTGTTGCATATTGATGATGTCTAAATTATCTTTAGTCATCTAGAGCTATGATGTGAGAATTGTAGCATGCTACACTTATATTTTTCTGTCTGATTACTTAGTCATTTGATGTTTCAAGGTGGAGTTAGCCCGCGGTTGCCAATGGCCCCCCAAACCTATAAGCCACATTTGATGTTTCACAGAACAAAAATATAACAAATACAAAATCAACGTTTGAATGAGCCCCACAAGAGAAGCAGGTGCTATGGATATTAATAAGTTGAATAGAAACGGGGTTAATTACACTATTAGTCACCTAATTTTATATTTTGTTATTATTTGATCATTGAACTTTGAAATATTACCTATTAATCATTAATATTTTAAAACTGTTATTACTTAGTCACTAAACTTTAAAATGTTAGTTATTAATTATTAATATTTTAAAATTATTTCTCATCCATTACTCGTGACCTTAAAGTTCATTGACTAAAGAGTAACGAGTGAGAAATGATTTTAAAATATTAATGACTAACAAGTAACATTTTAAAATCCAGTGATTAAACAGTAATAGTTTTAAAATATTAGTGACTAATATGTAACATTTTAAAGTTTAGTGACCAAACAATAATAGAATATAAAGTTGAGTAATTATTAATGTAATTAATCTGACTGTGTAACATTACAGTTTATCACTAAAAAAATATCCTTTCTATTATATATGGACATATATATGCAAGGGATGGGGGATTATTTGTGTGACAAGTTAAAAAACAATATCTTGCGATACCAAACAATTCCTAACAAAACAAATAATTAAAGAATAAAAGTAAAAGGCATGCAATTAAATTCAACAAGTTAAGTATAAAAGAAAATGATAACTTTTTGTTTATTAACGTAACAAAAGAGCTGAAGAACAAAAGAATAAAGACTGTTATATATTAAGAGAGAATTTGTATCTATACTTAAACATTTTTTTTTAGTAGCTTAGTGATGTACTCAAACTAAAAGACCTAATAAAGCATCTCGAATTAAGTCTTACGACCTATGTGATTTTAAATTTTATTAACAAAGTTATTTTTTTCCTTTTAAACACAATTCATATAAGATGTTAAAAAAACATGTTATTAATGTAATTTCGTAATATCAAAACATTGTATTACTTGTATTATAGTATTGATATGTAACTATTGACTTTATTGGCAAACCATGGTCATATTTGACGGTGATAGTCTATTTTTAACTTTTAAATAAATTAATTCTAGATGTAGTGGTAAATTATTTGAGAAATTAATTATTATTAAGGAATTATGAGTTCAAATATTGTTAATATAATTAATTTTTATATTTTAATCAATATACATAAAATATATTTTAAGAGAACATTTTAATAATAAAATTTCATAATACTAAAATAAATATTTACTTATATAATAATAGGTATAAATATACATTTTTAATTACTTAAAAATTAAAAATGTATATTTAAAAATTTAATAATTATTTGTACAACCTCAAATTTATTGAAAAATAAATTGAATGATTATGTCAAGTCACATAAATAGGAAAAAAACTTCTTTCCCATTAAATAGAAAAAAGGTTGCCCACTTGTTTTTGAATTTTTATATCATGTCACATAGTCAATTTGACGGGGTGTGTAAGAATCACTATAAAACACTAAAAAGTGTCAAGGATGTTTGTTTTAGTAATAAACCAAATATTAATATTAGTGTTATATTTAAGAAAATTAACTAAACCCAAAAGGAAGGGAGTTCAATGAGAGAAGCTTGAGAGATTGAGAGTCCCTAGAGACTTTCTTAGAGACAACTCTCAAGTCCTCTAAGAGACCTTCTCAGAGACTTGTCTTAGATACTTCTAAAAGACCCTCTTGGGTACTTTTGGGAAACCCTTACCAGAGCTTCTCCCAAGTCTAAAAATATATCAATTAGTCTTTAAGATTTTTGTTTGAAGATCCCTAATAGATAAACTCGAAAGACTCAAATGCCCCTATGCCTAATATCCTCAATCTCTATAAATAAAGAAAGATTCCTCTTATCAAGATACACTACAAGAAAAAAGGATATTGCCGACAAACTTTTCCCGGCGATTTAAACAACCGTCGGGAAAACACCATAATCCCCGGCGGTTTAGAAACCGCCGGTGATGTTGAAACATTACTAGCGGTTTTAAAAAATCGTTGGTAATTTTGACCCATTACCGACGGTTTATAAAATCGCCAATAATGTTGGCCCATCCCCAGCAGTTTTAAAACCGCCGGGATATATGATTTATATATCCCCGCGCTCCCCCGCCCCCGCCCAAATTAATCTTCCCCTCACCCCCTTCTCTTCCAAAATCTCTCCCTACAAACCCTAACCCTCTCTCGCTCGCTCTCGCTGCTGATTCGCTGCCTTTCTCACCATCGCTCACTCTCAGTCGCTCTCGGCCTCACTTGCGCACTCTCAATCGCTCTCGCCATCGCTCACGCTCATGAACCTTTTTCTATTTCCGGAAGATTCTGCGAAACGATAAGATCGTTCCTGCGAAACAAGGCCGGGGTCTATTCTCCAACTGGCCATCCGGATTCCAGAAAGGTGCGATTTCTCTCTCTTATTATCTCTCTCTCTCTCTCTCTGTTCAATGGCTATTCTGCTCTTTAGATATGCCGTGGTATTCTGTTTATCAGTTTAAATCAATTCATTTTGAACAATTGCTTGCAAGTTTTGCTTTTACATTATTGTTCGACAATCATCGTTTCAATTGATTATGATTTCAATGGATATAAGAGCGGTATTCAAAACAAACTGTGAACTTTTCAGAATCAGTGGCTGTTTATGAGCTGAATTATTTTTTATTTTTGTTGTGATACTTAAGAATGGAGCTCGCTAGACTTCTGATGGTTAGAAATTAGGTGTTTACTTCGCTGAAACGTAAACTTCATAAATCAATTGATATTAGAGCATATCCATAGTATTGATTGAGTTAATTTTCTCAAATTCTCAATGTCAAAACTTGTCTTGTTGATGTCAAAAGATCGTATGTTAATAGTTTTGACCAACAGTTGAGTTGGAATCATGGGAAAAAAACATACCATTTGGCCAATGGGTATTTATAATTATTATTGTTATTATTTCTCAGTAGGCTGTGTCTTATTATATATTTAGATTCATGAATGGTAAATAGACTGAATGCAGAGAAAGTTGTAAATTTTGAAAGTTTGCATGCATCCAAAAAAGGAAGCAGTAGGGTCTAACAAAACTATAGTAGCATCATAATATTAAAACAAAGGAATTGAGAGTAACAACAAATCAGAAACAAATTACAACTATAGTAATTAGCACACTGGTACTTTGTTGCAATGCTGTTAATCTGTGATGATACTTGTCATAGATTATCAAATCCTAATTTTCATATAATTAATTGTGGCAATGGCCACAACCAGGTATTCATTAGGTTCTATTTATTTATTTATTTATTCTCTAAAGTTGATTGTGCAATACTCCATAGACATAAACCATTCAACACACAGGTTTTCTTAACCTGCTTTGGCGATGATGGGAGATCAATAGTTATAATTATTTTAGAAGTTTCGTAAGTCTAGTTGTGTAGGTATTTTAGTTATTTCACGAACTTCAGAGAAGCAGGTATTTTTAAGTTCTCTTCTTGCATTAATTTGAACTCCAAGTTTAGTTCAGATTAGGTTTATCTGTTTTCAACTTTAATTTAGGATTCGTAGTTAGGTAGAATTTTGTGAGTCTATAAATATGTCTCAAGTAAGGATTATTCAAATCCGATATGTTAATTATTGAATGCAAATTAATGGAGAATGGCCACTGATTTCTCTCTCCCCTAATTTTTCCCTTTTCTTCTTCTCTGCCAAACATCTCTACTCTACTCTCTATGTTGCCGTAATTGACATTGAGCATACCTCATCAATGACTCCACCTTTGCTCTTTTTCGCTTGCTCTCCCACTCTTATCCTCTTTTTACCCCACAAAATGCTTTGATATATTCTTTAGTCTTTGATAATCTTCTTCATTGCTCTTCTCAACCTTTCAGGTTTCCAAATGCACCTGGTGCATTGCTTTACCCTATTTATGGCCAAGGGGAACTGCCTTCGGCATTTTGCCGTCGTGCTGCAGTCAAGGGTTGTATATATGTAAGTTCTGTCTGGTATGGCTTCAACTGCATTTGCTTGGTGGCATCTATCGCTATGCATTCTCATTGCACCCTTTTCTTGATCAGTCTCGATATATATCTTATTCAAGAATGGCTTGAACGTGGCCCCAACGTATATAATTTTATTTCGCAACTTTATTTTCTGCCTTAATTTTTTCATTTTCTATTCTCCATTTCATTTGTGATGCTACATATTCAATGGATAGAAGCCCCAGATTAATCATTAGAAATTGGTGCACTCATTATCAGTAGCATCTTCTTGACTTCATACTGTTTTTGTTGAACCATTTTCTTCTTCTCTCTAACCTTGTTTGGGAATGCACAAGCAAGCTAGGGAAAGCTATATCATATTCTGTATAAGTAGGGTATGGAATGTCATGTTTCAGGCAACTATATCTTGAATCATATCCTGCAGGCATTGCATAAAATGAGAATAAGTTCTAATAAATTCTTCTTTTGCCGGCGGTTTTAAAATCGCCGGCAAAGGAAGAATAAAATAAATATATTTTAAATCGTCGGTAAAGGAAGAATTTTTCCGGCAATTTTAAAACCGCCGGTAAAGTAAGAATTTTGCTAACGGTTTCGAAAAACCACCGATAAAGATTACTTTTACTGGTGGTTTTCGACCGCCGAAAAATTTTTCCGACAGAGGTATTTCTGGCGATTATAATTACTGTCGGTAAAACTTTTACCAACGGTTTTTTGATGGCCGAAAAAAGTTGAAACTCTTGTAGTGATATGATTAAAATTTCACTTAAATTATATTTTTGCTTTTTTTACATATTATTCCAGAGAATGACTTAAGTATTAGAGGACTCATATATGAGACACCCTATGTCTCTAATTGTTTTCTATTTTGCAAGTCTTTCAAACACTAAAAATTCTAATCCGGTATTCTTCCATAATTACAAATTTATTGTTACATCGAAACAAATAACAATTAATTTTTAAAAAATAATAGTGAACTTAAAACTCGAACTCCACCAAAATCTTACCCGACAAAGCCCTAGTACATACTTTATTATTTGTGATTGAATAGGATTATTTCTTTAATCTTATCAAATGTAACTTATTTTTAGACAATGTACCTTATTTGAGTAATTCAATTGAAAATAGCTAAATTAAACTTCAACAAAATAAGTGTGAATTTCACATTTTGTTAAGAAGGATACCCATAACATTTCTTTTCCCAGCTGTCTCCTTTAACTTCAATTAGATATTCAATATCAAATGTATTTTAGAAAGTAAAAGTAAACAAAACCTTAGTGCTGAATTTATTTCAAAAATAAATTTTAATAATTTAATTAAAGTTCAAAGTTCAAACATAATTTTTTTTTTAATAAATGTTCATGTCTTTACTTGACGACTTTCTCAAGCTATGAATACCAAAGATATCATCAAATTGTTCATATCTAGCCATGGAGGGATAAAAAAGTTTGAACTCATGATTCCATATTTAATATAGAATTTTGATTTCTGTATAAGTCACCCTTAGTGGTTATATCCTAATTATATATATATATATTTTTTTTCTATAGTTTTATTGGGATTATTTTTTTTTTTATCTATTTCTATCATACAAGCAAACACTACATTTGGTGTTAGTATTTTTTTAATCTTATTAAACTTTAATAATTTCTAAAACTAAATTTAAGTATATATATGTATATATATTTGTGATGACTAAATAAAGTCTAATATTATGAGTCTCTATATTAACTTTCTTTTGTGTACAGGCAAAGCATTGCTTTGTTTTTTTTTTCAAAAATAATTTAGAAAACATACTTAATTTGCTAAATTAAATGGTGATTAATCTTCATAATGGGGTTTGGTGAGTCAACGTTGGTTGTTTCTTAAATCCTATACCTATAAATTATTTTCATAAATTAATATGACAAAAAAATTAATAATAATTTTATAAATTAATAAAACTATTATAAATTTATAAGAGTTTAATAATAATTCACGATGACTCGATTTTGGTGTATGTCATCATTCAGTCTCCATAGTTATTTTTTAAGATTTCCGTTCAAATGTTTTTTCCTAAGCGTTCGTATTATAAAATATCTGTAAAATAAATTAAATAAATTAAATAAATATTTATTGGAAGGTTTTTGAGTATTATAATTAATTTTTTAATATTAGTAATATTCAAAATTTTATGAAAATAAGTTATGGTGTAAAGGTAAAATTATTTGAGAAACTAACACTTGCACGAATTTTTCAAAAATCATTTTTTTATGTTTTATTTCATATTATTCAACATAATATTATGTAAATATGTATTTTCATATCAATTATATAAATAAAATGCACATATCTCATACCTTAATTATGTCCAGAGAAATATTGAAAAAAAATTTATGTTATCGTTAGATTTTTTTCTATAAATAAGAATTTTGTTAAATAAAAAATCATAAAAACATTTACATTTAATGTTATGACATACTCCAAATATATATCATAACAAAAACTAAACAAACAAACAAAAAAATTCTTCTAAACAAAGAAATGAAAAAAAAAAAAAAAACTATATAATTATGTACAAGGGACAAAGAATATCTTCAAAAGTCTGTATTAAGAAAACTAATTCTCAATTATCATCGTACAAACTTTTTTAAGAATTCAAACGGTTTTAGCACGAATGTCAATATCAGTGATGTAGACATTTGATTATTCACTTAAAAAACCTAAGAACATGACTAAAATATGTACCGTCAATATATGATTATTCTTAAATATTAGAATTATACATTCATGCAAATATATATATATATATTTATTATTGGCATTTGTAACACCAACTTTATGCTACTCTCTAAATAATGACTTAAAGTGTCGAAAGGGATACTATTAGTTAACCACTATTTTACATGAAAGTTGGTATTAATGGTGATAATCCCCATTTACTAACTAGTTTGACTTAGTAGAGTAGAAAAAAATTGATCAGTCCAAAAAGTGCAGCAGATTCTCAGCTTTGTAAGGTAAAAGGGGAAGAGAAGGTAGCTAGCATTCTAGTTAGATGTTTACTTCTTATTTATTGTTTTGATACGCTGAAAATTATTTTTATTAATTTTAATAATTTTTTTTATTTTTATAGAGATGTGCATTCGGTTATAATCGAACCGAACCAACCAAAAAATTCTAACTGAACCGAATCGAATTGCATGTAATAATCGAACCGACCTGACTGATTAATTCTAACTAATCGAACTAACCGAAATCTAAACTAAGTTAATCGAATCAATAACCGATAATCGATTGGGCAAAATTAGTAAAAGAACAAACTGATTTGCTGAAATGAAATACAAGAACATCCATTGAATTAATACAGAAAAATGTAAAATTATTTAGAGATTGAGAGAAATACAAATTAATTTGTGCAAAAGAATGAAATACAAACGAAAAACCCAGCAAAGGAAGAAATATAAGAAACTAACCTCACTAAGTCAAAAAAAAATTGAAAAAATAAAACCCTAACTTAACGTCAATACTAACTTCTATCTGATGGTCGGTCATCGTTGGTACTTGGTATGGGTCGATCATCCAAGCACAAGGAAGGGAAGAAAAAAGGAGACGAAGCCTCGTGCGATCAGTGAAGGGAAAGGTGTCGGTCTGGGTTTGATGAAAGGGATGATGATCAGCGAAGGGAAAGGCGGGGAGCGGCCGACTGCTGACGGAAAAGGGGAAGGCGTCGAAGGTGGAGGTGACACCGATGGCGACGAACTCGAAGGATCTCTCTCAGCATCTCGCTTCCATCTTAGTCCACCCTTTCAGTTCCAGGTGAGTGAGAGTCTCTAACTCTTTGCCTCGGGTGCCGCAGCGTCGACGTCAGCATCGGAGGGGGCGATGGTGCCGTCGTACCAGAGCGTTGGAGACAATGGAAGAGAGAGAGCGGAGCGAGGAAGGATCGATTCGATCCTCCTGCCTTTAGGGTCTTCTCTCCTCTGCCTCTACGTGACTTCGGTTTGACTTGGGTGAGGATATTTTCACTTTGTTTTATAAACCCAAACCAAAACTTGTGTCGTTTTTGTAAGTTTAAGTTCAGTTTGATTATTTTAAACAAAAAATCGAACCGAACACCAAAAATCGAATTTTCTAAAAAAATTAACCGAACCGAAATTTTGAAAAAAAAATAATCGAACCGAACCGACCGAACTGTTCGGTTCAGTTACTTCGGTTTAACCGAAATTGTGCTCACCCCTACATTTTTGGCTATTTTTTATTTCTTTTTTTTTTTCTGTTCTTTATTTGGTGTAGGAAAGAACAGAAAACAGAGTCTGAATCAAAGTGAGAAGCAGCAAAAGGCAAGCAGCAACAAACGAAACAAACGCCCAGGGACTGTTGAAGTAATTCCTCCTCAGATTCGCCATCCAGACGTTCTGCCGGCGCTGGCAATGCCCGTTCAGCTTCACGCAAACCTGAGAATAGCTGAAGTCGCTGGAAGCAATCAACACGAATCTGTACACATCTTTCAGTAAGGCATAAACCGCCGCGTCGTCGGCGACCCAGCTGTCGATGATCTTGCTGTGGCGGAGCAGCTGAACATCTCTCGGCGAATCCACCAGGCAATTCATGAACGCGATGTAGTCGCTAACGTACTTTCTCTGATGGCGTTGAAGATGGTACTGCTCGTAGGCGAGGAGGTTTCGTAGGGGGAACTCTGTGTAATCTCCGATGCACAAACGAGGGATCTTGAGAACGCCATCGATGAACCGGATGTCAAAGAGATTGCTCTTTTTCACCATCTTGAACTCCACTCCGGCCTCTTTCAGTTCCGTCGCCGAATTCACGAAGTCCCAATTTTTGTCCGAATCGGTGGGAGCTGGGATGAATTGGCGGCCCCAACTGGCATGAACTAGTGCAAGAAGATGCTTGAGATCGTCCAGTCGGGTGTTATTCATAATTGTCAGTTTCTCGTTCGGCATAATCTGCTCGAGAAACGCTAGGGCCAAGGGGATGAGATCGTCATCTTCGCCAGGACCCCTAGTTTTCCCGAACAAGCGATAGAGAACGAAGAACGGGAGCTGGTTCTCGAGTAGAATCAGGTCTCGCCTTAGGGCAAATCGAAGTTGCTCCGACTGGAAAATTGTGTCACTTTCTCTTGACAATCCATTGATTTTATACTTCCGAAATAGCTAGATGATGAAGCAACAATCAAGAACCAACATTTCCACCAACTCATCCCTGTTAAAACCGCTTGTTTCAAGATGATAAAATTCCCGTGCCTTTGCTTCCATCCCTAGGATTTCCGTCACATATTTATCCACAGTGTTCCAGCTGGTTCGTCCGAGAAGCTGTTTCAAGTACCTGAGCTTCTGCTTCTCCATTTCTTGCAGTTCATTATGGCCGCGATGATACGGTCCAATGGCGACGATAGCTGGCTCGTAGGGATTGACTTTGTGCAATCGATTGTGGACTCTGAAGAGGCAACCATTGGAAGATGAATCAGATAATCTTCCAAGCTTGTCCTCGATTCGGACAGAAACTGGATCTGTTTCTCTTCTTGATGACATGCTCAATCGTCTGCAAATGTTTTAACCGTAAGAACGTAAATCTGATGTTATTTTTTCAGAAAACTGGGATCAAATTGGTTCCATTTCCAGCAAACAAAAAGCTATAGATCCAGTGGCTTCCATTTGGAATCTTATAACTTTTAGTGATGACATAGATCCATCTGTTCGTGTATACAGGGGCGGAGCCAAAAAAAAATTTCAGTGAGGGCAAAATTTATTAAAGAAAAAAATAATATAATAATATAAATATCTTAAAAGTTAACATAATTTATTTAATACCTTATAATAATTTTTTTGCGATATTTTATATTTTGATAACATTGTATAATAAATTTATTATAAATATTTAAAAATATATCTTTCTCAACATAAACAATCAACTTATCATTCATCCACTAATCTCCCATTTGATTGTGCAATATTGAATTATCTAACTTTTGTCTGTTCAAATGATCTATATAAAAAATTATGATCTAGAGGCTGACAGATCTTTTTGCATATATGCTCTTCGGACTTGATCTCAAATATTAATATTGTAATATAAAATTGAAATTATTTGTCTAGGATCGATGAGAAGTTGTGTAACATCAAAATTAATACTATTTGATTTCTCTTTATCAACATCTTTTACAATTGACGGAGATTTTCATTTTAAAAATGACTCTTTCAAAATTAATGGCAATCTCTGTTCCCAACATTCATTGACATTAAAACTAAAAGAAATTAACTTATAAATGTACACTACATGGGTGTGAGGAGATTCTAACAAGTTCCATACAACTGGAAAGAAATCAACCATCCAAAACAAAAGTAAGAAACCAATCATCAACCACTTTCTCCTTATAATCACCATGACTCAAATCAGTAGATGTTTGTTATTGTTCAAAAATATTTAATCAACGAGAATTTTTCCAGAATAACATTTATTTGAATGCTACATCTTCTTGTTTGATTCCTAACCAAATAAGTCAAGAGGTAAATTCTTGATTATTTGTTGAGTTGGCATATTTCAAAGTCAAACGTTTTATTAATTTTTTATAAATTAAAACTGTTTTATCAAAAACTATTTTTAATCTTTTTCTCTCTCCTTTAAAATACTTCATTCAGAACCTTTACTTTTTTGGATAAATAAATTTCTAGCTGACTAGTGCAGGCCAAACTGATTGAGGGCGAGAGAGGAACTGATTGAGGGTGAGGGAGGGTTTCAATTTCAAATATCCAGCAAGTCAGTGCAGGCCAAACTCAATGGTGGGCCAAGGCCGAGTGAGGGCCATGGCCCTCACTGGGCCTACATTGGCTCCGCCCCTGCGTGTATATATAGAGATCACGAAACGGGCAAACAAAGGTAGCTCTTTCTACAAATAAAACAAAATTTATTATTTTAAATGGAAATAACTGTCCTTTGTGGCAACTAGAACTAAAAATGAGCAAATGGCTGGCCACCCATGAAAGCACTAGCAATCACAAGATCGATTTTTCTAAAATCGAATTGATACACGATATTTTAGACACTTACTAGGTGCGTGCTGATACACTTAGCTGTTACATGAAATCAATGAATTTATCCAATAAACAGATGAAGACAAAATTGGGTGCTGGTCAGGAAGTTCTTGGTTCTCCTTCTGTCTCTCCCTTGTTCTTCTTTCCTTGTTTCAAGAGACTGCTGAATTCTGGGATTTAATGGCAGTTTGTATGTCTATGGACTATGGGAGGATCCAATGATTGAGTAGTGAGCTTGAGAATCCATCAAAGGAGTGGTTCATAATAAAAGGAGCAGTGGGCAGAAGCTTGCAACCATATATTAATATTAGAAAAGTATCAAAAGGGCCCTGCCCCATATGGTGGCATTGACTTGCATTGACATAAGAAATTACTTGAGCAAATGCTTTTATAAATTGCCCGAACTATTTACAGTCTGGCTCCGATGAAATTTTGCGTTTTTTGACGAGCTAAATTGACCTTCGATTCAAACTCCAATTGACACGAAACTTTCCACATTAGTTACCCATAACCTCGCGACCAAAAACCCCTTATTAGATCCTTCGATCGATCACTCTACAACCCGATTTAACCATTCCTGCAATATGTATATATATATACGAAAACACCCTTTATACTACTCCAAAAATTTTCAAAATCTCCAGAATTGCTCTTCACAACCTGGGAAACAAAAACCCCTTATCCCCGACCTCTAATTCGCTCCCAAAAGTGAGAAATCCAAAGTAAAATCTTTGATGCAAACCTTCACCAAAACTCGGCTATTTATAGCCAAATTCATCCGTTTTTCTGACCAATCAAAGGCCATTGCTTTGCCCCTACGCGACCTTGGCCTTGCCCTGTTGAAGAACAGCTGAAATCTCCGGATTTTTCGGCCACAAATCACGGCCAGATCTGCCATTTCTGAGCATATTTTCAAAAATTGCACTTTAGCCCCTTAGAAACTTTCCTTTGCATTTTGGCCCTTATCCTCAAGCCCCTGATCTTTCTAGCACCATCACTAAGACCCTCAAGATTAGTACTTATCATTTCCCTCTTGAAACTTTCAAAAAATTACTGTTTTGACCTCCTCGGGCAATTTTAGAAAATTACACTTAAGCCCGATTGATTGATTTGACCTCAAATCCACTCGATTCAACATAAAACCACTTAAGGATTGTTCTATACATCAAATATTAGTTCTAGAAACACTCCGTTGATTTTTCGGACATCGTCTATAACAATTCGGTAATACGACCTAACTGACAGCTGTATTTTTGCTATACCGAAAACTGTTCCCGATCTCATTTCTTTTATCACTAAAAATCATAATTTGAATCACTTGTCGATACTATATCATTTTTCTTGGCTATCTAGGGTCCGGGGTACTCCCTCTGACTAATTTGGTCGTCCAAAGCTGTGTTAGTGTACCCTATAGTCTTTTTTTTTCGCAAATTCTATTTATGCCCTTCATTAAATACCGTTTATATCCTCAAACCATTCTCGAATATTACACTAGCAGAGGCTAGTGCACATCCTGTCGTCGTAGGTATTGGGCTGTAGAGCGTGGTGATATATTATGGTCCACTACAAGGTATGAGATTTGTTTCATATTGAAAGTTCAGACTTCTGGTGAGGGGTTTATAATCTCTTTAGCACCCTCTCCTTAATAGCTAGTTTTTGAGGATGAGTTATACCCGAAAGTTGTAACACCTTATCATTTTTAGTGTTTGACTTAAATATCAAAATATTTGTACGAGAACTTCTCCACGCTCTTTGAATATTTTATTTTATGCAGGTTCATGCAATTTGACAATAATATTTTTAATTAAATTAAATTATTAATATATCTTGACAACATCCTATTTTTTATCACAATTGTCACGAGAAGGAGCTGCCTTTGTTTGCCTTTTCCTTGGTATTCCTCCAAATGCACCCTACTTGAGGCGATTGCTTTAACAAACTCTTTTTGAATGTACAAATAGATATCTACACATAAGAGGAGCAAATTCATGTTGCCAAATGTTTAGATTCCAAATAGAAACCACTAGATCTATAGTTTTATTAGGTCAATATAAAACCATAACGTGTAAGAAGGTTTAGAGATAAGACATTAATGTTGGCAAGATTAGAACCCCACTGCAACACTTGACTAAATCACCAATTTCGTGTAGTTTTATTTGCATGGTTGACAATTGAATGGTAAAGCATAAATGCCAAACAGCCATCATCATTGTGAAAGTAATTAATTAATTAATTAATTATTTATCATATTAATAATTATTTCAAGATAATAATTAAATTTTAATAATATATTTTATTAATTAACGTTAAAAATAATACACCTCGTTTAAAAATAAATTATATTTATTAAAAACCAATCATTACTTTCAAAAAGATGACTAACTTTACCCATCAAGTATTTAATTAACGGTTCAAACCAGACCTTCTGTCTCAGCGTCAGCCATGACCCAATCCGTTTGATTTCACGTGAACCCCATTATGAAGATTAATTATCATTTAATTTTGCAAATTAAGTATGCTTTCTAAATTATTTTTGGAAAAAACCCAATGCTTTGCCTGTACACATACACAAAAAAAAAAAAAAAAAAAAGAGTTAATATAGAGAGTTTTAGAGGTGAACACTCAGCTGGTACAATTATCGAATAAACTGAAATATTAAAATTAAAATAATTAAATTTGTTTAAAAAATCAAATTGAATCGATCAAATAAATATGAAAATCAAATAACTAAAAAAAGCCAAATTAATTGAAAAAATAAAAAAAAAACCAAAAATAATCAACTATCGTAATCGAGAATAAAAAGAAAAAAAGAAAACAATTGCCATTTTTGAAATTTCAATAGGTTTGATTATTTTTGTTTTTTTCAATACAAAAACTGACTTGTATATGAAATACAAAATATTAAAATTTGATATTTTAACTATTAAATTTTTTTACTTAAAGTCCTTATCATAATTGAGTATAAACAAAATTATTATTTAAGCCATATAAGATTTCATATCACATAAAAAAAATTCACTGGCTGGAGTTTTCATGATGGTAGTTTATGGCTCCATTTCACCCCTCAACAATTCTCTCATACTCTCTTGCGACATGTTGCCTTGAGTTGGTTTGTTTTGTTCTCCCATCTTTATATGGCTGCTGCTATCTTTTCTTTATGTCTTGCACGTGTAACGCTCTATTTTTTCGAGTGTTAAATAACTTAAAAATTTTAAGAATATTTTTTTTTAATATAAATCATTTCAATCTCGTTTTATCTTCCCAGCATACTAAACAAGAATCAATAAGCAATCATCATAAATGCGAAAGCTTAAAATCGAAACATAATATAATACATATCTGAATTTACTTAATCATATTATAAGAATCTGTATCATCTTATCATTAAATACTTAAATACATGAAAACTTAATATCAAAAAATAACAACTAAGTACCTTAGATGATTTTTCAAAAATACATTAATTAGTAACAATCATACATGATCTTCAATATAGTACAATTTTCTAACCATGACTAAAAACATGTCCTGAATCCTCACGAAGGAGCATATACTCAAACAACTCGCCTAACCCATCGACCATGTCATTAATCATTCCCATGCCATAGCTACAAAACCTAACTGGAACATTTGAATGTTCTAGGGGTATAATCCAATTAGAAGATGAAACGTTTAGTGAGAGTTTAAAACATGATACATGAATACATGATGCAATAACATAAACAATCACATGCCCTAGTATAATTTCCCTGGCCCACCAGTCCGGCATGGAATTCTAGACAAAATCTTGACACTTCTGGCAAGATAATCCTAACGTTATTCCATCAATTATCATTGAAAAATTACGGCTACATTATCGGGGTGACATCTCATTCCCATGCACAAATATCAATATATCAATAATATCGTGACATGCAACATCACGAGTTTCCATACAATATGACAAAATGATCATAACAATCATAAATATCATATATATATATATAAGCAATCATATCATAAATATAGGTTTTTGGAATAAAATCACTCACCTTAGCATGAACTTTGGACTATCTCGAAAAACGTGCATCGCCTCGATTTGTGTGTCAATCTCGAAAATAAAGAAAATCGACAAGATCCTTGATCAAATCACTTCTTGAACAATTATTTTCGAGGAACATCGATAATCTAATTTTTTTGGACTTTTTCTTATTTTTTCTATTTTTCTTCTATTTTCCATAGTCATCAATTCTTCAAAAATTCAAAATAAATATCCAATAAAGAAATTTCTTCAATGTGTAAAAAAAGTATTTGAGAAAGAACTAGGTATTCGATCTCCACCCAATATTGTATTTATTAATATAATATTTTTTAAAAAAATATAACTATAATACAACTTATACATAGATATTATACAATTGATAGTATAACACATATATGAAGACAAAATAAATAATTTAAGTTGTATATAAAATAAGTCAAAAATATCTTCCTATTTTTAAGGTTTAGGTACAACATAAAAATACTGGTAAATTATATAAAATCTCATTGCACTTAAATCATGCTTAACTTATCCCTTTATACTTTTTAAATGTTGCAATCAACCACCTCCATTATTATTATACAAAATTTTTTACAACAATCTATATAAAAAATACAGAATTCTATATATAAAATTCCAAAATTATGTACACAGAATTTTGTATATCAACGAAATACAAAATTTTGCATTGATCAACTAACATATTACACAAAATTTTATATAATAATAATAGATGGTAGTTGATTGCAATATTTAGAAAATGTAAGAGAGAGTCTCTTGGCGCAATCACTTGACATATTCTCAATTTTTTTTACAATCCGACACTTGCAAAATTATTTTTTTTACACTAAAAAATCTTTACATCTTCGTTAGCTTTTAGCTTTTTGTTTGTTGCTTTGGTAAGTTAGAAAAATATTTTCTCAAGCCTTGGAAATTATTTACAAACAGTTGACATATTCTCAATTTTTTTTTTATGTAATTTTTCTCAATTTTTAATTTTTTTTATTTCTTTCATTTTATTCCTTATTTTTTCCTAACACGTAATGATCACTAAGGGTGTCAAAAAATATCCAAAAATCGGTGAACCGAATCAAACCAAACCGGACCGAACCGTGTCTTTTGGATTGGTTCTATGGTTTAACGGTTAGGTTCTGATTCTAAAAAATTAAGAACCGATATATTTGGTTTGGTTATTGGTTTTTATTTTCAAACCGTAGTTCGAATCGAACCGAAACCGATATTATACTTGTATATATATTATAATTTTTTAGGTATATATAGGTATATATATACATGCATAAATATATTATTATTTGTAATTTTAATCTGCTACTTTTTTTTTTTTTTTTTTATTGTTGGTTATTGTTATTCATGAACTCCTTTATTTCTAAACTTTTATACGTTATTACTATACTAAATTGTCAATTTAATCTCATTTGATGAGGAGGTAGTTTATGAATTATTTTGTTCTACTTTTTCTTCAAGATTTGAAGCATTAATGAAATTATAGGTTTATTTTAATTAAAAAATTTATTTGTAATTTTATATTTTACGAAAATATTTAAAAGTTAAATGTTAATTGGATAGAACCAAAACCGGTCCGATGCGACGGATTGGTCATGGTTTGGTTTTATATATGTAATAGTTCGATTATGGTTCTTATTTTTTTAGAATCGTTAAAACTGGTTCGATTACTGGATTCTTATAGAACCGAACCAATACAAACCGTTTATATCCCTAATGATCACATTCCTCACCTCACGTGTGCCTTACACGTGCCAAGCTCCTGGCATGCATGTTGGACCTGCTCAACATACCACTGGCCTTTAGTTGTCTTCTTCGATGAATTCCATGCCATCGATTGTTACAGTCTGCTTTTATTGTCTTGTCTACTTTTCTTTTCTTTTTTTTCTTTTTTTCATCTTTTTTTTTTTTCTTCTTTTCCAACTGAAAGGCACCGCACAACCACCTTTTTTGCTCGTTCGACTAATTTTTCCAACGAAACTCGTATTTTTTTACGACCCTTTATATCTCACTCAATTTAACACCAATTTTTTTTTTTTTTTGTACAAACAGAATCCTCTTTAACCCAAAAACAAAAATCCCCTATTAAAACCTCTTAAACTCAACCAAAACACATTCATTCGTTCCCAAATTTTTGGCTAAAACTCTACCCTCTTATTTTAGCAAAAATCACCCCCCCCCCCCCCCCCCCCAAATCGTTAAATCCTAGCCTTCCATCACTCTTTTCATCATCCTAAAGTCGAAACCTTGAGATTTGATAATCGCCGATAATAGTACAACTCGCCTTACAAGTTTCAAAGTTTCAAAAACTGTATTTTGCCCTGTTTAGTTTGCTAAATTCTAGTTTAAGGCCTATTTTGTCCCTTTACTTTTGGTATGTTATACCTAAAATCAAATATTTACTTATATAAAAATAGGTATAGATATAAATCTTGATTAATTAAAAATTAAAATGTATATTTAAAAATTTAATAATTATTTGTACAATCTCAAATTTGTAGAAAAATAAATTTGAACCGTTCAAGGCATGTTGCAACCGTTCACACGTCAAGTGGGTATTTCAACCTTCACACTTCAAGTCAACATAATTAAAAAGAAAAACTTATTACCCAAAAAAATAAACTCCCCAATTACCAATACACCAAATCCTAATTTGTTCAAATTTTTGCCTAAAAATAAATAAATAATAATTATACTATAATTATCAAGCATACCAATAAATTTTCTTTTAAAATATTTACTTTTTTAAGATTTATATTATAACACGGACTTTTCATGTTTATTTTTAAATTTTCTTAACGTATCTCATATATATATATATTGTTTAGGGGAAAAAAATAACAACTAAAAAGTTATTTTTAGGACTCATGATTAATGTATATTTATTGTATCTTAAATTTATAACAAAAATAATTTTATTAATTGATGATAAATATATTGTGTTTTGAACAATTTAACAATAAAATATATTTATATAAGAGTAATACTATGAGGGATGACTAATGATGGTGCATCCTCATTGAAAGAGGTGTACAATGGCACATAGTCTTTTTATTCTCCTTTAATAAAAAGTGTATCATATAATTAATGATATTATCATTAATTATAACTCATAATATTATTCTTTATGTAATTATTGCTCAAGGGAAACAACCAAAGCGAGAAACTACACTCAATTCCAAGTCATCAAGTTCCCAGAAAAAAAATCCAAAGCATCCTCACCTTATGAACCAACCTAAATTCATGCCCATTAATGCCGGCCCCCTCAAAGACATATGCGGTTGAGAAATAAATGTTAAATGATACTTAATTAGTTGCCTTTAAAACAAGAAACAATGGTAAATAGAGTTTGTACCAAAGTGAGAAACAGCAAGAAGCCGCCACCAATCTTGAGCTTCGTCATCCAGTCGTCTCTGTGCCGCTTGCAGTAATGGTTCACATCCATGCAAACTCGGGAGTAACTGTAGTTGCCGGCAGAAATCAGCACGAACCTGTACACGCCTTTCAGCATGTTGTAAACCGCGGCATCGTCGCCCAACCAGCTTTCAATGACTCTTTTCTGGCGAAGCAGCTGAACGTCTTTGGGGGACTGCACCAGGCAGTTGATGAACGCTAGGTAGTGACCAACGTACTTGGGCTGATCATCGGCTTGGAGGTGATCCTGCTCGTATGCAAGTAGGTTCCTGAGGGGAAACTGTGTGTAATCTCCGATGCACAGACAGGGCATCTCCAGAACCCCTGTTTTCTTGTTGAATTGTATGCTGAACAAGTTGCTTCTGCTCTTCATCATCTTCAGCTCCACGCCGGCCTCTTTCAGCTCAGTGGCCGATTCTATGAACTCCCAAATGTCTTCTACGTCGTCTTGGCTAACTCTGTTGGTCTCACCGAGAGCTTGGACGAAACGGTGGCCCCAGCTAGAATGCACTAGCCCAAGGAGATGCTTGACTTCGTGGCTACCGATATAGTTGACAACTTCTAGCTTCTGGTTTGGCATGATCTGCTCCAGAAATGCTAGGGCCAAGGGGATGAGATGGTCTTCTTCGCCGGGACCCCTAGTTTTCCTGAACAAGTGATCGAGAACGAAGAACGGTAGCTGGTTCTCGAGTAGAATCAGGTCTCGCCTTAGGACGAATCGGAGTTGATCCAACCGAAAAATAGGGTCGTCTCCTCGCAACTGTGCTCTGTTTTTGTACTTGCGGAGCAACTCGACAATGAAGCAACCATCAATAAGCAATATTTCTGCTAAATCGTCGCTGTTAATGCTAGCCATCTGATCATCTAGCTGATAAAATTCCCGTGCTCTTGCTTCCAATCCTCGAATTTCGTTCACATATTCATTCAAACCCGTCATGTTGTTAATGTTCCGTTCGACGAGCTGTTTGAAGTACCTGAACTTTTGCTTCTCCATCTCTTGTAGCTTCCGTCGGCCGTGAAAACGAGGACCGACAGCGAGGATTACTGGTTCGACGGGGTTGACTTTGTGTAGTCGATCGTGCACTCCAGAGAGACCTCTGTTAGAGGACGAGTCGGATCTTAACTTGTCAAGCCTGTCATTGATACGGATCGCCACCGGATCTTGTTCTTTGGTTCGGGCAGGCATGCTCGATCGTATGCAAATCTTTACAGGTAAGAAATTGAACGTAATTACTATAGAGCCATTCTATACTCCAAAATTTTAGTTTCGAGAAGAAAAAGAGAGGTAATTAAGTTTGGAATTGGCCTAAATGGACCCAAAAGAAAGGTAATTAAGCTAATAATCATTAATATTTCTTTAAGAATTTTGAAATTTTATTAAATTGTTACAGAATGTCAGGGATGATGTGGTAATTTATAAATCTTGAAAACTTATATAATTTTGTCAGCCAAATTGAAAGCAAATTTGCAACACATTGGATAATGATTTAGAAATTCACTTGTTTGAGCCTAAATCGAAGTTCATTGTGTGAAATTGAAATCCATTGGATCTTAACTTGTTTTGAATTTCATTGTTTTAGTCCCTTAGAGCCTTTTCTATCACATTTTTTCCAAGACTGTCTTAAATCACTGTCGAGAAAATCTAGTTAAACTGTCTTGGATCATTGTCGAGAGAACCTAGTTTGCCAAAACTATTGATAGTAATTTCTAAAATAGTCTCTCAAAAGTCTTCGTTAGACTTTCAACAATCTTAGCGATCTCTCGAGTTTAATGGTGTATTCATCTTTTCTCTTCTTAAACTTTGTCTTCTTTGGGTTTTTTTAGACTTTTAACTCTCGTAGAGTTTAACCTATGACACATCTAGAGTCTACTAGCAAACATGTCTACAAAATTGAGTTGATTAAAGATTATGGTCTTTCTACTACCTTCAATGTTGCTAACCTTTCTCAAGAATATAAAGATAAAAGAAAAGATGATGATCAAGACTCAATGGCAAGCCTTCTCCAACTAAGGCAGAATCATAATTAAAGGTGTTGCCCTTTTACCCCAAGTCTTTTTGTTGAACATTATATCTGAGTTAATTTTGTTTTACATTGAAAAAGTAGAAAACTTTGCTACCTTTGGATTAGTTGTAAAGCAAGTTTTGAGAGTACTTGTTAAAATACAAAGTGTTCTTTGTTTTCTCTTCTCTTGGACTGCAAATGTTTGCATCCTCGATGTGGCTTATCAAGATGGTGATTGGGGTTCTAATCTAGCTAAGATCGATGCCCTATCTCTAAACCTTCCTACACACAATTGGTTTTATATTGAGCAAATAAAACTATATATGGATCTGGTGGTTTCCATTTGCAATCTAAACATTTGATAACATATATAGATCTGCTCATCTATGTGTAAATATAAGTGTAGATCTGCTCATCATTCACCATTCAGCAAACTCGATAAATTTAGCTATAAATATACGAAGGCAAAAATAAATTTTAAAATCAAATACAACTTACAAGCTTGCCAGAATCTGAAGAACTTCTTGCTTCTACTCTCTCTCTCTCTCTCTCTCTCTCTCTCTCCCTGGCTCTCCTTTCCTTATGTCAAGAGGGTGTCGAATTCTGGTGTTTAGTGGCAGTTTGTATGTATATGGGAGGATTCAATGATTGAGTCGTGAGTTTGAGACTGCATCAAAAGGATTGGTTCATAATAAAAGGAGCAGTGGGCAGAAGCTTGCAATTATAATATATTAATTAATATTAGAAAAGGTATCAAAACTAAGGGCCCTCCCCCCATATGGTGGAATTGACTTGCATTGACTTGAGAAATTACTTGCGCCTTTTCTTAATATTAATTTAAATCTCTTTAGCAAAGGACCAGCTCTTTTGTTCTTTTGTGCCCTTTTCTCTAATTTGGCGCCACGTCATCCAGGGAATGTTCCCACCATCGTCACGGCATGACACTGCACTGATGTACTAAATTAGTTTTCTAATTTTGGGTCATGGCTGATGATGAGAGGAGAGGTCTGGTTCGGTGAGTCAGTAATGGATGGCTGTCATATGAATTAATTAATTAATTTATTAAATTATTTTTGAATGATCGTTGTCCCTTTAATCCCTATATCTATAAAAAAAATTATAATTGTTATAAATTAATGTAATCAAAATTTTATTTAAATTATATTTCTATTACTTCTAATTAAATATTTTTTAAAAAACATCAGCGTAGAAGACATCTTATGCCCTTAATCATCTTTTATTTTATAGGTCTCCCAAAGAGTAAAAACTCAAAATAAATATTCTATCGCAGTTATAAATTTATTATTATATTTTAGTAATAATTAATTTTTAAGAAATGATTGTGAACTTAAGACTTGAACTCCATGAAATCTTACCCAACAAAGCCCTAATACATACTTTATTGTTTGTGATTGAATAGGATTATTTCTTAATCTTATTAAATGTACCTTATTTCTAGACAATGTACAATTTATATATTTTATTTTTAATTTAAAAAATTCTATTAGTTGATAAAATATTGCCAAATTTAGCATTACCCTTTCTTATTCAGAATTGAAAATTTTAAATTCATTATTTAGGTACATAATAACTTGTTTAACTTTAATTACATATCAATTAATTAATTTGGAATTAATTTAGAAAGCGTACTTAATTGGCAAAATTAAATGGTGATTAATCTTCAGGGTTTGGTGAGTCATCGTTGGCTGGCTGCCATATCAATCAATCAATTAATTAATTAATTAAGCTATTTCTCAATGATGGTTGTTTCTTAAATCCTATGCCTATAAATAATTTTTATAAATTAATATAACAAAAAATTAATAATATTTTTTATAAATTAATAAAACTCTTATAAATTTATAAATATTAGATTAACTTATCAAAATTATTTATTAAATTTATTTATAAATATAATATTTCTGTTAAACTGCCAACCGTGAATAGCGACTTTTTATGACTACTTGCAATAATCCAAGTTTTAGATATAATATTTACTTTAAACATGTCTCACATTTATGTTACACGGAAACGGGAAACATTTTTTATAGGAAACAGAAACGTGGAAACGGACATTTTTTTAAGAAAAATAAACATAAATAGAGTCCGAAACGGGAACAAGAAACGTTTCAAAAACGGGGAAACGACACCTATAAGGTGTTTCCGTGCAACATAGTCTCACATCACCTCAATCCTCGTGTTAATCTCAAACAATCGTACTTTTACTCAATCTCGAGACTCAACGGTCCATAGACATCATATTTATTCAAAAAAATATTAACATTTATTTTTTTCTAATTTTTTTATAATTTTCCCTTATTTCTTCTCATTTTTTCCTTAAAAATTCCAAAATAAATATCATTTCAGGAATTTTTTTTCAAATTTTTCTCCACCACAAATCATAAAATATTTTTCTAAAAGTATTAAAAAAAATTCAAGAAATCACCCTTCTCCACGAGCCCTAATGTGATTGCGCGTGGCCTGCGCATGTTGAACCACGCATGTGATGCATGCGTCGATCGTCTTTTTCCTTACTCTGGTCATCAACAACTACTTCGATCACTAGATTTTTGCACCACCTTGTAGCCTACCTCAAGTCGATCACGAAGGTACCCTTGGGTGCTGGAAACAAGTATTAGAAAGCCTCCAAATCGAGTAAAATCAGTCTGATTTCGACCACCATATTGCTTTTCCGGCCACATTCAAAAACCCCCCTTAAACTATCACGAAAATCCTCCAAAACTTCTAGAAATGCTCCCCAAGACCTCTAAAGAAAAATCCCTCCATCAAATCTCTTAAAAACTCACCAAAACTAGAGCAAATGGATACCCCATTTTCGGCCGAAACCCTCGCCTATTTATAGGCAAAATCCGACCACCCTCTAGCTAATCACTAGCCTTAGCTTCACCCACACGCGTTCCTAGTCCATGCCTGGCCATGCCCTAATGAGAGATGGTTGTCCCATCACCGAATTTTTGGCCCATGCATGGTGGCAGGTCCGGCCATGCTGTTGTAGGAATTTTAAAAATTACACTTTGGCATTTTTTAAAAATTTCTTTTGCATTTTGGCCCTTTCCTTGAAGCCCCTGAGTTATCAAACAATTCCATTAAGTCCCATAAGTACTAAAATTTTCATTTCATTACCGAAAATTCATAAAAACCATTATTTCGACCTCCATCGACTAAAATTAATAAATTATACTTAGGCCCGAATATACGTAATTTGACAAAAATTACTTGTATTTCTTCCCGAAACCACTTAAGGGATTCTTCTTATCCTAAATATGAATCTTCTCAGGATCTCGTTAACTTTCCATAAGTCTCTTATGATCATTCGGTTTCTTAGGTTAAATCCTAGCTGTACCGAAAATCGTTTGTGATATTATTTTTTTTGGCTCCATAAATCTTGCCTCAAGACACTCATCATTGACATAACATTTTCTTTAAATATCTAAGTTCTAGGGCACTCCCTACAGCTGATT
Source organism: Diospyros lotus (assembly GCF_014633365.1). Taxonomy (NCBI): domain Eukaryota; kingdom Viridiplantae; phylum Streptophyta; class Magnoliopsida; order Ericales; family Ebenaceae; genus Diospyros; species Diospyros lotus. The sequence continues at coordinate 32,758,978 of NC_068347.1, read as the reverse complement.
CGGTCACTTGTTATCCTTATAAGCCAATTTTTCAATATTTTATACTCACTTAAATTATATGACAACCTCATGCCAATATGTGGTATTACACATCCAATGTCTATTTCTTCTAAATGATGGTTGAGATGTATCGTTTGTATAAATGATCATGACTTTTATCCTTGTGGTAGTCTTGAGGACCATTTTTGTAGCTAATGGATTTTATTCCATTTCTTTCAAAGTTTATGGGTTCTTTCTTAAATTGTTGTTGAGTCTCATTGATAGTCTCTATGGGGTTTGTTCACCCCATGTTTTCCTTTAAGGAATGGAATTTATGGGTTAGAAACCAGCTATGGGGTTGGATGTATCTTTTGCGTTCTTTTATTTCATATTTGTATTTGTTCGTGAGCCCTCATCATGACTTCGATTGACCTAAGTCACCTAGTGGCTTATATGTAACTTTGGTCGAAGGATCGATCAATCTAAGATTATGAATAAACATTCTGTCCAACTTCGGTCTATTGAAGTTAAACTTCAATCAATCTAAGTTAGAATTCGATCGACCTAAGCTTAGAAACTTTCATTCTGGCCAACTTCAGTCGACCTAAGTTAGATTTCGATCAACTGAAGCCTAAAATCCATCATTCTGCCCAACTTCGGTCGACCTAAGTTGAACTTCGGTTAATCTAAGATAGTCATTTTTCAACACGAGGAGTTTTGCACACCTTGCGCTCTTTTGGGCATAACTCTTTGTAAAAATATATGAATCGACATATGCTTTTTTCATTCTAATTTCGACTCAATAAGCTTCCATTTGGTATAGGGTTTGAACCATTTGAACAACTAGTGAGCCTCTGGGCTTTCTTTGAAATGTATGCTTGATTCGTAGCTTTTTTCCTTGCTTAAAATTTGTTCCTATTTAAATGTTGAATTGTGTAAAATCACCAAAAATCTTAGTGGGCAAAAATTGAGGGTGTGTATAATATATTTGATTGTGCTCTTAATTAGCATGATTAACTCCATCTAAATGCTAAATGATGCAAGTAGACTTAAGGGATTTAGAAGTAAAACAAGAATGGTAATGTGGTTGCATGAATTAAGTTGTGAAGCGCATATAAAAATTTTGGATTCACTGAAATGTCCCTATAATTGTATGATAGATAGGGGCTTTCGGTAAAGGAAATACACTCATAAAACACTAACGATAATATGCCCTATGATTGTGATTATATAAGTTGCATGTGAAATTGATTATGATAGTGTGATTATGGCATATATGAAGTATGTTAAGCGCAATAATTACTATTGGCATTCATAGTATGGCGATATGTATGAGCTATGTTTTAAGAGTTTGCATGTATTAAGGTATTTAATTGTGTAATGGTATACGCATGAATTGCACAAGAAATGTTTGATTGTAATTGAACATGAGGATATGAAGATGAAATTGTACATATCTTGTATGGCGGTGTGTCCGTGTAATTATACCGCCTGGTGGTAGTGATGGTGGGAATTGGTTTGTTATTGTGATGCATAAGACTGTGGATGGAAGCCCATAACAATTAAATCCTATGATATGTAAGACTGTAAGTGAAAATCTGTAGCAATTGGATCTTATGATGTGTAAGACTATGGGGTTTGAAACCCACAATAACTTGTGACCTTGATGTGATTGTGAGTATTGTGGTACATGATGACGACGATGATGGATATGATATCTATGGATATGGAATGAGAACCTTGGGCTCATGTGATTAATTTGGTAGCTTGTTCTTGGCTGCTAGCAGGTTTGTATACCAATTCTTAGATGTCAATGTCTGCATATTATGTGGGCCTTAAGGACCCTATGTGTGCATTATCTATGCATTTATGTTATGACTGGGTATCATGTTATATAACCACATGGATTGGATTTTGTGTCATTTACGTATATGAGACTGGCATGTGTTTCCATATACAGCATGATATGCTTGATGTTCAGGGAAAGTCTGATCGTATCTATTTTTCGTTATTTCTGTACACTTAGCGAGCCTTATGGCTCACATTGAAAAATGTATTTTGTTAAAATGTAAGAAATTGTATTTCTTTGAAGATGTTGTCAAGTATAGAAGGCATGAACCCAGTTAATGTTTATATGTCGGGTAGTGATTTTCTCTTATCTCTGAGTTATTCATGCCTCCATATATTGATCTATTGATGCTTACTTGTTGAGTCTTGCGGCTCACTTTGTTTCTTTTGTCATTCCAGAAAAAAGGAAAATAGCTATTTGAGCAAGTCTCGATTAAACCTGTACAGAGATATTCCGGTCTTAAGATCCATTAGTATAGTTTTAAGGGCATAAATAGAGTATTTCATTATGTATCTAAAATCTTAATAATATATGAGTGGTAAGCCCAGATGTAAATAATGTTGTATAATTTATTTTGACTTCTATGAACAAATTCAAAAAAGAGATTTTGAAAATTTTGAATATCTGTATTCAATTTGAATGGACATTCTATCATATTTACTATTCTAATGGAAAAACCTAGGAGCAAAACCTAACAAAATATCTGATTACTCCCCAAATAATGACTTAGACTGCCAAAAGTATACTTATGACTCAACCGACGTTTTACATGAAATTGGCATTAGTGATAGCAACCTTTACTAAGCAATTTGACTCAGGGAAGTAGAAAATAACCGATCAGCTAGAAGCTGCCAAAAATGCCCCAAAACTCAATTCTGTAAGATATGAGAGAATGAGATGGTAACTAACTTTGTCGTCAAATTTTAGCTTCTTGTTTGTTGTTTTGATACCCTCAAAAATATTCTCAAGCCTTAGAATATCTTACAAACACTTGATATATTCTCAAATATTTTTATTAATTTTAATAGTTTTCTCTTTTTTTTCTATTTTTTCTTTTTTTTTTTCTGTTCTTTATTTGGTGTAGGAAAGAACAGAAAATAGAGTCTGAATGAAAGTGAGAAGCAGCAAAACGCAAGCAGCAATAAACGAAACAAACGCCCAGGGACTGTTGAAGTAATTCCTCATCAGATTCGCCATCCAGACGTTCTGCCGGCGCCGGCAATGCCCGTTCAGCTTCACGCAAACCTGAGAATAGCTGAAGTCCTTGGGAGCAATCAACACGAATCTGTACACATCCTTCAGCAAGGCGTAAACTGCCGCGTCGTCGGCGACCCAGCTGTCGATGATCTTGCTGTGGCGGAGCAGCTGAACATCTCTCGGCGAATTCACCAGGCAATTCATGAACGCAATGTAATCGCTAACGTACTTTCTCTGATGGCCTTGAAGATGATACTGTTCGTAGGCGAGGAGGTTTCGGAGGGGGAACTCTGTGTAATCTCCGATGCACAAACGAGGGATCTGGAGAACGCCATTGATGAACCGGATGTTGAAGAGATTTCCTGTTTCCTCCCTCTTGAACTCTACTCCGGCCTCGTTCAGCTCCGTCGCCGAATTCACGAAGTCCCAAGTTTCGCCCGAAACTTTGCGAGCTGGGGAGAATTGGTCGCCCCAACTGGCATGAACTAGTGCAAGAAGATGCTTGAGATTGTCCGGTTGAATGTTGTTCACAATTGTCAGTTCCTCGTTCGGCATGATCTTCTTGAGAAACGCTAGGGCCAAGGGGATGAGATCGCCTTCTTCGCCAGGAACCCTAGTTTTCCCGAACAAGCGATGGAGAACGAAGAACGGGAGCTGGTTCTCGAGTAGAATCAGGTCTCGCCTTAGGGCAAATCGAAGTTGCTCCGACTGGAAAATTGTGTCATTTTCTCTTGACAATCCGTTCATTTTGTACTTCCGAAATAGCTCGACGATGAAGCAACCATCAAGAACCATCATTTCCACCAACTCATCCCTGTTAAAACCGCTTGTTTCAAGATGATAAAATTCCCGTGCCTTTGCTTCCAATCCTCGAATTTCCGTCACATATTCGTCCACAGTGTCCCTGGTTCGACGGAGAAGCTGCTTCAAGTACCTGAGCTTCTGCTTCTCCATTTCTTGCAGTTCATCCTGTTGGCGATGATACGGTCCAATGGCGACGATTGCTGGCTCGTAGGGATTGACTTTGTGTAGTCGATTGTGGACTCTGAAGAGGCTATCACTGGAAGATGAATCAGATAATCTAGCAAGCTTATGGTCGATTCGGACAGAAACTGGATCTCTTTCTCTTCTTGATGACATGCTCAATCGTCTGCAAATATTTACCCGTAAGAACGTAAATCTGATGTTACTTTTTCAGAAAACTGGGATCAAATTGGTTCCATTTCCAGCAAACAAAAGCTATAGATCCAGTGGCTTCCATTTGGAATCTTAACTTTTGATGATAACATAGATCGATCTGTTCGGGTATATATACAGATCACAGAAAGGGCAAAGAAAGGTAGCTCTTTCTATAAATAAAACAAAATTTATTGTTTTAAATGGAAATAACTGCCCTCTGTGGCAACTAGAACTAAAAATGAGCAAATAGCTGGTCACCCATGAGAGTGCTAACAATCACAAGATCGGTTTTTCTAAAATATACACGAAATTTTACATACTTACGGGGTGCGTGCTGTTGAACTTAGCTTTTACATGAAACCCAACGAATTTATCCAATGAACAGATGAAGACAGAATTGGGTGCTGGTCAGGAAGTTCTTGCTTCTCTCTGTCTCTGCCCTGTTCTTCTTTCCTTGTTTCAAGAGAGTGTTGAATTCTGGGATCTAGTGGCAGTTTGGATGTCTATGGGAGGATTCAATGATTGAGTAGTGAGCTTGAGAATGCCTCAAAGCAGCGGTTTATAATAAAAGCGGAGGGGGCAGAAGCTTGCAATTATATATTAATATTAGAAAAATATCAAAAGGGGGCCTCCCCATGTGGTGGAATTGACTTGCATTGACTTAAGAAATTACTTAAACGAATGCTTTAATACAAGATATATATATATATATATATTTGAAAAGTCTATGAGAATGAGTAAAATTTTAATTTAACTGAAATAATATAATTGAATTGATTAAAATTATCGATTTGATTATGTCTAAGTTAAAGGTTAAATTAGTTTAATTTTTAAATTTAATAATTTTAATTATTTTAATTCGATTCGATTTTCTTATTGAAAAGAATCGAAATAATTAAATTGATCGAAATTATCGATTTTTGTTTTTAAGTTCTTTTTTAATTTTTTCAGTTCTTTTGATTTTTTTGATTTTTTTAGGTCAGTTCAATTTTTTTCACATTTATTTATTTATTTTTATTTTATTCAATTCTCATATTTATTTGGTCAATTAAGTTCGATTTTTAACACAAATTTGATTAGTTTAATTTATGCATTTTTCTCAATTAGATTATCGAACCCTAAAAGTCTCTGTATTAACTTTCTTTTGTGTACAGGCAGAGCATTGGGTTTTTTTTTTCAAAATAATTTAGAAAGCATACTTAATTTGCTAAATTAAATGGTGATTAATCTTCATAATGGGGTTTGGTGAATGACGCTGGGCACGTGAAATCATACGGATTGGGTCATGGCTGATGCTGAGAGGTAAGGTCCGATTTGGTGAGTCAATCTTGGATGGCTGCCATATTAATTAATGACTTGATGGGTAAAGTTAGTCATTTTTTTCAAAAGTAATGATTAGTTTTTAATAATATATTTTATATTTAAATTAGGTGTATTATTTTTAATATTAATTGATAAAATATATTATTTAAATTTAAGTATTATCTTAAAATAATTATTAATATTATCAATAATTAATTAATTAATTACTTTCACAATGATGGGTCTTTAGCCTTTATGTTTTGCCATTCAATTGCCAACCATGCATATAGGAATTACAGCTGAGATTGAAAGATGCTCTTCATTTGATCCACCGGATTTGATATCGGTTTGTACAAATTTAAGATAAAAAAATAAATCACGATGAAATCGTCAAATACACAGATGAATACAAAGTTTTATATAAGAAACTCAAATTGATAAAATTATTAATAAAATAAATAAAATATTACTATGATGATATTGTTATAATAATTTTATTATATTATAAGTACTTATTTATAAACTAAACACTCATGACTTATCTATAAGTGTATATAAAAAAAATTATATAAATTTATATTCTAATAAGATAATTACGTAAATTTTAACATACATATCCCATGAAGTGAATAGCACTTCAATTATTTATATTAGCTTAGCTAGTCATTATTCCAAAAGGTGAAATCGCTCATTCCAGACGCCTCCCACACCTCGGCCCGACAGGAACATGGAGGGATATAAATCATGGTGACCTAACCGAGCAACAGAGATTAAACCAATACTCATTGCGCACAAGGAACTCCCCTCACTTGGGAGATTGCTCCCACACACTTTAGCTAGTCACGTTTGTAGCCTTCGTAGTATGAGGCAACAGAAAATACAGTTTGCACAACAGTGAGAATAAGTAACAGGGAAGCAGCAAAGAAGGAGACAAATGCCCAGGGGCTGTTGAAGTAATCCCTCTTCAATTTTGCCACCCAAGAGTTTCGTCGATGTTTGCAATGCGAATTCAGATCCTTGCAAACTTGGATGTAGTTGAAGTTAGCAGGAGAGATCATCAGAGACGCGTATAAATCTTTCAGAAACTTGTGAATGGCGGCATCATCAGGTAGCTCCGATAGGTTGTCAATGATCTTTTTATGGCGAAGTAATCGAACATCACGAGGGGATTTCACCAAGCTGTTCATGAACCATAGGTAGTTGTTCAGGTATTTGTACTGATGACGACTCTGCTCATATGCAAGCAATACCTTGATAGAATATGGTGTGCCATATCGAATGCGTAAGCGTGGGATTTCCAATACCCCCTTTTTCGTAAAATTTATGTCAATATTGAAATTGGGTGTCTTGATCATTTTGAACTCGACTCCAAACTCTTCAAGCTCAGTTGCAGATTTCACGGATTTCACCATGTTCCATTTATCATCCCCATCAATATTGGAATTATAATAATGTCCTGAGGACATACCTGGCCAATTCAAACCGTCATATACTATGCTTAGAAGATTCGTTTTCACATGCTCAAGGTGGAGAGATGTGTGGTTTAGTTTCTGGTTTGGAACAATATATTCTAGAAACCTCGAGGCCATCAACTTGAAGTCTCGTTTGCACAAGATATCGAGGACCTCGAAGGGCAGTTGGTTGTTGGGTAGAATCAAGTCTCGACTTAAGGCATTCAAAACCCATCCTGACTTAAAAAGAGGGTCGTTCAATAGTCCTTCCCGCTGGGTGTAATTCTTCATAAACAACTCAATGATGAAGCAACCATCAAGAATGCACATTTCCACAAACACATCATCGCGGTCTCTCCAACCTTTGAGTTCCCTATCTAAGAATGCTATTTGTTTGAAACCCTGGAGATTGTTCCACACAAGTTGCTCCACATCAATCTTTTTACGTTCAACATAATCTTTCAAGTACTTGAGCTTATGCACCTCCATTATGTCTGGCTTGATTGTGTCCCAGTGATTTGGACCAATACTAACCAATATTGGTTTGTGATCATTTGGAGACACAGTATTGACATATATTTGCCCCCAACATTCCCCGAACCAATCAGAGTATCTGACAATTCTTTTCTGAATCTGACACAACACTCGATTCACAGGATCCTGAAATTAAATTTTGTCTGGGTTATTTTTAAAAATTATTTACTTTATGAATTCAAAACCTTCTAAAATCCTATTGAATATGTATAAATGAACATATATAAATGGCTTCATTGCCAAAAAGAAATTCATGAATAATTAAAAAAAATAAATATATGCACAATTCAATTTAAAAATACACATTTCAATTTAAGTCATGAAAGATCTGAGTTTTAACCATTAAAATGCAATCAAATATGAGTAATATATACTTACAGTGCTATTAATATCGATTTCGCCTTTAGCTGAGACCCACAATGGAATTGAAACCTATCCATGCAACATTAAATAACTAGTATTAGTATCCTATAAAATTCATCTCACTTGTTATCATTTTAAGATGGGTCATTTTATCCTAACATTTATCTTCTAATTAATTATGTAGGGTTTAATATGTTTAAATTAATTAAGTAATATTTAAGCCATCTTCAAAAAACAAAACCGAAATTTGAAAAGATAATAACCAAAATTGAACCAAATAAACTTACCGAATTAGTTAAAATTTTTGGTTTGATTCGGAAGTGCAAATATTTTTAAATATATAGTGCTCACATAAAACCCTGCCTTTTAGGAAAAGTTTTCTAATAATGATTTTACAAGTCTTTTACTTATATAGATGATATGCTAATTGTTGGGCATGACTTTAAAAGGATAATTTCAACATAAATTTGAGCAAATTTTTTGTTAGAAAGGATCTAGGAGTAATAAAGAAAAAACAAACAAACAAACAAATCTTTGGCATGAGAACCATCTTTGACAAGAAGAACAGGAAGCTTTGGCCATTTAAGAGATCTTTTTCATCTAGACCATTGTCCTTTACATTTGCACTCTATTTATATGGATATTTTATTTATTATTAATTTATGTGTATTAATTACATAGTATTAAAGATTTCTCAATAATATGGTATTAAGATATTATAATTTTACCTCGTGATTAAAATTTTAAATTTCTTTAATAGCTGAGTTTACATAAATTTTTATATGTTTATTTAGTACAAATATTTTTTTTATATAAATAAAAATTCATTGAAAAAACCCAAAGAATTTATATCTTTAATTAGACCATACTCCAAGCATCATAAAGAAAATTGAATCAAATCCAAAATAATAAAGTCTAATCTACCACTCGAGATGAAACATCCCCACAACATAAACAATGAATAGAACATGTCGGAGGAAGCCAGCGATACTTACCCGCTGCTCCGTAATCTCTGTAATCCCGGCCATTTGTTCTTCACGTTCTCCTCTTCAATCTCTCTTCTTATATTTCTTTCAAAAGTCAAGTGTTTTCTAAATCCTTTACATAAACGCAACCAGAAATCAAACCATCATATGTACGAAGATCTAGAAGAGGGCAATCACTTGTGTTGCGTATGAAGGAAATGGCATGCTTAATTTTTTTTGATGACATGCTCAATTATCTTCAAATTTTTACTTGTAAGAACTTAAACCTGTTGTTATTTTCTCAGAAAACTAGAATCAAATTATTTCCATTTCAAGCAAACGAGTGCTATAAACACGGTGGCTTCCATTTGGAATCTTAACTTTTCATAACATATATATAGATGTATCTGTTTGTGTACATATAGAGATCAAAGAAAGGGCAAACAAAAGGTAGCTATTTCTATAAATAAAGCAAAATCTATTATGTTGAATGGAAATAACTGCTCTTTGCGGCAATTAGAACTAAAAATGAGCAGTTGTTACGTGAACCTAATAAATTTATCCAATAAGCAGATCAAGAAAAAAGTAGGTGCTAATCAGGAACTTACTTGCTTCTCCTCTCTCCCCCTTGCTCTTCTTTCCTTGTGTCGAGAGGGTGTCCAATTATAGTATTTAATGGCAGTTTGCATGGCTATGGTTGACTAGTAAACTTGAGACTGCGCATCAAAGGACAAAATTAGGTACTGATCAGGAAGTTACTTGCTTCTCCTCGCTCCCACTTGCTCTTCTTTCCTTGTGTCGAGAGGGTGTCCAATTATAGTATTTAATGGCAATTTGCATGGCTATGAGACTATTAAGCTTGAGACTGCGCATCAAAGGACAAAATTAGGTGCCGATCAGGAAGTTACTTGCTTCTCCTCTCTCCCCCTTGCTCTTCTTGTGTCGAGAGGGTGTCGAATGCAGTTTGCATGGCTATGGAGGATTCAATGATTGAGTACTAGTAAGCTTGAGACTGCGCATCAAATTAAGGACAAAATTAGGTGCTGATCAGGAAGTTACTTGCTTCTCCTCTCTCCCACTTGCTCTTCTTTCCTTGTGTCGAGAGGGTGTCCAATTATAGTATTTAATGGCAATTTGTATGGCTATATATGGAGGATTCAATGATTCACTAGGAATCTTGAGACTGCATAACGGAGTGGTTCATTATAATAAAAGGAGCAGAGGGCGGAAGCTTGCAGTTATATATTAATATATTAGAAAAGTATCAAAGGGGCCCTCCCCCATATGGTGGAATGGGGCCGGCCCTGGGCATTGTCTGTCTAGCCGCCTAGGGCCATGCCCATTTGAAGCCACTTAGAGGTCATGCCTATTTTAATTTTTAAATTTTAAATTAATTAAAAAATAAAATTAATTTAAAATAATAAATTTAAAAAATTAAAGAAAAGTTAGGTGCATACCTATTTCAAACTATTATAAATTTTTAATTAATCTCAATCTCTTATCTTTTTTTTTTATGAATAATTAATATTATGAACATCACTATAATTTTTAATTAATCCCAATCTCCCATATTCCTTTATTAATAATCAATCTCATTCTCACGCCTAGCAGTGATGCCCATTCCCTCACAACTATTCCATGTATTTTTAATTAATCTCAATCTCCTCTTTGTATGATTGTATTACAACTATTTTCATCCGTCTGGCAGTAATCGTGATTCCATCGTCTTTCTCAATTCCTCTCCTTCTTAATTTTTTATTAATCCATTGTTACTGGCATCTGCCATCAATCTGCACAGACATAGATCCTTAATCCAACCGATACAACTATGCCTTCTCTTTAACAATTTCATTTTTGTCCTCATCATCTTGTTGTGTGACTTATCAAGTATATCTTTTGATTTTTTTATTAATCTTTAAATTATCAATTAATTTGTATATATATTTCAATATTTGTGATCCCTTTGTTATTAGTGAATCTATACTAATAGATTGACGATGGTGTCTATTGAAAAATATATGTTGGAACAAATTAATTGTTAATTTTTTTATCTAAAAATACTAAAAAAGTAAATTTAAAATAAAATATTATAAATTTTATATAATAAATTTTTTTATTTATATTAATTTTATTTTTAAATATAATCATAGTGAATCCATAAAAAAATTCGCTTAGGACCTAAAATCTCAGGCCGGGCCCGTGGTGTTGCATTGACTTGGATTCAAAGATTGACTAGCTAGCTCGTAAGCTTGAGACTGCTTCAGAGGAGCGGTTCATAATAAAAGGAGCAGTGGGCAGAAGCTTGCAATTACATCAATATTAGCAAGTAGCATGATCCTACCTTCTTTCTTCTGCCTTCTTCTTTGACCGATCTCTCTTCTCCCCCTTCACCTAACTCCGCTCCACTACAGTTTACTTCACTTAGTAACTGTTATTTAGATATGAAATATTAATAATTTATGTGACACTTAACATTAATGATCAAAAAATCGTTTCTAATAGTACCAGCAACTGCCCCCCACCCCAGAAACTTGCAATTTTACATTAATATTAGAAAAAGTATCAAAAGAGCCCCAGGCCCAGCTGAAGGCATAGGCCTAGGGCCCCAAGAAAATGATATTAGGTAATCGTTTCTAATAGATTATTTTTTAATATTAAGTAATGTATAATGAAATATCATTTAGATGAAGAGGTTTACAACTTTTTAAGTTTACGGATCATTTTTTAATGTTAAGTAATGAATAATGAGATGTAAAGTAGTAACGTAATAAAAAAAAATTATATTAGTTTAGGTGGACAATTTGATAAAATGATTATTTTAACGTCAAAAATTTTGTCTAAAGATTATGCATTGATTTGGGCATTAAAAAAATAAAAATAAACCGATAAATTTTAAATTTATAGGATCTATCTATAAACTTTTTATTTTTCTTTTACTTATTCAATTTTTATATATTTATATTTTTTATTTATATTATCAATTAAAAAAATTTATTTTTAAATTTGAATACAAAATTTTAATTAATAATTTTACATCTAAAAAAAATTTTACTTAATTTTTAATATTTATTTATATTATTAAAAAATCACTAAGTGTTTGTTAGGATCACAAATATTGTTAAGACGCCCTGAATGGGCCTTCTCATGTGGTAGGATTGACTTGCATTAACTTAGGAAATTACTTGCTCCTTTTCTACGGCCTACATTTAATATTAATTTAAGGTGCATTTGATAAGAATAAAAAATGAGAGTGGAATTCTTTTTTTATCTAAATTCTTAGAAATTCTATCAAACTGTTTTTCAATTTTATGAAATTTGAATTTCATCTTAGTTCAAAAAGTGAATATTTTTCTTAAAATTAAGGAATTGAAATTTCTAAAAATTAAATTGAGAATTAAAATTTCATGAAATTGAATTTCTATCATATTCTTCACCTCTATCAAACGCATTTTTAAGTCCTTCAGTGAAAGACCAGCTCTTTTGTTCCTTTGTGCCCTCTTCACTAGTTTGGCATTACACTGAAGGGGTCAGTGAGTTTTTTATTTTCTTATTTTGTTGATATATTAAATTAGTTTTCTAATTTTGGGTCATGGCTGATGTGCTGAGAGAGGAGGTCTGGTTTGGTGAGTCAATAATGGATGGCTGCCATATCAATTAATTAATTAATTTATTTATTAAATTCATTTTGAATGATGGTTGTCCCTTTAATCCCTATATCTATAAATAAATTTAATAAATAATTTTCATTATTTAATGTGACATATATAAATTTAAAATAGTTCTATTAATTTTTAAAAATTATTACCAATTTATAAAAATGACTACAAATTTATTTTTATCACATTAATTTATAAAAAAATTCTTAAATTTATTTATAAATATAATATTTTTCTCCACGTTTATCGTTTAGACTTTTTTATGGCTTATATTGCTTCGAATTAAATTTTAATTAATTTTAAATCTCCTTAGCAAACATCAATTATTATAAATTTTCTAATACATTCTAAGAATTTACGAAAATTTTCTTACCATTTCTCATGAAAAGTTTGCGGGATTGGCTTTAAGAGTTAGGATCGGGCATAAGTTCTAATGATTGTAATTATTGGACATTTTACTTAAAAGTGATTGAAGAAATGATCTCAAAGATTAAATTTTAGATTTTAATTTTTTAAAATAAATTATAGATTTAAATTAATTTTAATACCTATAAATTTTAAACTTTAAACTTTAAATTTTTTCCTAATTTTCATTTAAAGAATTAAGGGTTTACGCCTTATAAAAGAATATATTTGTGAGATGGTTGATCCGATCGATTGAGAGGACATTACACTTTACTACTTAAAAAAAAAAAAAAAACAAATCCTTACTATTATACATGGACATATATATATATATATATATGCAAGTGGTGGGGATTATTTGTGTAACAAAAAGTTAAAAGAACAATATCTTATGGTACCAAACAATTCCTAACTAAACAAATAATTAAAGAATAAAAGTAAAAGGAATGCAATTTAATTCAACAAATATAAAAGAAAACAACAGCTTATTATTTACTAGCGTAACAAAATAGTTAAAGAACAAAAGAATAAAAATTGTCATATAATAAAAGAAGATAAATTGTATTTATACTTAACATTAGCTTTTTATAACTTAGTGATGCACTCAAATTAAAAGACCTAATAAAGCATCTCGGACATAGTCTTACCACCTATGTGATTTCAAATTTTATTAACAAAGTTAATTTTTCTTCTTTTAAACACAATTCATATAAATATGTGTCTCATATATAATTGTTGGAGTTCGAATTCGCAACATAAAATTAATTTTTATAATTTTTAAATATTTATAAAATTCAATAGTATTTTAAAAGTGAAATTAGAAACTATTAAAAATTTTAATTTTCTAACTTTTACACATTCTAAATTTTTATTTTTAAATTATTTTAAAAATGAGTTGGTCTGATAGATTTTTGTTGGGCTTGGCCCATTAAGACTTGCAAGCTGGGGTCTGGCTTGGCTTGCTCTAGGTGGGTTCACGGGTCGAGCAGGGCCCTATTTTAAAAATGAGTTGGTTTGGTAGCGCTCTACTCTTGCAGCGGCTATTTCACAGCGCTCTCTCTCTCTCTCTCTCTCTCTCTCTCTCTAATACAGTGGGGTATTTATAGGTATAAACATGACTCTTGAAATCGAAGTATATGAATTCATTAATAAACTACATTAATTACATGAACTAGAATAACCACTAGATGAGCCATAATTAATAAACTAACATTGAAGTTGCACGCACATAAACCAAGACATATATGCATGCGCATGCATAAAGAAAATTCAAATTAATCTTCGACACAACACACACACTCACACAAGGTTTATTGTATAAGAAACAGTAGTAGGTTAAAGGTACATGCACATGACTTAATTATTAGCTTTAGCTAGCCTTGTTTGTAGTAAGAGGCAGCAGAAAATATAGTTTGCGCAACAGTGAAAATAAGTAACAGGGAAGCACCCATGACGGAGATGACTGTCCATGGGCTGTTGAAGTAATCCCTCTTCAATTTTGCCATCCAAACGTTTCGCCGATGACTGCAATGCAAATTTAGATCCCTGCAAACTTGGATATAGTTGAAGTTAGCGGGAGAGATCATTAGAGACGCGTATAAATCTTTCAAAAACTTATGAATTGCGGCATCATCAGGTAGCTCCGATAGGTTGTCAATGATCCCTTTCTGGCGAAGTAGCTGAACATCATTGGGGGATTTCACCAGACTGTTCATGAACCATAGGTAGTTGTTAAGGTATCTGCTCTGGCGATGACTCTGCTCGTACTCGAGTAATACCTTGATACAATATGGTGTGCCATATCGAATGCGTATGCGTGGGATTTTCAATACCTTATTCGTAAACTTTATGTCGACAAAATTGTCTGTCTCGATCATTTTGAACTCAACTCCAAACTCTTGAAGCTCAGTTGCGGATTGCACCAAGTTCCATTTATCATCCCTAACTTTAACATTATCATTAGCTTGGTGGGGCAATGGCCACTTCAAACCGTCATATACTATGCTTCGAAGATCCTCAAACTGATGATCAATGTCGTCAAGCGACTGGTATAGTTTCTGGTTTGGAACAATACCCTCTAGAAACTTCCGGGCCAACCTGTAGAAGTGCTTGAGCTTCTCGTCATTATCTTGATCCGATTTCTTTGAAAGGCTACATGCTTTGATCAAGATTATGAAGTACACGCTGGGCATCTGGTTGTTGGGTAGAATCAGGTCTCGATTTAAGGCATACAAAATCCGTTCTGACTCAAAAAGAAGACTGTCTTCTCGCTCGTCGTTTTTCATAAACAACTCGATGATGAAGCAACCATCAAGAATCCATGTTTCTATCAACACATCATAAGGGTCACTTCGATCGTTGCTGTAGATGCATTCAGATAAGAAAAGCTCTAAGTTGGCCCTCAAAAGTTTTTCCACATTGGTATCTGTACGTATAACAAAATCTCTCAAGTACTTGAGTTTATGCAACTCGATTACGTCTGTCTTGATTGTGTCCTGGTGATTAGTACCAATACTGACCAGTATTGGTTTATGGTCATCCACAGACACAGTATTGATATGTATTTGCCATCTCCAAATCATAGACCAATATTTGTATTTGTTAAGCTTTTGGATAATCCGGAGCAACACTTGATCCACAATGTCCTAATAAAGTAAAGTTTTGGCTGCATTACCCTAAAGAACTCTTTACTTTATGAATTATAAACTGAACCAAATAAACCTAAACAAATTAGTTGAAATTTGAAAAGATAATAATTAAAACTGAACCAAATAAACCTAAACAAATTAGTTGAAATTTTTTATTTGATTTGAAAGTGCAAATATTTCTAAATACTGCTCACCCATAAGACCTATGATAGGACTTATTTTTATACATATTTGTATCTAATTTTGAGCTTAGTTTTATGCTATTTTTTACTATTTAAAGTGTGAGTTTTTATGAATTTTATATAATTTGAATATCTTTTGTAAGAAAAAGCAAATAAATTAAATTTAAAGAATTGAGGTTTAAAATGAAGATATTATAAATTAAAATTATAATACATTTTAAGATTAATTTGAAGAGAAGATTAATAAAATGGAGAAGAAATTTTGGGCAAGCAAGAAAACAGCAAAGCAAAGGAGGACATTGAAGCAGACGATACAGATAAGGAAGAAATCAAATAATATCAAATTGGGTGAAGATGGAGATTAAAGGAATAAAAAACTAAGAGAGAAAGATTGAGATTGAGAAAAAAAGGATTTAAATTGAAGTGGGAATTGGCAGCGACAGTTGAGGAGATTAAAAGGGATTATAATATAAAATTGGATAAGCAAGAGGTGGCACAACTCATATTGAAATTGGGAGACCTAAGGGGAGAGGAAGCGGCGGAAACAAAAGAGGAACAAGAGATCGAGTACGGGAGAAGAGAATAGTGGACGGAAGTTGCAAGGCTATTCGTTACAGCAAGTTAGCAGGGCC
The DNA here is from genome assembly GCF_014633365.1 of Diospyros lotus. Taxonomy (NCBI): domain Eukaryota; kingdom Viridiplantae; phylum Streptophyta; class Magnoliopsida; order Ericales; family Ebenaceae; genus Diospyros; species Diospyros lotus. The sequence continues at coordinate 32,742,636 of NC_068347.1, read as the reverse complement.
CCAACAAGCGGACGTTCGGTGCAGCTGTGCTGAAACGTGCAAGGCAGTGGGCCAGGAGCAAGGCGACAGAAGACGAACGAAAGCAAGGCAGGTAGTGCAAGGTTGGCCCTAGTTGGCGGACACAGTGCAGCAGACGTGGCTGAGGTAGCTGTCAGCCCACGAGGCTAGGCTATAGCAACCGGGCAATCCGTTGATTTAGATTTGATCATGTCCAGCGATCAGATCTGGTTCCAGATCTGGGTAGGGAACTACTTCTTCTTCTTCCATATTTAATTAATTTATTTATACTCTACCTGTTAATTTATATTTTAATTAATTCCATTACGAGCTAATTTATTTAAACTAAAGCCATGTTATGGCTGAAACTATAATGGTGTATTTTTTATGATTAAATAATTTGAATTATATTGAGTTGTATGGTATTAGATTTAATTATTGTGAATGATTAACTATTATTTATATAATTTGATACTTAATTTCTTGTCTATAAGAATTTGATACTTAATTTTGAGATCGAGATGAGATAGGTTAGAGATTGTATTATAAGTACCACATATCATAAAAGAAAATCAACTAAAGAAAGAATTAAATTTCTTTATACGACTTTTAGCAATAAGGTAATTCACAAGTTGTATAACTTAGGAATTTTATAAATCATAATGCGTTTTCATTTAATTAAATTTTTATAGAGATATAAAAAGTTATTAAATGAGAATAGACTCATTGTAACATAAAGATAAGGTAGCGAATGAATTAGAAAATTTTGTCATGTCATACTCAATTTACCAATTTATTCACATAAAATTCATAATTTGCATTGCATGCATAACTAGATTCATTCGTATTTCTTTTGTTTAAGTAGTCTAAATAAATTTTATTTTATTATTTCAATTAATTAGTTTAATCAAATTATTAATATTCGATATGTTTAATTTAAAATAGGAAATTCCATAATTTTAGTAGTTAAATAGATTAGTTCATGAGAGATTGATACTTGGACTCATATTCACTATATTATATGATACAAACTAGTATACTTATTGGGTGTTAAGCGATCAACTTATGTCTTTAAGAAAAGCTTTCTAATAATAATTTTATAAGCTTTTTATTTTATGTAGGTGATATGCTAATTGTCATACATGACTTTAAAACGATAATTTCAATATAAATTTGACCAAATTCAAGGATTTGGGATTAATAAAAAAATAAAAACAAATTTTTGACATGAGAATCATTTTTAACAAAAACAACAGAATATTTAACTATCTAAGATTATCTTCAATAACAGTAAATCTAGCTCACCAAAACTATCTATAGTGAGCCATTTTTAGAAATTAAACTCCAATAGAGCTCGCTACAAACATGTCTCCTCACCAAATTTTTGAAAACCTCAAAAAGCCTCGCCACTATTAGCGATTGAAATCTTCTCGTCATCTCTCCCCTACCTCCCAACTGCCATCAATGCAGGAAAAGAAAGAACTGATGTAGGTGAAGGTGAAACCGGCTAGAGAGTTACGAACACAAGATCTAGCTACAGGGGTGACGAGCATCACCGGCTATTGCAAGTAGAACGGTGATAACGTCTTCTTCGATGAGAAGAAAATCAAGCAAAAAGTACTTGGATAAAATGGATGCTCAAAGGAATGAAAGGCTGAAGTCAAATGGCGAGGAAGAAAACAATGCAGATAAAGAAGAGATTGAGATTTCTAGAGGGGTGAGGAGAGATTGAGAATTCCAGAAAGTGGGTTTGTGAGATTTTGGATAATTTTTTTATTTATTTTTGTATTAAATGATTAATATTATGTATTTGGTTATTGATTTATATATTTAATTATTGATTTTATATATCTATGTATTTAATTAGTAATTTTATTTATGCATGTATTTATTTTGTATATTTAGTTATTAATTTATGTATTTGATTATTAATTTTGTGTATGTGTAAAAATTATAGGTAAAGTAAAATAAATAGAATTAAAATTTATTAAAATAAAGATTGAAATATAGAGAAAAATAGAGAATGTTGTTGGAGTATGAATAGTTTTCGAAATAAAATTAAAATATGAAGTGAATTATTTATAATATAATAGTATGAGAAATAAGAAAATTTATAGGAGATAGCCTAAAAGTTCCTTTTCATTTAGACCATTCTTAATTTACTATTGTACTCTATTTATAGGGATATTTTATTTTTGTTAATCTATGTGTATTTACATAATACAAAAAGAACATAAGCTTGCATTGACCAACACAGTATTGACATTATTTGCCCCCAACATTCCCCAAACCAACCATAGTATTTGACAAGCCTTTTTCTGAATCGGGCGCAACATTAGATTCATGAGATCTCAAAATTAAGTTTTGTTTGTGTTACTTTTAAAAACTCTTTATTTTATGAATTCTAAACCTTCTGAAATTCTTTTGGATATGGCAGCAATGCAAGGATACATATAAATGGCTTCATTGCCAAAAGAAATTCATGAATAATTAAAATAAATAAATATGTAAATTTTAATTTAAAAAACACGTTTGAATTTAAATCATAAAATATTAGAGTTAACCATCAAAGTATGAATAATATATACTCACAGTACTATTAATATCAACTTTGCCTTCATCCGAGATCCACAGTGGGGCAGATTGATACTCCTACAAACATTAAATAATTACTAGTATTAGTATCTTAATTATATACTATTTCATAAAAATTAACTAAAATTCATCTCGCTTGTTATCACTTTAAGATGGGTCATTCTGTCCTAGCATTTCTCTTCTAATCAATTATTTAGGGTTTAATATGTTTAAATTAATTAAGTAATATTTAAGCCATCTTGAAAAAACAAAAACTAAAATTTGAAAAGATAATAACCAAAACTGAACCAAATAAACTTACCAAATTAGTTGAAATTTTTGGTTTAATTCAGAAGTGCAAATATTTTTGAATGTATAGTGCTCACATAAAATCCTGTCTTTAATTAGAAAAAGTTTTCTAATAATGATTTTACAAGCCTTTTACTTTATATAAGTGATATGCTAATTGTTAGGCATGTCTCTAAAACGATCATTTCAATATAAATTTAAACAAATTCTTCGTTACGAAGGATTTGGGAGTAATATAAATCTTTGACATGAGAATCATCTTTGACAAGAAGAACAGAAAGCTTTAGCCATCTAAGGGATCTTTTTCATCTAGATCATTGTCCTTTACTTTTGTCTTTTTCATCTAGACCATTGTCCATTGCTTTTGCACTCTATTTATATGGATATTTTATTTATTGTTAATGTATATTTACATAGTATTAAAAATTTCTCAATAATATGATATTAAGATATTATAGTTTTACCTGTGATTAAAGTTTTAAGCTTCTAGGATTACACAAATTTTTACATATTCATCTAGTACAAATATTTTTTTATATAAATAAGAATTTATTGAAAAAACCCAAAGAATCCATATCTTTAACTAAGTCATATCTCGAGCATCACAAAGAAAACATAATCAAATCCGAAACAAGAAAGTTTAATCTACCACTTGAGATGAGACATCCCCACAACATAAACAATGAATAAAATATATCGGAGAAAGTCACTGATACTTACCTGCTGATTCGTAATCTCCATAATCTCAGTCATTTGTTCTTCACCTTTTCCTCTTCAATCTTTTCTTGTATTTCTTTCAAGAGCCAGTGTTTTCTAAACCCTTTATATGAACACATCTAGAAATCAAACCATCATATGTAAGGAGAGTTCTTCCTTTAGAAGAGGGTAATCACTTGTAATGCGTGTGAAGGAAATGGCATGCTAAATTTTCTTGATGACATTCTCAATCATCTGTAAATTTTTACCCGTAAGAACATAAATTTATTGTTATTTTCTCAGAAAACTAGAATCAAATACGTTCCATTTCAAGCAAACAAACGCTATAGATCCAGTGACTTCCATTTGGAATCTTATTAACTTTTGATAATATATATAAATCTATCTGTTTGTGTATATATAGAGATCGAAGAAAGGGCAAACAAAAGGTGAATATTTCTATAAATAAAGCAAAATCTATTATGTTGAATGGAAATAGCTATCCTTCGTGGCAATTAGAAGTAAAAATGAGCAAATAACTGTTGACCCATGAAAGCATTACCAATCACAAGATCGGTTTTTCTAAAACCAAATCGATATACGAATTTTTATATACTTACTTGGTGCATGTTGATGCACTTAGCTGTTACATGAAATCCAATAAATTTACCTAATAAACAGATCAAGATAAAATTAGGTGCTGATCAGGAACTTACTGGCTTCTTCTCTCTCTGTCCCTCTCTCCCCCTAGCTCTTCTTTCCTTGTGTCAAGAGGGTGTCGAATTCTAGTATTTAATGGCAGTTTATATGGCTATGGAGGATTCAATGATTGACTAGTAATCTTGAGACTGCATCAAAGGACTGGTTCATAGTAAAAGGAGCAGAGGGCAGAAGCTTGCAGTTATATATTAATATTAGAAAAGTATCAAAGGGGCGGCCCTCCCCCATATGGTGGAATTGACTTGAGAAATTACTTGCGCTCTATGGCTTAATTAAATTGAATATTAATTTTAAGTCTCCTTAGCAAAGGACCAGCTCTTTTGTTCCTCTTTCTCTCTCTCTCCCTTGTTCTTCTTTCATTGTTTCAAGAGGGTGTTGAATTCTGGGATTTAACGGCAGTTTGAATGTCTATGGGAGGATCCAATGATTAAGTAGTGAGCTAATTGAGATGCATCAAAGGAGTGGTTCATAATAAAAGGAGTAGTGGGCAGAAGCTTCCAATTACATTTATATTAGAAAATGTTTCTTCCTGGCCAAAGAAACAGTCAAAGACAGGCTTGTTATGGTAAGAAATGTGTTGGAGGTGAGTGTGTGTGTAGTGGGTGCTTGTAAAGGTGGAAGACTTCCAAAGCTTTCCTTCCTTGCTAAGTCTTCCCAAAGTCTTCCTTTTAAGTCTTATGACTTTGCTTACTTGCTAAGTCTTTGGAAGTTTCCTTCATTAATTGTTAAGTAGGTGGGGTGCCTAATAAGTTGGCTTCTTAGAAAAAATAGAGTTGTGGATGGTTTTTCTTATATACGAAGCCTCAAGGTTTTCCTCCATCTGTTTGTTTCTTCTTCTTGAGTTTTATGTCATCTTCTTTTTACTATTTTGATAACATCTGACTTTGTTCGTTTGTCGTTGACGTTTCGAAGTACCTGTTGCTGATTATATCGGTGCTTAAGCTGGTGTTGTTGGAATATTATTTGCTACTACAACTGTTATAATCTCTGTGATTTATACTTCATTTTTTGTATTGGTTGAAACTAATATTCTTGTATCGGGTGCGTTATTACTGTATTGGGCGAATCATTTTAGTGAAATTTTATATATATACTCTATGTATCCCTAACAGAATGGACTTTGATGATCGATTTGTCAAGGCCGGCACCTACAAAGATTCCGATGCTCAAATAAGTAAGTGAATAAAATGACAGAGTATCAGTATGCTAAAAAAAGAACATATCTTTGCTCTAAAAAGAGTTAATTTATATAGAGAAATGAGAGGTCCTCCTGCATGCATACATTGTGTGTTTGATCAAGGGTGATGGGACTAGATGTTCGGTGCCAACGAGACTCCCTACTGGTGGTGTAGTGCCGACGAGATCCTTATTAATGTAGATGAGATTCGCCATTAATGAGAATAAGATCTTGAGCAGAGTATGGGAGTGTCCAGAGTGCTATTGTAATGATGTTGTTGCAGACTGTTATAGGGCTAGGGTTGGGCCAAGGTCGGGGTCGAGATTGGGCCGTGGGCCGGAGGTCAGGATTGGATTGGTACGGCCCAGAAAGCATACTTAATTTGCAAAATTAAATGGTGATTAATCTTCATAATGGGGTTCGGTGAATGAGGCTGGGAACTTGAAGTCATTCGGATTGGGTCATGGACTCATGGCTGACGCTGCGAGAGAAGGTCTAGTTTGGACCCGTTTGGTGAGTCAATCCTGGATGGTTGTCATATTAATTCATTACAAAAACGATCTAAAATATTTTTAAAATTATAAAAATGGATTGAAAATTTTTTTTAGTGTTTGTTAGCATTTTGAAAAAATGTTGAAATGACATTGTTTTGATATTTCTGTGCACGAAAGCTCTTACCATTTAAGAGCTTTCACTGGGTGTTGGTGGTTTATTTTAAATATTTTAACATAAATTCCATAACACAAGTTTTTTCTAAGTCTAACGTAGTCATTGAGATAAAAGAGAATGAATTGCTTTCATCTTTAATATGGTCATAAAACAAAAACGAGCCAAAAATATTTTTAAAATTATAGAAATAACTCAAAAATATTTTTAAATTATTTAATATTACGAAGTGGTGTGAAAATATTTATAAAATTAAGAAAACGGCCCAAAAGTATTGTTTAGTTTTTTAAGATAAAAAATATTTTAAAAAATTAAAACGATATTATTTGGATATTTTCCTTGCACCAAAGTCGTGAATACCATCTGGCGCACACGAGTCAACCGCGGGGAGAGCCAAGCTGCGGTGGCTTTGCATGGCGTCAACCTCTTGAATTGCGTGACAGATTTAACTTCTTACTTCTACCATCTTCTTCAACCAATCTCTCTTCTTCCCCTTCACCTAACTCTGGTCCACAGTTTAATTCACTTAGTAAATGTTGTTATTTAGATATGAAACCTTAATAATTTGTGTGACGTTTAAGATTAGTGATCAGAAAATCGTTTCTAATAATAAGTATTCATTTTCGATTTGGGCAAAATTGCTCTTCTCGAGACACACTCACGCAGTACTGATGGTGATGGCTAAGTTTCAGCGTCCCCCATTTACTTCATCTCCTTTAATTTATTACCAGCAACTGCCCCCCCACCCTTCCCTTCTCCATAAATACCCCACTAATCTTCCCACCGTTTCAGCGAAGAAGAAGAAGAAAAAGGATATTACAGAATCCCACTTGGTTCTAGAGAGAGAAAAGATGGCGAAATGTTGGGTTCTAATGTTTCTCGTTCTGGCACTTGTACTTGTCCTCCATGCAACTGCAAGGAATATGCCAGACACGGAGAAGAAAGACACCATCGACGACGTTGCCAATAGTAATAATAATCATGAGCAGGCCAACGTTAACGTGGTGAATGTGCCCAAGGCCATGGGGGCTAACGGGAAGGCCGTCAAGGACAAGAAATGCGGCGTCGTCTTCGGCGGCCTTGGCGGCGCCGCCGGGGTCGGCGGGGTCGCGGGGGTCATTCCGCTAGGTGGCATCGGCGGGATTGGCGGCTTGGGTGGCGCTGGTGGGGTTGGCGGGGCAGCCGGGAAAGGTGGCGGCATTGGGATTATTCCCTAGAGATGCATGCATGCATGCACGTGTTGATGCCATATATGTGGCAGTTAATTCATGGTTTAATATGTTTATTAGTCTTCTGGCTTTATGGCTTGTGGTAGAATTACTTGATTTCGCTATATTGTGTGGACCAACATAGAGTCTCTGGTCGTCCTCGTCGTTGTTATCATCGTCATCGTCTTCTTTATTTGAATCTACTCTTTCTATTCTAAGTAACGTATCTTCCCAAGTGTTTTTGTAAGTTTTTTCTCTCTTCTTCATGCAAGCGTGTCCATGATTTTGAAGCATTTAAATAAATTAAGTTCTAATAGATTATGTATATGAAAAATATATCATCAAAATTAATGTGTCGGATTGTTCCTTTTTTATAATATAGATATTTTGGGCTCGATCATACATACTAATCTTTATCTACATGATTTTAGTCTCTTTTACACGTCTTGTGTAAATGAGAAAAATTATCTATTTGTTTGCTTTCATGTCTCGTCAGTCTTTGCCCTTTGTTTATTGTGTTTTGTAGGCTTCTACGATTAATTTCTATTGATTGCATGGAGGTAATTAATGTCAAATAAATTTCATATATAAATAAATGTCAAAATTGCCAGATTAAATAATATCAAATAAAAATTATTAATATAATATGTTGATGATGAACATCTTGATTTTATAAGAAAATTATGAAAATGTCTTTTAAGGATGGCATTGTTGAGCCAACTTGTTTATATTAATTAAGTTTTGATGATTAACAAAAAGAGAATTTTTAATATACAAAATATAGTATTTTTAGTGATTAACAAAAAGAATATTTTTATTAAATATATTAATTATAATATCGAATTATGTTTAATTAATTTATAAAATATTTTTTATAACATGTGTATTACCAAAAATATTATTTCCTATTAAAAATATTTTTTATATAATTTTTAGATTAATTTATAAAATATTTTTCTTAGTATATATATGTATTACCAAAAATATTATTTTCTATTAAAAATATATTTTTTAATTTAATTTATTAAACATTTTTTTATAAGTATATGTATTTTCAAAAATATTATTTTCCGTTAAAATTATTTTTCAAAGTATTTCTAAAATATATAAAAAATAATTTTGCAAAATTTAGATCAAAAAATTAAATTTTCACTATTCACTACAACATATTTTGGTTTTCTCTACGAAATTTTTCGTAGTTAAAAATTCAATTTTTGTAGCAAAAACTAATTAGCTACAAATTTTTATTCGTAGCGTGAATCGTAGCCAAAGCCTCGTAGCTAATAGTATTTAGTTACAATTTAATGTTTCGTAGGAAATAATACACTTTTCTCTACGATTAAAAAAATGTAGAAAAAGAATTGATTTTCTACTACGACATATGTCGTAGCTAATTATACTGATTTTCGTAGTTGATGATGGCAATTTTCGTAGCAGATAACACAACTTTTAGTACGAATGTCAAATTGTAGAGAAAACATTTACTTTTTACTACATCAAATCGTAGCTAATCATGTCAATTTTCGTAGCAATTAGTTTTCGCATACCAATTTTTGTAGCAAATTAATTTTCTCTACCAATATTTTTATAATCAAAAGTTCAATTTTGGTAATTAATTCTATATATAATTAATATATCACTACGATATCACTAAATTAAATTTCGTAGCAAAAAAAAAAAAAAATTTGGAAATAATATTTTTCTCTAAACCTTCATCAACCGTTACAATCTATATAAATTTAAAGCACAATATATAACTTCAAAAACTTTCAATTAATTCCATAACATAAAACTAATGTTAACCACAATCTCCAACTATTTTAAATTTGACTAGTACATAATACCAATACATGTAATGATAGCAACATTAAATCCTAAAATGAAAATAATTAAAAATTAACACAAAAGAAAATTTAGCTCCAAACGTATTTCTTCCTCTGCTACTTATGCATATCGAGAACCTGAAAAACAAAAGAAAACGAAAGATCAAACAAATTAGTATAATTTATTTTAATATGAAATATTTATTATAATTTGAATAAAGAAAACTAATCATACTGATAACTTAAAAATGCATTCAAATCACTCACTGTCTCACAAGTTTTCTCTAAGGACTTTTGACAAATAGATGATACACGCAAAGATTAAATATACGGTGTGCTTGTACAACTAATTAAATATAGACATTTTATCAAGCATATGGTATACACAAGGATGAACCATAAGCATTTTATTAAATATATGATGTGCTTATATAACTAAAATAAAAATAATGAATCCAAACAATAAGGGAAAAACAAAAAAATCAACTCTGAACACGCAGATGATTACAAGAAAGAAAAGTAGAAACCGAATTACTGCTTGCTTGCGTCTTCAATTCTTCCTGCTGTCTCCACTTGCCTTTTAATTAATTTTATTGTGCCTTCTTCAATTTCTTTCTTCTTTATGCGTTCTTCAATTTCTTTCTGCCCTTTTAATTTCTTTCATTGTCCGTCTGTGCGTCGCTTCCATTCCAAAAATTCCTTCCCATCCTTTCCCTTTATAATATCTTATATTATATATGCGCTAGGCAGCCCTAAGGCCATCCCCAATTCACGTCACTTTAGTATAATATATAATAATATATAATGTATAATATATAATACATATATAAAAAAATTATAATATAATATAATTAATATATTATTAATTATAATAACTTTAATTATATGATAATATTAATTATTTAAAATATTTATTTATTTTTTTAATTTATAATATTAATTTTATAATATTTTTTCTTTTATTTCTTTTTTTAAATACACGATTTGCACGATAATTCCATGAAAAAATTTGAGAGTTTGAGAGGTTTATTTTTAATTAATTTGAATTTTTTAATTGTATATTTTAGAGGGAATTTTTCTCGTTTATTTTTTTATATTTTTTTAATTTTTATTATTTTTTATTTGAAAATATTAAACTTATCTTTTAACTAATTTTTTAACAAAATCTTATTTTTTTGCTACGTAATTTTAAATCGTAGATAAAACTTTCGTATTGAAAAATTATATTTAGTGGCAAAAAAATTTGGCTCATCTAAATTACCTACGATTTAATAATTACGTAACAAAATATTAATTTTTTACTACGAAACTTATAACGTAGATAAAATTTTCGTAGCCAAAAACTATATTTGGTGGGAAATTTTTAGCTCCTTTTAATTATCTACATTTTAATAGTTTCGTAGCAAAATATTAACATTTTGCTACGAAATTTGTTACGTAAAAAAAAATCGTAAAGAAAATGTTATTTTGTTGTAGTGATTGCTACAGTACCACTATAATAACACTATAGTGCTCCTCTAACAGTCAGAATTTTGACCGTTGCTATAGTGCACATTATCATTGCTATAATGAATTTGACCGTTGCTATAGTGAACTTGACCGTTGCTACAGTGCTCCTACAGTAATTTCCAGAATGCTTATAAATAGCTTCAAATTCATTTTAAAGAGCATTATTTGGTCATATTGTCTATCTAAAGCACTCAAAAGCTCCTAAAAGCTCTCAAACTAATTTTCAAACATTCCAAAGTTCTTAAAAATTCATTGCACATCCACCGAAGAGCCACAAGACAAGAGGAGAAAGAGAGATCGTAAAGCCGAATCCGATCTTCTCTATTCAAACTGAGATCACCGTTTATTTATTTATTTAAATATTATTGCCTTATATATTTGTGCTTAACTGCTTATTTGTGTCCAAGTGTGGATAATTATTTGTGAACAATTAAATTATCATTGTGGATTGTATAGATTTCCTAGAACCGTTAAAATCTAGGTGAATATAGTTTCTAATATAAGGTAGGGAGAAAACTTTGGTGTTTGTAATTTTACTATAACCCATTATAATTTAGGAGTGTATCTAGTTTTCAATATGAGTTAGTGTGAAAACCTTAGTGAGATTGGTAGAACCTCAAGGATGGTTGAGATATTCAAAGAAAGGAGTAGGTGTGCGTGGAGATACTAAACCACTATAAATTGTCTTGTGTCTCATTTATTTATTCTTCCTATATCTTGTAACTTGCAATTTATTAATCTCAAATTCACATATATATAGTTATAAAATCTTAATTTGTTTAAAATTAAATAACAAGAATTTAATTAAAAAATAATTTATATATTCTTAAAAAAAATAATTAATTAATAATATTTATTAAAAGGAAGAAAAATTTTAAATACTCAATTTACCCCTTCTTGATTGGCCATACCTTAAGGGACAAACAGACACGTGACCAAAGACATCTCATATCAGTCTAAGACGTGAAGAACTGGGTCAGACCCAAATTAATTCTCATAAAAATCAACTCATATATTTAAATCTAACTATTCACGTGGCATGATTATATTTATCCATTACGCCTGCATTTGATCATACATGTAGTGCAATCATAACCCTTAATCGGCTCCATAGAAGACCTATATAAAAGCATATAAATTTCAAGATCAAGCATATCATTAATTACATTATTATTGCATCATTATTGTATTACTTTATTTTGAATGAAAAATACTATTGGTACATCGCGGTATACATCTTGAGCTACATAATGATATTCCAATGTCTAAAATGCCTCGATATAAAAATAGTATGACTCATTTTGAATCTAATAATGTGATTAATGCTGGCAGTTCATAACTTTTCCCTTTTAAAGGGGCATTTGTTAATCAAGATATGATATGCATTCCGAACTTCTATCATTTCCAACATATTTGTTAAGCTTATCTGACAATTCTTGAAAAAATCATTAATGACCTTTTATCTTGATATTTCAAGATATGTATATCTCTCATCTCTCTTAAGATAAGCATATATTGATCTTTACATATAAGAAAAAAATGACTTATGTGTCCTCTAATGCATTTCAAAGAATTTAACAAACAGTTTGATAAAAATCTTAGAATACTTCCCAATTTTATCTTGACAATTTCATATATTGATCCGAAAATCATTCAAAAAATTATTCCGAACTTATCTTGATATTTCCTTATCTTGCTAATATTAACAAACGCTACCTAAAAAAGGATAAATTAAAGATCAAGAAATTCTCGTACATAATGGGCTCTAAACTTCATTCATGAAATTAAAATTAAAAGGCTCTAAACTTCTACAAGGGTATTATTAATTTAGTCACTCCTTAAACTTAATTATCAATGTTGATGAACCACTTAAAGACCTAAGTTAAGGTGCATTTGAAGATCGCATAACTCGAACATAAAATTTGAAACTACTCAATACTTATTAAGAAAAACAGTTAGTAAGACTCGTATTTTTGCTTTTATACTTACAAGTTTTTTTATGTGATCAGTCAAATTTTTTATTATTTTGATTAAACTTATATATTTGTATTTTTGAGTTAATTTAGTTTCTGTATTTTGATTTTTTTTCTTGTGATAATTCGAACTTTTTGTTATTTTGATTACATCCATATACTTGTATTTTTAATTTAATTTAATTTTTATATTTTAATATATAAAAAAAAGATAAAGTGAGACGAACCAATACTTTGAGTGGAAAATTCGTCAAAGTTTTCACTCAAAGTGCGGACTCATCTCACTTTATCTTTTTTTTTATATATTAAAATATATGAATTAAATTAACTCAAAAATATAAGTATAGGGATGTAATCAAAACTAGAGCTGGTAATTTTGGACACGATCCGATTACACGACACGACACGACACCGAGTTAAGCGAGTTAGGGTTGGGGTTAATCGAGTTCGGGTCAACTCGTTTATGATACGATTATTTTTGTGTCTTAGGCGGGTCAACCCGTTTAGACACGAAATGACACGTTTAATTAAACGTGTTAACGGGTTGACCCGAACACGTTAACACGATTATATACGAAATGACACGTTTAATTAAAATGGTTAGTGGGTTGATCTGAACACGTTAACACGATTATACACGAAATAACACATTTAAAACTAAATAACACGTTTAACAGGTGACACAACACGACCCATTTAAATTAAACGGGTTAAACAGGTTAATAGGTGACACGACACGTTTAGTTAAACGGGTCGTGTCGTGTTATATGTTTAATAAACGTGTCGTATTCGGGTTTGTCTGACACGTGTTATACGTGTGTCTCGACACGACACGATTACGACCCGCCAACACGAATTGCCACCCCTAATCAAAATAACGATTGTCATAAAATATATATATATATATGAATTAAATTAATTCAAAAGTGTAGGTCTATAAGTATAATTGAAATAATAAAAAAAATTAAATAATTATATAAAAAAATATAAAGACAAAAATATAGATTTGACAATAACAATTTAATTAAGATTGGCTTCACAAATGGATCTCTAGCTAACTCACTATGAAACAATTAATTGGGCAAAATCAAGGGCAATTTTATGGCAAAAGATTGGTACCCTTAAATTTCAAAATGTATTGTAATAAGGGCAATTTAAATTATCCAAGATATTGGTAACTTCTTCTTTCCAAATATATTACATTTTTTTTTTAATTTTTAAATCACCTTCAATTGTGTTGCATTATATTTTTAATTTTTATTTCTACAACACAACCTTTATTAATACATTATCCCTTTATTTGCAGGGTACCCCGTACCCTAGCAGTACTCAAAACTAAATTAACAAATGTTATGGGGGGCCTCAAAATATTAATATTTTATATTATATGTTACATTAATATTGATATATAGTATGTATATAAATAATAATGTAACTTTACTGTCAAATTAAGCCAAGAATTATCAGTCTTATCTGGCTCTACCCAGGAGGTACGTGGCTGTTTTTCGAGTCTCCCAACCCTGAGGAGAAATTTTGGCAACCCAGTTTGGCCCTCAATCTTTAGTTTACTGGGCAGCAAGTTTCTCAATCAGCAGAGCTTGGGGTTTTTCTTCCAGAGTAGGTTTAACGATTTGAAGTTTAATGGATGATATGAATCTGTGAAGCAGTTTCAGGTGAGGAAAATGAAGGGGCTGGTTCTTCAGACGCCATCATCAATTTCAAGGGGAAAGCTCCCATTGTTGGCTTTGCTACGTTTCTCTGCCCCAATTTTCAGGAGAACCATCTCAACTTCCTCTTCACGTAAGTTTCTCCAAGACACGGCAATTAGTTCTTGTTTGTGTTTTTCCATGGTTTCACAAGGATGCTGAAAGATTGACAGAGTGGGAACTTGAATTGCCCATAAGTTAATCATTTTCCAGTCTGTGAAATAATCCACCTTTAGGTGGATCTTGAAGCAAAATAACGAACACTAAATGAATTGGGCTAGATGGGTTTGAAACTAACAAACGTTATGTGAATTGGGTCGGATGGATTTTGTGGCTTAGGCCAAAGCATTGAGCAATTTGGTTTAGTTTTGAGGGGATTTTACTGATAAACAAAGTTTTCCATTGTGTTTCTGATTCTTTTATCACTCATGAGGATAGTGTGGGGGCGGGGTTCAGTTTTTGATTGTTCAATGTGGATATCTCTTTATTAAATTTGAATTATGTAGATACATAGTAGGGCAGAAACTAAAATTGTTAGGGTTTATGAACTTGTTCTAGGTGTTGAAACTAAAATTATTATGATACGGATGGCACTCCTCTAAGTTATTTCTCTCTGAAGGTGGTACTTCCACAAGATTTTGGTAGTTACAAGCCTGAGATGCCTGAGGAAAGAATCAATTTAGATCTGATGGATTCTTCCGTTCATTTTGCACAACATTTGAGCTATCTATTCCTGGACCATCTCTTCTTCTTCTTTGGTCATTTTAAGATTAATTTTGGACAGAAGTCATGGAGACTCCTCTCCTCACCCCTGGCCATCAGGGCCTTAGCATGTATAGGATTTGAAGGACCTGGTTCAGGAGATAGTAAGATAGTTCTCACTTTGCACCAGTAAAGGATGTGCACATACTTATAGCATTACATATTAGAATTTGGAGTTTTCCCAGATCCCAAGTGTTTTTTGGGGGTCCTGTCAAACTTTTGGTTAAATATAGTCTTCCAAATTATATGAATGGTTACTGTTATCTAACAAATATTAGACAAGGACAAAAACATACCTTATATTTGTTCCATCAGTCTGGAATGTGACTGGCCATGGTACTACACTCATGGCCAGGTGCATAGCATCCGAATCGCTTCTAACATTACCTTGTACTAGAAGATGATTGGAGGGTTAGAGTTCATGTAGCCAATCCTACATAGTGGGATTAAGGCTTATGACAACAATGCCAACCTTGTATTTCAAGGAGCTTTAATTATATAAGTTCTCCATATGTCCGTGTGTATTAGTTGCTCTGAATGATCAGTCATGTAGCATACTCCAACTTTTATTTGGCATTTTATATTCAGTCTGTTGATGATTCCTTCCTTTACCAAAGCAATGATTCAGCCTTGTCTGATATGTGACTTACTGAAAGCCTTCACATTGATATATTTAAATTTGTCATACATTAATATTCAGCATCTGTTGGCATATACAGTCATATTGCATCTAGTAATAAGTCCCTTTTACTGACTTATGTTTAGTAAGATGTAGAGAATTATCAAGGTTGAAGTCTCCATGCTGTACAGTCAAAGCACATGCATCTAATATCGGCATTGGATCATCTGGGGAATTTGAAGAAAAGGAGGAGAATGACAACCAAAAAATCATTGCCAGTGATGCACAAAGTGAAAGTTCGTCTGAAATGTGAGTTGTATCATGTCCATTCAACTTATGCTGTTATCATTGAGGATTTATTGTAATGAGTTTGGACTGGATGATATCATCTGATGTATGGAACTCAGACCCCTAATTTTGGTGCCCTAGTTATGCGACTTCATCTATCATGGAAAACAGCTATTACTATGTATCAACTTGTTTCTGAGGAAGTAGGATATTTTAATTCCCTTGTCTTAATCATTTTAGTTTCCGATTTAAACATTGTGCATTTGAATAAGGGAAGTTAGTAATGACTCATAATTTGAAGTGTTTAAAACAAGTAAACATGCCCAAACTGCTGAAGTAGCTGAACTATTATACATAACAGTGACTCTACCCATTTTGGTTCTTGTAGAAACTAGGAAAACTAAGATGCTAAATATTATGCCTTTAAATTAATTGATTATAAAGCATCCAACATAACAACAGATAAAAACAGGCCCAGAAAGAACCAAAAGACCATTATTTCAGTCATACTATTGTTGCTGGTGATAGATGAGGTTAAATATTTATTTTGATGTAGAGAATGGAACTTGTTTTCCTTTTTATAGAGATCATCAGCATTTGAGATTGTTTTTTACATGTAATTTTATTGATAAATAATTATGTACCATGAAAGTTATTTCACTTCAAGTAGCCAATAGACCATAGTTGTTATCGTCCTTGATTGAATGGAAAATGATGCATATATCTTTTTTGATTTGGCAGTGGGAAGCCTCCTAATCAAATTCAGTACTTTCTCTCTTTAGCCTCCGTGCTATTTGGATGTGCTATTGTATATTCATTGATTGCCTTTGTGAAAGGAGGACCTTCATCAATTTTAGCTGCAATTGCGAAGTCAGGCTTCACTGCGGCTTTCTCTTTGATACTCATTTCTGAAATTGGTGACAAGGTAATTATAATAGAAAAAGGAGAAATTTGCATTTGTCTTTTCTAAAAGTATAAGCCATTCTCAAAATTATATTCTGGTTAGAGTTGATAAATCTCCTCCGTCGTTCTGTTATTTGTGGATACATATGATCCTACTTGAATGCAGTACTACTTCTGGCTATGATTGCCTTCTCTATATGCCTTAACTTCTTTCTGTAGTGAATTTTTCTGTTTGGCATTTCCAAATACTGGGTTGCTGAGCAGCCCATAACATTCCCCTACCAAAGACCTAAGAAATAAGGGTAGAATAGAGATATTGAAATGGGAGAAGGCAAGTGGTCCACATGCAGCCAACAAATTTAGTTAAGGGGTAGAATGGGAAGAGCAAAGAGGGGGAGGCATGTGAGGGCAATAGATTCCTTTAAATAGAGAAGCAAATAGAGTAGAAGGGAGGGAATTTTATGGAGAGTATAGAGGGAGAGCGTGGACCTCTCGAAAGTCCACTTTCTTTTCATTTTTTTCAATTTCCAGCTTGTAGTTCCTTCGATTATCAGTGTCCTAACATTTGGTATCAGAGCATGATCCATGGGGGGGTCTGTATCGGAGAGGGTGGGTGAGCTAGAGCGGAGGTTGGAAACTTACCAGCAGCAAATGGAAGGGAGGATGGATGGTCTACAAGCGGGAATGGACTCGCTAAAGAACGAGTTCTAGAGGATGCAAGGAATAGAGAAGAGTTTAGTAACGGTGCTGGAGCAATTTAACTTGCTGGCGGAGAAGTGGGGAGAGCAGGAGAGGGGACGAAAAGGGAAACGGGGTGAGGAGGACGTACCGACGGACTCATCCTTTGCTTTGGGAGGTTTGCTAGCATAGGGTGATCGTAGCTGTGAGGTCGGAACAAAGCACGAAGCTTTCGGGAGGCAAGATGGTAGAAGTCGGCGACTAGAGATGCCGATCTTCGAAGGGGGCAACCCTGATGGGTGGGTTTTTAGGGCCGAGAGATACTTCTCAGTGAATGGGTTGACGGAGGCTGAGAAGATGGATACAGCAGCTCTTTGTTTTGATGGGGCTGCACTCGCTTGGTTTCAATGGGAACAAAGGCGACATAGAGTCCGGAGCTAGGAAGAGTTGAAGATCCATCTACGTAGACGATTCCGGTCTTCGTAGGAGGGATCATTGGAGGAAAGGCTCTTGGCCCTCAGGTAGGATGAATCCGTGAGGGAATACCGCCTCCTCTTTGAGACTTTGGCGGCTCCAGTGGACGAAGCTTCAGAGGCCATACTGGAGGGCCTCTTTGTTAATGGGTTGAAGCCAGAAATTAGGGCAGAGCTTAGGGTGTTACAGCCATCGGGTCTAATGCAAATCATGGAGATAGCCCAACGAATTGAAGAGAAGATTCACATACTCCAAGCCCAAGTTGGTCCTGTGAAGCCTACAATAATTCCATGTTCTTCACCTTGAGGACAAGGTGAGTTCAGTGGGGGGAGTATTGATAGGCAGCCCATAACATTCCCCTACCAAAGACCTAAAAAATAAGGGTAGAATAGAGATATTGAAATGGGAGAAGGCAAGTGGTGCACGTGCAGCCAACAAATTCAGTTAAGGAGTAGAATGGGAAGAGCAAAGAGGGAGAGGCATGTGAGGGCAATAGATTCCTTTAAATAGAGAAGCAAATAGAGTAGAAGGGAGGGAATTTTCTGGAGAGTATAGAGGGAGAGCGTGGACCTCTCGAAAGTCCACTTTCTTTTCATTTTTTTCAATTTCCAGCTTGTAGTTCCTTTGATTATCAATGTCCTAACAGTTGCACTCCTTTTTGGATGTGTTGTTAGAATTCTTGAGGTGATTCTTCCCTTTGCTACATGGTATTTTTCTCTTTATCTTTGTTCTTATTGTAAGTATTTCTGTCTTTTCTGATGCCAAATTCAATATATGTTCAAAGGCATTAAAGATAGAATAACAATGACTTCTAATAGTAAAGTAAATATGTATTCCACCATATACTTTGTACATTCTTATAAATGTAATTATATCTGTCTATGTACCTGTAATCATCATGAGTCACATACCGAGAATACATGCTATTCCATTTTAATGATAGGCCACACAGAACTGTGGGAGCAATTGGTACATTATCCTAACAGCGTGAGATGTCTAAACCCTGTCAACATCTGTATTCCTTTTAGCTTTTAGTCTATGCCTCCATACATTGTGGGTAAAGAAACTATATAAATCTTCTATTAGCATCAAGTTTTAAATTTGACATAACAAGATTTGTCTATAAATTTTGAATATTTTGAAAATTCTTTGAGAAGAGCTTCATCCTATGTTTTTGTCATTTCAAATTCAATTATAAAACCAAGAGTAAACAAATTTTAGGTTATATGCAATTTTTCTTTTTCCCTGAGTGAAAACTATCCTCGTTCTTTTCTTTTTGTTCTGTTTTTCTGAAATTTAGATAGCTAAACTTGTATGCCATAATGACTTTGACCATGGTTTTACCTCTTAACATTTGTGAGGTTTGGGGCCTAAATGTATTGGTAGATAATCTGTAAAGAAAAGACAAACTGAGAGGATGACTACAACTTTCATGGCTGGTTCACCCTTGTGATGATGTTCTCTACAACAATCACAAGCCTTAATGTCACTAAATTTTCAAATTTAGAGTAGCCTCCAGTTCATTTTCATTTTATTGAAAAGGATGTGAAAAATTGTCTCCCAAAAAAAAAAAAAAAAAGTTGTATGGAATATACCTGCTACAAGAAGAAGAAGAAGAGCATGTTGCTTTTGTACCCAATTTTAGTGTCATTTTCTGTTCTTTTTATTTTTCTGTACATTACAAGAATTGTACTAACAAATCCGACTTATCAGCTGCAACTTTTCCAGCTTTAGTTTTTAAAATCTTATTTAAATATCTTTTTTTTTTAATGGTGGTTTAAGTTGTTTGTCCTCTTTATCCACAGACATTTTTCATTGCTGCGCTCTTGGCCATGCAATATGAGAAAGGACTGGTATGTATTATATCCTGGTAGTTTTTGTTACGTACATGGTTGTTTGTGTTTCATGTGTGGTTGTGTGCGTGTGCATGCAACACCAGGATTAGTGCTCGTATACTACTTAAACCTTTTATTTTAACTGTTAAATAAAAAAGCTTGTGAAGTTATTTTCTTCGCCCTATTCTTGCCCTTTCCCTCCTGAATCCTTAACTATGCATGCCTCTATATGTGTGTGCGCGCGAAAGTTTCACAAAGGATGTTGTCATAACCTTTTCTTGTTGGAGCAACCATTGGACATCAATGCTATTTAGGATATTGTACAAATTGATCTAAAAGAGGATGGGCATTCAAAAGTTGACCGACCATCCTTCATCCATTGTACACACAGTTTATTCACGAGGAGTGGGACCAATATTATGGGCAGACCAGGTGTATAAAACGAAGTCATGGTTCCTATTCAAAAACTAGGATTCATTCATATGTAAACATGATACAGCACCAGCAAAATGAACTAGTTACTGTTCTAGCAGAACACAGCGCTAGATCTCATTTTAGAGCCTTGAGTACAATTGTTTAATAATGGTTGTAATTAAAAGATATCATTAATCGAGAGTTAACCTGACAGGAGCAAGAATTTCCGCTCCAAGCTGTTAACTAATATTCAATAATTGGAATTGTATAGTGAATTTAAAAAAATCATCCACATCAATCTTCAGGATTCAATGCTTCACATAGAGCCTTAGAAAAATAAAAATCCCTTGATTGCTATGCTGTCTATTGCTTCAACTTAACTTTTTAAGATTATCTTAATCTTTTCACTTCCCTGAGCAGTAGCTGCTTACCTCACAAATACTTGAGGCAATGGTTAGCATGACTGTTGTCCATTCATCATTCATCACCTATAAAAGTGTTCAGATTCTTTTCTTACTCCACCCATATTGAAGGCACCATATGTGTGCTTTTCGTTAGATATCGTAACTTAAAGCTGTTTCATTTCCTACAGAAATATGCTTACTAGCTGTTGGATCATTGATCAGGTTCTTTTGGGTTCCATGGGTGCTCTCTCACTTATGACTGTCTTGTCAGTCGTAATAGGAAGGATATTCCATTCTGTTCCTGCTCAGTTTCAGACAAGTAAGTAGCAGTTTAGCATGCTATTTGAGTAGATTGTTTGATGCATGCATTGTGTGCATACATCCTACCAGAGCAGGAATGCTAGTCCTATCTTTTGTTTTTCTTGCTTAAAAGAGAAATGTGCTACGTGATTCAGATGTTTGGAGTTACTGTGTGTTGTTGATAGATGGTTAATCTATTAATTTGAGCTCAAGTTAAGAAAGCCTAATCCTTTCCCTCCCTTAGTGGTTGCTCTTTTACTATATGACCAATCAGTGACAATTCTTTATACTACAACATTTTTAGATTCTCCATTCCACGTCTGCAGTGCCTGTTGGATGTTTCATGTCACAGAAGTATGGGTATGGGATTCATCTGACACATCGATTATGGATGCTTCTCTAAGAAGGTTAATCCACCATGGAATGAGATAATAATAGACCAAGATCCTCAGGCTTAGTTCACAGTAGAGGATATAGCAATTAACAGATAGATAACAATCCCATTGTTAGTATGTCAAATGCTGTAGGTAGAATTAACTTTCATTTTGGTTGTGCTACCAAGTTTAAAGTTGCTATAGTGATATACATCACCTGTTGAAACATTGTCTTGACAAATCCTCCAATGGTTTACGTCTTTTGGATTTGATGACTTTGGGCTTATGTAACTCTCCCTGCAGTCCTCCATCTAAAGAATTCTGATTCTTTTGTGGTATGTGCTTTCATGAACAGCCTTGCCTATTGGAGAATATGCAGCTGTAACTCTCTTAATGTTTTTTGGCCTCAAATCAATAAAAGATGCATGGGATCTTCCATCAAATGAGATTAAGAGTGGTGACAAGAAGAGCCATGAACTTGGTGAGTTCATTGAAGCAGAGGAGCTTGTGAAGGAAAAGGTTGTAGTTTAATTGATTTGGGTTTTTTTCTAAAAGGATTTACTCAACAACAGTTCTATTTTTTACATACATTTAGAAATAATCCAATATAATATCATAATCATTTTTTCTTTCTTTCAAATTTTGACGAGTATCATGTCACTATAGTTCCCAAATGACTCTCTCTCTCTCTCTCTCTCTCACACACACACACACACACACACACAGAAGCATTGAAAACTAATTAAAATTGCTGTATATGATGTCTACAGGTGTCAAAAAGGCTCTCAAATCCAATCGAAATTTTGTGGAAGTCATTCAGCCTAGTATTTTTTGCTGTAAGCATCTTCTCTTTATTTATAGGAACGCTCTTCTGGCTGACAATATTCCTGCTTGATTTTCTATGCTTTTTTTTTTTTTTTTCTTCAGGTCTCCAAAAATGTACAATTGTTGGCATTGACTCATGCACTCCATGCATGAAAATGGAGATCTTATTGATATTATCCATAACCTAATTCTATATAGTTGTTATTCTCCGTTACTTTCAAGAAGCCATGAATTTAATGTGATACTTGCACAATGATAGATTGCAACAACAATAACAACAACATATCCAGCCTTTATCCTACTATGTGAGGTCGGCTACATGAATTCTAGACTTCCATGTATTTCTGTCTTTTGTCATATCCTCATTTAGATCCATATATTTCATATCAAATTTTAATGTCTCTCTCAAAGTCTTCTTGGGTCTACCTCTACCTCTTTTTGTGACTATTTGTTCCATTTCATCAACTCTCCTCACAGGAGCGTCTCTTAGTCTCCTTCTCACATGACCAAACCATCTTAGTCTAGTCTCTCTCATCTTCTCCTCGATTGGCACTACTCCTACCTTATTACGAATAACTTCATTTCTAATTTTATCCTTTCTTGTATGTCCGCACATCCATCTTAACATCCTCATCTCTGCTACACTCGTCTTTTGTTCATGCTAGTATTTGACTGCCCAACATTCTAAGCCATACAGCAAGACTGATCTTATAGCTGTCCTATAAAATTTTTCTTTCAATTTTAATGGGATTTTACCATCACATAACACCCCGATGCATTTCTCCATTTTAGCCAACATGTCTTAATTCTATGTGCGACATCCTCGTGGATTTCTCCATCTTTTTGAATCACTGATCCCAAATATCGAAAATGGTCTTTTCTTTGTAAGATTTGGTCTTCTAATTTTATTATAACATCATCCACTCTTGCATTTTTACTAAATTTGCATTCCATATATTCTGTTTTCTTTCTACTTAATTTAAATCCCTTAGATTTTAAATTGTTTCTCCACAACTCAAGCTTAGTGTTCACTCCTTCTTTTGTTTCATCCACCAACACTATGTCGTCTGCAAATAGCATACACCATGACACATCTGTCTGAATATCTTTAGTGAGTTCATCCATTACTAGGGCAAATAAGTATGGACTTAGTGCAGAATCTTGATGCAGTCCTATTGTAGTTGTAAATGGTTCAGTATCCCCTTCGCATGTTCTGACCCTTATCTCTACACCATGATACATGTCCTTAAGGGCTTGTATATAGGCTATTTTGACCACAATGATAGATTGCATAGTGGTAAATAAATATCTAGACTTGTGGCAAGTCTAATCCTTGTGTTATATGCATGTTATTATTATCACCAAGTTGGCCCCTTCTTTAGATTCCAGTAGTGTTAAAAAGGGCTTTATGTTCACA
Organism: Diospyros lotus; assembly: GCF_014633365.1. NCBI lineage: Eukaryota > Viridiplantae > Streptophyta > Magnoliopsida > Ericales > Ebenaceae > Diospyros > Diospyros lotus. The sequence continues at coordinate 32,718,985 of NC_068347.1, read as the reverse complement.
AACATGCATCTCATTTTAACGATTCTGTTATTACTTATAGGAATGGGGTGATCGCTCCATGCTAGCAACAATTGCCCTCGGTGCTGCTCAGGTACAAATTTCTAAAACTTCCCTTTCAAAATAATTTTCTAGTTCAGATAGCAAATCTGATTTCTTTTCAATTTCCCCTTCTCTCTGTAGTCTGCTTGGGGTGTGGCAAGTGGAGCAATTGCCGGTCATCTTCTTGCAACATCAATCGCCATTCTTGGGGGAGCATTTTTGGCCAACTGCATATCTGAAAAACTGGTAATAAATAATAACCAATCCCTCCAGCAACTCTTTTTTTTTATTATTTATTTCTTATTCGTGTTGTCACTTTTCTGCTACTTGACCAAAATTCCCAATCAGGTTGGATATTTGGGTGGAGTGCTGTTTCTGGTATTTTCTGTAGCTACGTTTCTGGGAGTCTTCTGATAAGAGTTCCCTTTGTCGATGGAATGACGTGAACGAGAATAATCTGTTGTGATCGAGTTTTCGTTAGTTGTAGCTGTAGAGAACTCGGGGATCAGTTCGTGCAGATGGATATAGAGAAAGGAGGGATCACAAGAACAGATTGAAGACAATTTGCAGATTAGTACTATTTGTTTTGAGCATAGAGATTGATCAGACAAAACCTGTTGTACTAATAAATCGGTTGAAGAGAGTTTCAGTTCAGATTTCTGGCAGTGTCAAAAGCACAAGTTTCTGTATACTGGAAAGTGGAAACCCCATGAGATCAAAGCCAATGGGATCTACATGATCAGTGGCGAGCCAGAAATTTTAAGCCGAGTGGATAAAAATTAAATCCTAAACTCTAAATTTTATCTAAAATTAAATAATATAATAAAATTAAAATAATATAATATTAAAAAATATATATCAATAAATTATACAATTGACATATTTTCATATTTTAATAACATCGCATAATAATATCATTATTAATTTTATTAAATATCTATTTTTAAATATACACAACTAAATTGTTGTTCAATCATTAATCTCTAATTTGGTTGTGCAGCCGAGTCTTGATAAATTTCATGATAGACTGTCGTTCAATTATTGATCTCTAATACAATTATATATTTGAGTCTTGACAAATTTCATGACAGAAAATATATTTTTGTCATAATTTTAAATATGTAACTGATAAATTTGTAATAAAAAATAAAAAAAATTAATCCCTCTAATTAAAAATAGTTAAAGGAATAGTCAAAAGAGATTAACATACACAAAAAAAAAGTGGGTTAAATTTTCATATATCTTATTTTTAATTTTTGGCTAATACTGAATAAGTACTAATAGTCCCTCCAGCTACCATGACCTGTGATTTTCAGCGATCAGAGGCAACCACTCGACACTCTTATTGTCATCAACTAACATACCCAAAAATCAATAAAATCTAACGGCCAAATTTCGTAGATCTAAACTTAAATTTCTGGCCAAACTCAATGTGCATAAACGCATTGGCAATTGCCACCGGCCAAAGTGGCTGGTGGTTTTCGACAATTAGAGACAATCACTAAACACCCTTATTCTCATCAACCAATATATCCAAAATTCATAATTTTTTGAAAATTTAGTATGGGAATTTAGAAAAAAAATATTAAATTATTATATATAATATATATTTTCTTAAAATTCAGGGTGGGCAGTTGCCCACCCTTGGCTGTATGTGGCTCCGCCCCTGACATGATGCCTGTGTTGCTCAAGTTTTGAGTAATGCCATTCATTTGGCTCTTCACTTCACACTTGCCGATCAACTGTTAAATCGTAGAACTCCTGGATGTTATTCATTTGGTTCTTCTCAATATTTCATGTTTCTATTGCATTGAGTGAAGCTTCTTGCGCCTCGTTTTGAAGGTTGTTTCTTTGTGATAGAAAAGTTATCTATTTAACCTATGAAAATAAATCTTTTTCGAAGCAAGAATAAAATTATATAAATAAAATGATTCTTCTTTTAACTCTTATAAATATATGGAACCAGGATTTTTCGTGTATGTGTAACTCAAAGGTAATTATAAAAATGGATCTAAGTAATATTTTTAAATAATTTTGAATTTGCAAATTAGACAAGCTTATGACATGCGTTCATTGAATAAGTACATAATTTTTTTTTATAAATAAGAATTTTATTTAAATAAAAACACAAATTGTCTATAATTTAAAGTTAGGGTCTATCTTGACCCTCACGACAAAAAATCTAAATAAAGAAATAAGCCTGAAAGTAAACAAGTAAAGAACATTCATCTGATAATAATAATATACAAATGTCAAATGAAGTTTTTAAAATGTTACACTTCGACTTTTCTAAAGGCTTTTGATGCAAATGCTGACATTTATGATGTTAACACTCGATTACTCACCTAAAAGATATGTGGGAAGGACACGAACAAAATTTGAAATCGTTAATGAATATCCCTAAGTATTATAAGGTATATTCGCGCAAATAACAATATTTGTGATAAAGACAGTTATTTCCCAAATAATGACTTAGAGTGTCAATATCATACTCATGAATTAAACCACTCTTTGATATGAAAATTAATTGTGAAGCTCAAGGATAAGTAAATATGATTTTGATGATAACAAAAATATTTTTATGATATAAATATATTTTAACTCATGCAAAAAATAAATTTATTTTGAATTAAAAGTGAGTACGAAAAGTAAATTTATTTTGAACTAAATGTGAGTTATCTTTAGACATATTTTCTTATTTTGATAATTCATATATCAAAAGTTTATGTTTGAATTTCCATATATTGATAAATGCATTTCTTACTTATGTAAAAAGTAAATTTATTTTGAATTAAAGGTGAATTGTTTTTAAATATGTTTTCTTGTTTTAATCATTTATATCTCAAAAAGAAAATTTAAATTTTCATATCTTGATAAATGTATTTCTTTTTCATACAAAAAGAAAATTTATTTTGAATTAAAAATGAATTGCTTTTAGACATATTTTATTGTTTTAATCATTTATGTCTCAAAAACTTAATTTGAATTTTTATATCTTAATAAATGTATTTCTTTCTCATACAAAAAGTAAATTTATTTTGAATTAAAAAAAATTAATTTTAGACATGTTTTCTTATTTTAATCATTTATATCTAAAAAGTAAATTTATTTCAAATTAAATGTGAGTTATCTTTAGACATATTTTTTTGTTTTGTTCCTTGTTGTTTGAGAAAGTTTAAATAATTTTTGAATTTCAAACTTTATATTAATATTTTCTTTAATAACTACTTTGTTTGAAAAATGTATATATATAGGGTAAGTATGAAAACTCAAGGTGAAGAACAAATTTAATAGAGCATTCAAACAAAAGTGAGAAAGTTCAAAGTATTGGAAGTGTGCTAGTGGTGGAATTCTCAACCATTGATGACTTGTTTATAATTGTTCTTGGTTGTAAGTTTGTTATTTTTACTCATTTATTGTGTGAAAAGATTATATTTCTTAGTATAGTATGCTAGTGATTCTTGCTTAGGCAAGGGATTGTATGTTGATTTTATCTTCAATTAAAAGTTAATATTGATTCTCTTTAATAGAATCTCAAGTTAAGTCTCTAGAGAGATGATTAGGCTCTTTAAAACCGAACATTTATAAATTTCTCTTATTTCTCGTGGTTATGTGATTTTATTGTTATTAATCATACTGCAATTATTATATATTAAAATTATAAATTTAAGAATTTTCAAAAGAATTAAAATTATTAATTTTTAAAAAATCCAATTCACCCCTCTTTAAGTATTTTTTTTTTTATAACATTAATATTTGTGACGTCAATCTCTAGTTACTAAACAATTCAAGATAACGGAGTAGACGAGGCTTGGATAGTTGGAAGCTGCTAAACATACTATAATGCTAAACTGTGTTGAGTCTGAAGGAATGTGACGATGGACAATCGTGTCTAAACAACACACTGAATTTGAATTTGATATACTAATTGGGACGCAAACTCTTCTACTCCTCGGAAGCACTGATTCTTGCGTTCTCTCCATATAAAATATACCATGGCCTGCAAAACCAAAGGATTAGCAACCTCTTGAGAGTTGTTTTCATTTTTTGTTGCCACACCTTATAATATGCCCATCTCCTGTTTGCCATCCAAACTTCCTGGAATGCCTAAAAGAGGTCAGCACCTAGTGAGAATAGGAACAGTCAAAGAAAAGACAATTGTGCCTCTTTGTTGCCTCCTTGCAAAAATAACATACATTTAGAAAAGATAAAAACAAAATTAATACGATTAAGTGTAGAGAAACGTTCTCTAACTGTTAATTAAAAAATAAAGATATAATTTTTTATATATTTTTTAATATTAAAATATTTTTTAATTAATAAAGTATTTTAAAATATGATATATTTATTATTAATTAACAAAAATATTAAATATTAAAAAATTAAAAATTGAGTTTGAATTATAAAACCGGATTTCTTATTGGGAACGACGAAGGGCGAACAACCGCTAGAAAAACGACCTTTCAATACATCAAAATCCCAAATTCATAGTTTAGGGCTCGAAACAGGTAGAAGCCTCTCCACACGCGAGTTACTTCTGCTGATCGTACGAAGAAAGGTTCCCAATTTTTTAGGCAAATGTCTTCGTTTCTCGAGGATTTTCAAGCCAGTAAGGCGCTCCCCCGCTCTCTCTCTATATATATACGTGCGTGTATGTTGAATTTGCTTGAGTTGCAGTTCTGGTGCTTACATTTCAGTGATTCATATGAAACCCTAGCTATTCTGGACTCAATTCCCCGTAACTTGAATTTCTGTAAATTCGTTGACAACGCTTCCTTCATAGTTCTCGGAAGAAAATTGGCATTTTTTTGTTTGAAATTCTTTACTTGTATGGTTCAGAGCTTCATTTGCCAAGAACCCAGAGGATTTTCAAGAAGAGTTCGGGGGATATCTTATCGTTGATGATCTTAGTATTTGTGTAATTGTGCCTATATGGAGTTAAGTGGCGTGCAATTGCCATTACTCATTGTGTCCTGGTGATGATGTGATTAGCAATAAATGGAAAAATCATTGGGTATTATATGGCATGCAAAACCTGCTCATCAACTTGCACAATAGTTGCATCGTGTTCCTCATTTTTCATTTAAAGAAAGAGTGGTGGAATGAGCACTGTCCCAAACTTAAATCCACTTTGAAAGTTTGGCCAAGTAAAAGATTATCATGATTAATGTTTTACCTTAGTTTGAATCTATGAGGATATCCGATTTTCTTCATATATGACTAATGAGGATAATGATTACTTTAGTTTGTACAACAATTTAGCATTTTGAACGGTTGGATGTGGTGTTCTCACATTTGTACTCTTCTTGAAGTTTCCTTTATTATTGTTATTATTATTTTTTTTTAGTTTCCATAGTAATTGAGCTTTATACATATATTTCAGCTTTATACATAAATTTCTGATACAGAAATATGGACTCGATTCACTTGAATCACCTTAGGATTTTGTTCCCTTCTCTTAATTATACCTCTTTGGTGTTGTTAGTTTTCCATGTCTTCCCCCCCCCCCCCCCCCTTTTGCTAATAACATCTCTTCTTTATTCTTATGAATGATATGTGCGCGTTTGTGTGTGTATGCTTGTACTGTATCAAGTTACCTGGAGAGCTGCTTATTTGATGATATCATCTTCCAGATTTCACCTGTAATTATATCTTAGGTCCCAAATGAGCAATACTAAGAGCATTCTGATATATTTTCTTACAGATTTGGAATCACTGCCGAATATACTTCAAAAGAAGTACGCTTTGTTGCGTGACTTGGACAAAAGTTTACGAGGTATGCTTAGTTAATACAGATTGTTGAGCCCATGTAACCATTCTCAATTTTTACTGCTCTACTGCCTCCTGAGAAACTTGTTTACTCTTCTGGATGTCAGAACTAATACCAATTGTTTTCTATGCTTTCCAGTCCACTGTCTTGGACTCCATGGTTTGGATATTCTTGACTGTGCTTTCTCTAGCAATATATAATGTGACATCAGGGCATAAGTGACTTTCATATTTCTTTAATAATTCTTTTATTTATTTAGCTAAAATGAATTTGCAAACAATTATAGAAATGTTTTTGTTCATAATTTTGCGTACATTTCTTCTACCTTAAAGTGCAGTTGTAATTGGAAAACATATATCATATCCTATTTCAGTGTAAAGTGCATCGTGCAGTTGTAATTGGAAAACATATATCATATCCTATTTCAGTGTAAAGTGCATCTAACGTAGTTTTGACTGCTTACCAAAACTATGCACTGAGTTTTGGACTTCTAACATTGTAATGAGAATAAAACTGATAAAAAAAAATTGTTGAACATGTTTAAACTAAGTTGAAAACTGAGTATGTGAAATGTATATTAAGTAAAAATATAAATTTGGATGAATTGTTGTAAAACTTGAAGATCGAGTTATCTCAAAAAATGATCAATTTTAATATCTTGGATCAATTGTTCAAAGAGGAGAGAGATTAGAGAGGATGTTACTCATAGAAGGTAGGATAGTTTAAGTGGAGAAGTGCACCCAACATTTTATGTTTTTGTAAAACTCTTTTAAAGTTAAGAGGGAAGTTATATCAGACAGCTATAAGACCACCTTTGTTATATGGATCAAGATGTTGGTTAGTTAAGCACCAATGTGTGCAAAATATGATCATAGCTGAGATGAGAATATTACAGTGTATATGCTATCTTACAAGAAAAGACAAAACAAGAAATGAGATCATAGATAATAAGGTTGAAGTGGCACCTATTGAAGATAAGATGGGGGACTCATGATGAAGATAGTTTGGACATATGAGAAGAAGACCAATAGAATCACTTGTGAGGTAAGCGGATTAAATGGAGGCAGTTCGTAGCAAAAGAGGGAGGGGAACACTAAAGAAAATTTGATAGGAAACTTTTTAACAAAACATAGGATATATGATGGCCTTACAAAGGATATGACTATGGATAGAGATAATTGGAAATCTAGAATTCATATGACCAACCCCACCTAGTGGGATTAAAGCTTGTGATTGTTGTTGAACATGTAGTATATTGGCTTGTAAGCAATTGTTTTTCTCTCTCTCTCTTTAACACACATTTTTTTTTTCTTTTTTTGTTTCTTTCAATTCTCTGATCTCCAGGTTATCTAAGTTTTTTTGTTTATGATGAATAGTCCCCCCCACGGTAGCCCAGCCAGCTCCGCTCCCCCAGCCAAAAAAATAAAAATAAAAACAAATACACCTTTTTAGGATTTGGTTATGGCAAGGGGCATATTTGGTATTCTTGTTGCATATATTATATTTCCATTAATTAATTGTTACACTTTCTATCTCTCTTAAGTACCTCCTTTTATAAACCATGAAACTTTCATATATTTGTACAAGCTTACACAGCTTGTTTTGTATTATTTCACCTTAATGCAAGGTTAACACATTTCTGTTTCCTTTGTAAGTAGAGATCCAACGGGAGAATGACCAACGTTGTGAGCAGGAAGTACAGGAAATGAAGCGGGAAATCAAGTCTGGTAACATTTTGGCAGATGCTTCAAATATCAGGTTCTCAGATGAGGCACTTGATGAGCAAAAGCATGCTATCAGAATTGCTGATGAGAAGGTTGCATTGGCCGTTCAAGCTTATGATTTGGTATGAACAGGGCACTCCATTTTCCCTTTATGTTGAAAACTGGACTTCTTCATTTTGGTTCTTTCATGATTTTTGACTCTTTCCAGAATTCACCGGTTGCTCAATGAAAAAATATTGAGTAGGCATGTGGTTTCAAAATTTCCCAAACTCACTCAGACTTGTCCCAATTTGTTTGATGACTGTATGCATTCAATTTGTTTTGAAAGCTGCATTAGGACCACGTCCTATTTTGCATGAATATGTTTAAGAAATGAGAGCTTGTCGAAGAGTAAAAGAAACAGGCTTTATAGACAGCAAAATGTATGTTGAAATTCCTCAATAAGTATCTGACACATCTAGATCTCAATTTGTCCTCGCACATTGAGAGTGAAATCCTATATTTTCCTAATAATGACCTGTGGAAAATCTAGTCCTACCATTTGGGAATTTGTTATGCCATATATACCTATCAACTGACATTTGTCCTCACACATGAACTTGAAAGCTTGTAGTGTGAACCCCAGTAACCAGTTCAAATTATTGTTGGACTATTTCCGGAGAACAGTTAAACCACTGATTCAATCAAGTTGAATGTTGGTTTAACTGATGGAGTGATATTCAGATGTTAACTATTTTCTACTTCATGGTGAAATTATAGCTTGCTTGGTATCTGGAGAACAGAGCATGTAATCCAAGTGCAATTGCTTTGCAATTTTAAGGCACTTAAGGAAGGATGGAGGTTAGATGTGTTAAAGTTGTAGCCAAACTTTTTTATGTATTGAGTACTGTAGCAAAGGAAAATGAATTTATCAACATAATTTTATTATATTTCCTAGAGTGGTTGGGCTTCCTGCTGAAGTTTCTTTACTAGCTATTTTGCTTGGGATATAACCTACCTGGTGTCCTTGTTTCTGAGAAAGTAAAGTTACCATCCCATACAGTAATCAGAACCATTTCAGGATTTCAAGGACAGATACATATCCATACTTCTTTCAGATTTTGATAAATGAGATCTAGGCAACAATGTACTCAATCTGTATTCATGTGGCAATCAAACATTTTCTTTCTTTTTTCTCTCATAAGGGAAAGTGTTATTATGAAAAGGGAGGAGATAATGCTTCCTCTTTACAAATGGAAATAATAGTCTGGAACAGATACTAAATGAACAATGTGACATTTAAACATGTGGTGGGCTAGGGAGTGACCTAGATCTTCATTTCTACTTATCATGGAACATGTTATAAGATCTACAATATCTCATTGATTGAATGGTAAATTTTCCATTCTTTTTGAGCTTATGGTTTATTTTGTAATTACAATAAAACAGGTAGATACTCATATTCAGCAACTTGATCAGTATCTGAAGAAATTTGATGAAGAGCTTCGGCGTGGTATGTTTCTTTTACCTTCTGTATTTTGTTCTTAATGGTAGCCTTAACATTTGTGTGAACATGAAAACTTTTACACTTTTGTCACGAGAAATCACTAAATGTTGCTTTAAAACTTGTTGCAGAAAGAGAGACTGTTGCTGCAGCTGGGTCAACTGCTCAAAACCTTGATGGCAATGTTAAATCTGGGAGGGGCAGTGAGGGTGGCAGAGGAGGGCGTAAGAAGTAACTAACTACTTTCACATACATGGATCTTCAAAGTTCTCTGTTGGTTTTAGATATCTTATTTAGGCTATTGAGGCTTTTGATAGGATTCATATTTCTTTCTGGAAGCCCTTCTACTTGCTGATTTAAATTACTGGAAATCTTTGAGGATGTTTAAAATTGTAGCTTTTGTCGTTGCAACTTCACAATTACTGCCATCATCAGGACTACCTTTAAATGTCTTCTTAGTGAGAAAAACATGAGAAGATTAGAGTAGCTTTTTATTTCATGGAAATTAAAGACAGAAAAAGTTCAAGGACGTAGGAATAGTGGTCCCAATGGAAGTCTTGTAAAGTGACTCTTCCTTTAGTTTTTTCTTTGCTGATATCAACAATGCACGGTCCTAATTGCTCTGGGAAAGCTCAATGGACGATTCATTGACTAGTGTCGCATTTGGCTCATAGGGAGGCATGATGCACACTATAACCAGATCCATTTTATGTATACAAGGCATGTATATTATCCTTTACTACTAAGTTGCGAACTTTAATGGTTTTAATTGAACTAAGAATGAACAAAATTATACGTACTTTTTGTGGTGAAATTAAATAGTTCTTCTGGTGTTTTTCTACCTTCTCATGTTTGGTCTCCAAACCTAATTTCAGTTGTGGTTAAATACAAAACCTTTCTCTCTCTTGTCCATTTTTACGTGTCCCTTTTTTTCCCCTTATAGAGGAATCACATTGATAAGCCACACTATGAAGAGATGAAGAATAGCACAAAGGTGAAGAATAGAAACCAATGTGTTCGAAAACCAATTTGGTTTCATGCCTACTAGGTCAACATTGGAGGTTGTACTTCACTAAAACGCTTGATGAAAAGATACAAGGACAAACAAAAGGATTTGTATTCATGCTTATAGATTTAGAAAAGCTTATGACAAATACCTAAGAGAAGTCTCATGGAAGGTCTTAGAAAAGAAAAGAGCCTAAATTGCTTATATACAAGTTACTAAAGACATGTATCATGGAGTAGACACATCCAGAACATGTGGAGGAGATACTACAACTTTATCAATTACAATTGGACTACATTAAGGATCTGCATTAGGCCCACCTCTTTGCTCTTGTAATGGATGAATCTACAAAGCATATCCAAGAAGAAGCACCTTGGTATATGCTATTTGCAGACTGTATTGTCTTGGTGGAAGGTGAAAGAATGTGTGGATAATAAATGTGAATTTGGAGAAATACCATAGAACCCAAGTTTTAAATTTAAGTAGGTCGATAGCTAAGTATGTAACTCGTAAGTTCAGAAAATAAAGTGTAAATGATATAATTGCGGGACTCGGTGGTCGAGTTATCTCAAAAAGAAATTGTTGAAGTAAGCTGAAAAATGGACAAATTACTCGAGGAAGAATGGACAGCTTACTCAAGTAAGAATGTTTACTTGAGTAATGAGAAAGCTTACTCGAATAATTAGAAGACTTACTCAATTAATTGGGAATGCTCTCTCGGGTGTTCATTGAATAATGATGATTATGGAGATTATTGATTCTAGTTTCCTAATGTATAGGTATTCAATGTATAGATAGTTTTTCCTTAATAGTTAGCTTCCAAATGTGTAGGTTTCTTTAGTAGTTAGTTTCCTTTTTTATTAGTTTTATGAAGGTTTTGGGATCCACCTTAATTCCCAATGTAAATTAGTTCTGTGAATATACAAGATTACAAGAAAATCTTCATGGTATTAGAGCCATCTTTTTAGGGTATTTTTTCCTTCCGGCCTTCATTGCCGTCACCATATACCTGCAGTTCTGCCTTCATTGCAGTTGCTCTTAATCATTCTCCGTTCTCCTTCACAATATGTCAAGTGTTTCTACTAAATCTACCTCAGGTGCTATCAGTGGATCGTTGGCCACACCAATGACTTTTGCCACGGCAGGAATTGGAAGTGATTTCCAAAATATGAGCCCTCTTTACCGATTTGATGGAACTAACTACTCACAATGGAGTCAGGTTGTTTGCACATTTCTTAAAGGACATGGGAGGATAAGTCATCTTACTGGTACCAGTCCAAAAGAGGAGGATCCAGGATTTAGGTCATGGGACGAGGAAGATTCGATGATCATGTCTTGGCTATGGAATTCCGTTAAACTAGAGATCAGTAAGAATCTAATATTTCTTACCACTACAAAGGCTATATGGGAAAATCTGCAACAAACTTACTCTAAGAAGAAGGATGCAGCGTTGATCTATGAGTTAAAGAACCAAGTCAGTTCTACCAAGCAAGGGGGCATGTTTGTCACTGAGTATTACAATTGGATGATAGGACTTTGGTTACAAATTGATCATAATCGTGATCTGCAACTAGAATGCAGCCATGACACTCAAGTTGTTCAAGAACTAATCGAGAATGATCCAGTATTTGAATTTCTTGCTAGACTGAATTCTAAAAGTGTGACTAGATCAGGGTTTAGATTCTTGGTAATGTTCCTACGTCAACTCTTCGACAGTGTTTTTCAATTGTTCGTGCTGAAGAAAATTGACTTGGTGTTGTGTTGGAACCTTGTACACAAGAGGCTTCAGCAATGATCCCTCGTAGACCTGGAGAATGAGGGAATAAAAGGCATAATAATCTGCGGCCTACTGAATCAAGGAAGCCATCTAGTAAGGATGGATTGTGGTGCACCTATTGCAACAAGCCTTGCCACACTCGTGAGGACTATTTTAAGCTGCATGGTAAGGCACAAGTTTTGGCACAGATAGGAGGATTTAAAGGCCAAGTGCACAACCAAGCTAATATGGCCAACAAAGAACAGTCACTAAACTAACACTACACCATTGGACAAGGAAGAGTTTATAGCATTCAACAAATAGGACATAGGAAGACTGAGACGTCTTCTTGACTTCCTTAACAAATCTTCTGGTTCTTGTTCTCTTGCCACAAGTGGTATGTGTCTCGTGACTAATTCCTTTAAAGCATCAAATACTAAACAATTGGTTAGATGGATTGTAGATTCAAGGGTAACAGATCATATGCCCCATAATGACACTCTCTTTGATTCATATAGACCCATTCTAGGAAACCAAAAAATTACTGTAGCTGATGGTTCTCCTACTGATATGGCTGGGCAAGGAAGCCTTAATCTCACTTCTTCAATATCCCTTAAAATTGTCTTTCATATCCCAAATCTTTCGAACAATCTTATTTCTGTTCACAAAATTACTAAAGAACTCTAGCGCAAAATAACCTTCTTTGACTCTCATTGTGTTTTTTAGGATCTTGGGGAAGATGATTGGTTTTGCTAGAGAATGTGATGGGTTGGGTTGTACTACCTCAAGGATCTTGGAGGTGGTCAAATACAAGGAAACCAATCCACTCTCTCTCAAGCCTTTTTAACCATATCAAATAAGCACAATCTAGGCACATCATTTTTGACTTGGTCATCCAACTTTTTCTCTCTTGGAAAACATGTTTCCTTCTTTGTTTAAGGATATGGTTGTTTCAAAATTTTTGTGAGGTTTGCCAATTTGCAAAACAATGTCATACGCCATTTCCTATAAATTCAATAAAATGCAGCCAACCGTTTTCTTTGATACACTTTGATATTTGGAGTCCTACAAAAACTCTTGATATTCATGGGACAGGATGGTTTATCATTTTTTTTTATGATTGCACTAGAACTACTTGGCTGTTCTTAATGAAAGACAAATATGAAGTTAGCTCATTGCTTCCCCAATTCCATAAAATGATTTTCGCTCAGTTTGGGGCGAAAATAAAATGGTTTCGATTAGATAGTGTTAGGGATTATTTCAATCAGAGTCTCTCTTCCTTTTTTACAGGGTAAGGTATTATTCATGAGTCCTCATGCGTTGAAACCCGACCATAGAATGGAGTGGCAAAATAGAAAGCCGTCATCTTCTTTAAGTCACTCGTGCACTTCTATTTCAATCAAATGCTCCAAAGTTCCTATGGGGGGAAGCTGTTTTAATAGCTACTTATCTCGTAAATCGCCTTCCTTCCAGAGTCCTAGACAATTATAGTCCTATAAATACATTGTCCAAACACTTTCTAGACATTGTATCTACTTTTAATCTGTCTCCAAAAGTGTTTAGTTGCATTGTTTTCTTACATATCCATAAAAATCAAAGATCGAAATTGGAGCCTCGAGCCAAAAGGTGCATCTTTGTTGGCCATTCTTCTACATAAAAGGGTTACGAGTGTTATGATCCTTCTAGTAGACGCACCTTTGTATCCCTTGATGTCACATTCAATAAGTCTCAATCTTTCTACAAATCTCTTCACACTCATCTTCAAGGGGAGCAGTCCAGAGACAAAGAAGATGTGTGCTCAGATTCCATTTCTTTTCTAGAAATACATACAAACCTCTCCCAAACCTTCCCCAATGTTATCAACCTAGAAACCAGTGAACAGGTCAGAGATATCACTACAGCAAATGCCAATGCCAATGTCACTGACAATGCCACTGAGATTGAACCTATCATTGCTAATGCCACTGAACCTGCCAATAACAATGAACCTGTTCAAATCTTGAACCCTTTACAGCTACTGAAACAGTATTCAAGAAGAGTACAACCCCCAGAACCTCTCAAGCAAGTCCAAGAGCCTTCTCCGAGCTTAGGTGATGTAAGGACCTTTTTTTTTTTTAAGTGATGTAAGGACTTTGAGTTTGTGGAGTTTTGAAGTAATAGTTCTTTTCCTTGTGACGACCATCCAAGTTGTGATCTTTCCCATTGCCTTGAGAAAAGGAACATGGAAGTGCACTCAACGTTCCATAACAAACTTCATCTCCTCACATAAACTATCCTCTTATGCTTTAAAGTTTTCTCTCTACCTTTAACTCAATCAAAATATCCAAAACAATAGATGATGCTTTAAAGGACAGGGACATGACATATGCAATGAAGGAGGAGATGAGAACACTGGAGAAAAATGAAACATGGGAGATTGTTATGCATCCCAAGGAAAAGAAAGTAGTTGGTTGCAAATGGGTCTATACTATAAAATTCAAGGTAGATGAAACTATTGAATGATACAAGGTGAGGTTAGTTGCAAAAGACTACACATAAATCTATGGAGTGGATTACTAAGAGACCTTTGCATCGGTGGCAAAGATGAACATGGTGAGAATTCTCTTATCTCTAGTAGTATAGTTTGAATGAGAAATCTAGCAATATGATATAAAAAATGCATTTCTTCACAGCGATATAGAAGAAGAGGTGTATATGGAACCACCACTAGGGTTTGATGACAAGTATGGCTCTAATAAAGTTTGCAAATTGAAGAAGGCCTTGTATGGATTAAAACAATCTCTGAGAGCTTTGTTTGGGAGGTTCGCTAAGGCTATGATGAAGTTTAGCTATTATAAGCAAAGTCATGGTGACCATACTCTATTTGTGAAACACTAAGGTAAGGGAAAGATCACAACCTTATTGGAATATGTAGATGATATCATAGTTACCGAAAATGATGAGGAAGAAAAATTAAGACTGAGAACCTGAGAATTTGAAATAAACGAGCTAGGGAGACTAAAATACTTTCTTGGGATTGGAGTGGCATACTCTAGACTAATGCTAACTGTCTAAGATCTTTTACAGACAAGAGGTCAACTACAGGCTATTGCACTTTCATAGGAGGAAATCTAGCTACTTGAAGGAGCAAGAAACAGATGTTGTAGCCAGATCAACTGCAAAGGCAGAATTCCATGCTATGGCTCTTGGTGTTTGTGAACTTATTTGGATCAAAATAATTCTACAAGATTTAATGATCGAAGCAAGTGAATCAATGAATCTATATTGTGTTAACAAATAAACTATTAGTATAGCACATAACTTGGTTCAACATAATTGAATGAAGCAAGTGGAAGTGGACATACACTTCATCAAAGAAAATATTGATAATGGACTCATCACTATCTCTCACGTGACATCAGGAAATCAATTGGCTGATGTTCTAACCAAAGGCTTACCTGCTTCAAGGTTTCAAGAGATTCTAGAAAGTTGGGAATGGAAGATATCCACTCACTAGATTGAGGGGGAGTGTTGAAGCTGAAGAATGGATAGATTACTCTAAGTAATGAGAAAGCTTAATTGAGTAAGAATGGACAGTTTACCCGAGTAATGAGAAATCTTACATAAGTAATTGGAAAGCTTACTCGAGTAATTGAGAATGCTTTCTCGGGTGTTTATTAAATAATGAAGATTATGGAAATTATTGATTCTAGTCCTAATGTATAGGTATTCAATGTATAGATAGTTTTTCCTTATTAGGTAGATTCCAAATGTATAGGTTTCCTTATTGATTAGTTTTCTAGTTTCCTTATGAAGGTTTTGGGATCCACCTTAGATCCCAATGTAAATTGGTTCTGTGAATATACAAGATTACAAGAAAATCTTCAGAAATCAATTGCTCAAAGGGAGATTATGGAGCATGTCATAGAATCAAGGCATAATGGTTAAGGTAGAGAATTGCATCCAACTTTTTATGCCACTGTAAAATCTTTAAAGCTAAAAAGGGAAATTTTATCCAACAACTATAATGCCATCTTTGTAATATGGCATGGATTGTTGGGCAATTAAATGCCAACACGGACAAAATATAAGCATAGTTGAGAAGAGAATCTTATGATGGATGTGCAGTTGTGCAAGAGAGAACAAAATAAGAAACAAGACCATATGCAATAAGGTTGGAGTTGTACCTATTGAAGATAAGCAGGAATCATGATTAAAATGGTGTGGAGACATGAGAGGAAGATTAAAAGTACCTTTTGAGGCAAGTGGATGAAAAGGAGGAAGTTGATAGCAAAAGAGGGAGAGGAAAACCAAAAAAGACTTGGTGGGAAACCTTAGTCATGACATAGGATATAATGATCTCTCAAAGGATATGGTGATGGATAGAGATGGCTGAAAGTCGGCAATTCATGTAGCCAACCCTACTTATTAGTGGGATTAAGGTTTGTGATTGTTGTTGTTTACCTAATTGCTAACCCTTCTATTATCCTACCAAACAATTTTGCATTACCCGTGATAACATCAGTGCTCTATTCTGGAGGAAACTGGAATGGTAGACATCACTAATCAAGGAACAATCTTAAGAAGAATGAAGCTGCACCTTGTAGGCATAATGAACAAATTTGTTAGCAGCACAAGGCTCCTACGCAATTACCTCTTGAATTTTCTGTTGTCTTCTGATTCTTGTGAAAAATTCTTCAATTATAGCTATGGTCCTCAAGATTGTTTTTTTTAATAAATTGCCAAAAATGTTTCAGCGAATCTTTGTTTTCTTCAATTGCATTGGTTTATTGCCTGTTGGATTCATTCTAAAATTAGAACCATCTCCATTATCAAATGCCATATTTGTGCCCGTGTGATTGTTGTGCTGAATTTGCCATCTGGATGTTGATAATTATATTCTCAGACCTCTGTAGTAGAAATGATACCATGTATAACTGCTTATTTCAGGACTCGCCTAGCTACAGCAGCAGGAACTTCGGCTGCAAATCCAACAAGCATGGATTTGGATCTACCAGTGGATCCCAATGAACCCACATACTGTTTCTGCAATCAAGTCAGCTACGGGGAGATGGTCGCATGTGACAATCCCGATGTATGTATTGAATTTTCTGTCGTTTTCTCTCTTTTAATATGATCCCTACATCTCCAAGCCCATTGTCTGATGAAATGCATTTGCTCTCTTTCAACAGTGCAAGATAGAATGGTTCCATTATGGCTGTGTCGGTCTGAAGGATCAGCCGAAGGGAAAATGGTACTGTTCAGAATGTGCTGGGACACAAAAGCGTAGGAGAGGCAAATGATCTCTGGAGACGCTGAATGTTTTTCAAGTTTGCTCCGATGTTATTTACTACTGGAGCTAGGTTTCTCAAGCTTATAACATTTGTTTTGAGTTTGAATGTGTGACAATGGATCTTTTTTGCTTCTTCCTTCTAGATCCTTATTTGCCGCCCTGTAAATAAATGGAACCTCGCATGGTCACTGAACATCTGTTATTATGTCTAGAACAGATACTGACCTCAATGATAGAGAGAATTTTGATATAGAAAACATTTCACTCTTAGTTCATATTCTCTAAATCACAACATCTACATCTTGGTCAAATACATTTAGATTGTCATTCCCAGAATTCTAAACAAATGAACTATTATTGTGTGATTTTTAAATTCTGCAAGGTTCTGCAGAACCTGGAAGGTCTCTAATTTGCATATGAATGGAGAAGAAAATTTTTCTCCAGTAGTTGCCAGTAGGGTCATTTCAATTGTAAAAGAAACAACTTTAGCAACTTTATATTGTCATTGTTACTATCAAAACTTACTCTCTAAAATAGAATAATTATTTCAACCATGACAAAACAAAAAGGGTAAGGATTGGGCCAGTTTATTGAGGTCCAAACAACTTGAGAGTGACCCTTCTATCTAAAAATAGAATAGAAGCCAGTATCACAATAGAACTAACTAACTACTCGAGAGCAGAAAGGATAATTGAAACAAAGTGATTTTCAATTGCTGATTATGCATCAGAGAAATTACAGACTGATCCTCCCTTCAACAACAGAGCAAGTTCGTATCCTACAATCTCACTTTTGAACATAATGGAACTCTCATGGGGCCAAAACATATTTATCCTACCCTCCATAAAAGATTTACTAGATGGACCAAAATTGTGATGTTTATTTCTTTTCTGAAACACAATGTCAGTCAGGTTGGATCAGCACAGAAACAGCTAGGATCCTTAATAATCCATGTCACCCATGCCGCCACCCATACCCGGGACTGGCTTCTCGTCCTTGGGAAGTTCGACTACAACTGCTTCGGTGGTTGTCATCAGCGACGAGACACTGCATGCATGGTGACACAAATGGTTATACATCAAATGCTGGGATAATATAGAACAATTAACTCAAAATTGGAGATTTTGGTTTTACCTTGCTGCATCAACCAGAGCAGTTCTTATGACCTTCAGTGGGTCGATAATTCCAGACTTTACCATATCTACATATTCACCTGGATGTATAAAGTGCACATTTAGCATATACTGTAAATAACATTTGTTGGCAAGTGCAAAGCAACAATGTACGGAGATCACACCTTTGGCAGCATCATATCCAAGATCAGGGTTGTCTTGCTCCAATAGTTTGCCGACGACAACAGCCCCCTCAACTCCAGCATTGGAGGCAATTGTGTGAACAGGTGTCTGTAGTCAAAAGTTTCGCATCAGAAAGTGGTTAGTGAACGAAAGCCCAAAGATGCCTGCTCTAGAATGGTAAAGTTCTATTATCTTGGATGGGTTCTGCAGCAAAGAGGCCATTATTTTTCACATAATTATTAGGGTTCAGTGGAGGGATACTAGAGTACTGACCCATAAACAAAACATGTGTCAGGTTTACTACTCAGAAAGTGCAGTTGTAAGAAAACCACATTTAGGATTTCATGCGACCCATAAACAAGTATGAGCAATGATATACCAATAAATAATCAATCACATTCAATTAAATACATGCAGAATCTTATAGGTTTTAAAGGAACTACAGAAAATTCAAACCTTTAGAGCATTCTGAATAATCTGAACACCAATCTTCTGATCAAAATTGGCTGTGTGCAGCTTATCCAACTCTTTTGATGCATAAAGAAGAGCAACACCACCACCTGCAGAAGAGAGTTTTTTTGTCTAACTGGTTCACTAAATCCCAATAAACAAGAAAATGCAGAAAAAGAATAGCACAACCCTACCTGGTACAATTCCTTCTTCTACAGCAGCTTTAGTAGCATTCAGAGCATCGTTCACTCTGTCTTTCTTCTCCCCAACTTCAGCTTCACTTGCTCCTCCAATCTAGAAGAAAATGTGACCGCAATTAGCATAGTTTTGAAAGCTTAACTAGCCTAACTGCCTAAGAGCCAGAATTCTATTGCAAGTGCCATCCCAGAACTCTAGAAACAGGAACACACCTTTAATACAGCAACACCTCCAGAAAGCTTTGCTAATCTCTCTTGCAGTTTCTCCTTGTCATAATCAGAAGTGCTTACTTCAATTGCTGACCTAATCTGTAGTTACAAATGCCAGCAATATTACTCAAGTTAGGATCCAAAGAAACTAAATATATTATCCAAAGAACTCACAAAGCAAATATTTCATTGGTTATTGTTGTATGTTAACTATCAGTCAATTAAAGTATTTGCTACATAAATAAACAAAAGCTGAATAGTGAGGGGCTTAAATATGCTAAATGATGAAGCAAAAGTACCTGTTCACATCTTTCCTCTATCGCCTTCTTCTCTCCAGCACCATCAAGAATAACTGTGTCATCCTTGGAGATTGTGACCTACAATGACAATGCTGTTGGTTACAAATTGCGAGATATAGAAGAAAAGGGTGTTGTGAATTTTCATTACCAGAGGAGCAAAATTTACATTAATTCATGGACATGAAATGAAGGAGACCACTTTCGAAAAGCTTTATCATACAACCAAATGAAAAATTGCTAAGCAAGAAGCCCCAGATGGCATTTGGCCTTACCTTTTTGCATGATCCAAGCATGTCCAAATTCACATTCTCCAAATTCAAACCAAGTTCTTCAGTTATAACCTACAACATTAGATAAATGAGCGAGCACATTTATGATCGAATAAATATTGTACAGAAGCAGACAACATCAATAAGACAAACAGACAACATCAATAAGACAAAGAGCCTACATCTCCTCCAGTAAGAGTTGCAAGATCCTGCAGATTGGCCTTCCTGTTCTCTCCAAACCCCGGGGCTTTTACAGCACAAACCTATAGATGTGCAAAACAAACAGAATTAGTACCTAAAGGTGTAAAATAATTCAAAGACAAAAGGGAGAATTAACAGAAACCAGAGCGGCATCCAGAAAAAAACACCTTGATTCCAGCGCGAATTTTGTTGAGAATAAGAGTTGCTAGAGCATCACTTTCCACATCTTCTGCAACAATTAACAGGGGCCTTTGCCTCTGAATAGATGAAACAACATTATCAATAAAACAATTCCATGATAAGAAATATAAAAGTATACAGACTAGATCTACTGATGTGACATTAATTAGCAAGGAGTTAATTACCTTTAATGCCAACTCAAGAACTTTCACTATAGCATTTATACTTGAGATTTTCTTCTCATGGATGAGAATTAGAGGGTCTTCCAATTCCTGCAAGCAAAATACCAGAATTGTCAGCCTAAAGAAACAATAAAAAGTAGGTATAAATAAAACAAGCAGAAAAGTCCACATTGATGATTCAAGTTTTTGACAATGAAAAAAACCAATATACACGGATGTTAATTACATTAAAATAAGAGAACTTACACATTTCTGATTCTTCTCATTCGTGATGAAATATGGGGATATGTAGCCCCTATCCAGTTTCATACCCTCTACAACTTCTAATTCATTATACAGTGTCTTACCATCCTGGAAAAGTTTAGCAGAGCAGAGTCAGATCTCTGATCCTGGAATTGGAAGTCAATTCCAAAAATTGAGCCAACATACGCTGTAGCAATATTACATGCAGTGAAACATGAAAAAACCAATTGTAGATAAGAACATACTGAAATCGTGATGACTCCCTCCTTGCCAACTTTTTCCATTGCCTTTGCTATCAGCTCACCTATTTCTCTTTCACCATTTGCAGATATTGTCCCCACCTAGCAGAGTGGATTCACATAAGCAACCTCACATCCTAAAACTCTTAACTATTTGCTCCTACAGTTTTTTTGCCCTAGACTTCTAGAAAGAAAGAAAAGGACAGTAGAATAATGAGTTTCAATAAAAAAAACCTGGGCTATTTCTTCAGATGTACTAATCATCCTTGCCCTGCTCTTCAAGTTTGTTACTACAGCATCAACTGCCATAGTAATTCCCCGTCTTAAGTCCATAGCATTCATCCCAGCAGCAACTGATTTGCAACCTTCGGTAAATATTGCTCGGGTAAGAACTGTAGCACATGTAGTACCTGACAGCACCACAAAGTCACATTAGAATATGATGAATATGACATTTTTACTATGTTTAATAACTGAAGCTCTTTAAACACAAAATTTCATTTTAAAGTTCTTTCAGTTTCAAAGAATAACCAAATTATCTATATCAGAATTGTTATTCTTTGTTTTTTTTTCCCCTTTACTAGACTCTATATATTATTCTTCAACTTGGGAATGCAGAGTGCTGCTTTTATACCATTTCTGTTTAGAGAGAAAGCCTTACCATCACCAGCTACATCATTGGTTGCATTAGCAACCTGTTTTACAAGGCTTGCACCAATGTTCTTGACTTTGTCCTTGAACTCAATGCTCTTTGCAACAGTTACACCATCCTTGGTCACTTTGGGGGCACCAAAGCTTTGTTCAATCACTACATTGCGACCCTTTTAAGTAGCGAAGTCAATTGCTAGCATCATCAGTTACACTCAAAAAAAGCATTACTAAAAAGGCAGAAGAATGTCACCTAAAGAAACAAAAATGGTAATTAAAGTACTACTCTGTTTTAAGATGTATGCCGACAGAAATGAACAGAAAAATTGTTGCTAAATGGGTAGAAGAATGACGGCTAAAAGAAACAAAATGGTAATAAAAGTACTATTTCATGTAGAGATTTTTGACAACATAAACAAACTTATACATGAAACAGCAAGGAGAATATGACTCCTACGTGCAAAAACAACACAATAAAACCTCAATTTATCCCTCCCTAAGTGGTCAGAAATCCCACGTTCTGACTTATGAGGTTGGTTTGCCACCTATGGAATATTAACCATGGAGCAACAGCTAGGCTCCAACACACACAATCAGTAATCATCAATGCCTGGTAACCAAAACAATACCGTGCAAGGGCCAAGATCAAGACAAGGCACCAAATCAGCCCAAATCCTCACCCCGATTTCTTGGGCCAAACCAGCTTGGAGCCTCTAATCTGCTTAATACGCGAAGTCAATCCACGTAAAAGGTCTAATTACTGTCTCTCAACTTCCTTCATCCCTAGTATTTACACGCCTTTGCTAACTTAAGCATCGATGGTCTTTTTTGGTGAAGGCCCTGGGAAGCCCTCATTGCAAGTCCTAGGAGCATCAACCTGGACTACGGTACACGGTTCCCACTGTAGCTGATCCGACCTGATGTCTTGATGGCAACGAGATGTCATCAATGAGATTTCTGAAACAGCTCCATACAGACACTTTGTATACAACGAATATGCAACCGCATACATTATATTATAAATCAAGATACAGCAGTATTCGTGTGCAAGCTTTACCAAGAAATCTGGTAAAGCAAGAGCTCATTTCTGTAAATCAATTTCGGTCAAGCACCAGAAAATTACAGTAATAAGCCAACGAGTTAGATTACTATTACAAATTCAAGAAAATAATACCTTCGGGCCCATAGTCACTTTAACAGCATCAGCAAGCTCTTCAACACCCTTTAGCATCAAACCCCGAGCCTCCACCCCGAATCTGATGTCTTTCGCGGCATAGTTTCTGCTCCAGTTCAATCTGCCCCCAATCTGCATCCCAAGAAAAGCCCAATCCACATCACACACAAACTGAAAGAGAAAGAAATCGAAGCTGAATCGACTAATTTGCAGAGCTCGCTGACAATCACCTGCTGGGTGGTGTTCCTGGCAACCCTGTGAATCAAGAAATTCGAGGTTTTGATCAGACAACAACTACACAACTAAACTACGTGAAAGCAAAACTACCAACGGATTGAACACGTACCGAGCTTTGGAGGCAAGGTTTGCGGCGAAGCGGTACATTGGCTTTCTAGATTATGCAAGAAATGAAGAAGCGCTTATGATTGTGATCTGGAGAAGCTGTTAATGCACACGAGAGAGAGAGAGAGATGGACGAGAACGGAGCCAGAGCTACAGCAGATAAGAGCTATTGTTCTTTAAGAAGGAAAGAGAAGGGTCTAGAAGAAGCAGGCTCTAGGGTTTTTAGGGTTTTTCGTGCCCCTCCAAATTAGGTTTTAAGTAACGTTCAATTTGAACCTACGAGCAAATTTTAAGACCTCAAAATTACCCTTTAGCCCTCACCATTACTAATTGAATTCAACCACCGCTTTGTATAAAACGAACTTGTTTTATACAACGCTGAGGGTATTTTATATAACATAAAAGATTTTTATATATTCTTCATGTTATTAAAATACCTTTTGCATTATATTAAGTATTGATGGTCTTAGCTACTATAGAATCTTGATAAATAATGAAAGAATTTATAATGCTAACACCTCTTTAAGTAACTATGATGCATGAAAATTTTTAAGGGTACTGGATGTTTTTCATAAAAAAAAAATTAAAATGTCGAAAAAAAAATTTAGGTCATTTTTGTAATTTTAGAAACGCTTCAAAATCGTTTCGTAATATTAAAAAATATCAAAAATGCATCTTTGATTTGAATAACTCAATTTTTTTAAAATTTATTTAAATGTATTATGAAATTTATATTTATTTTTAAATTAAATAATTATTTTTTATAATTTTTTTATTTACATGTTTTTGTTTTTTACTTTTTTTTTAAATATCATTTTTCTATTTCTATTTCGTCGTATCCATTTTTAGTTTATGTTTTCGTATAATCTAACTAAATAAAGTATATTGTTGACATCCTAAACAATTTTTTGGTATAGCTAAACGAAATAGTACTAGTGAGTAGAATTCTTTAGTTCTCGACTTTTCCATTTTGACTAAAAAAATTGAGCAAAAGAGACTAGTAAAAAAAAAACAATTGAGAAGAGATGGGCAAAAGATTAAAAATAGTAAATTTAAATTTTCTTATTGGCTTTTGAGTAATTTTCTGTTTTTTTTCTTCTCATTTCCCTTCATATTCTAGTATGTTTTCATCTTTTATTTGATTGAGAAAGGCAAAATTCTGTATTATAATTTCCTTGAATTTTTTAGCCATAAAAATCTTGAATAGAAACCTTATTTATAAAAATTCCAAATTATTATTGGACAACTACAAAAATCGACTTGAGTTTTTCTATAATATTATTGTTTTTTCATAAAATTATCTTTACCTTTAAGAAGAAAGGTAGAGGATACTTAAGAATTTGATCAAATTAAATGTTCTAATTTTGTAGACATCCAAAAGAAATCGATATCCCAATTAATGAAAGAGAAAAAGAAAAAAACATGCGATTGAAAATGCTAATAAGCGATTTAAAAGCAGTATTTAAAGATCTAACATCATGCATGTGGCCTCCTATAGTATGTTTCTTGTAATGTGAGGTGAGTCTCTTTTTGTTGATTTTTAGTTTTATATTGTTATGTTCTTGTTTTAGTTTTCTTTGTTTTGTTTGGAGTATGCCTTGACATATGATGTAGACATTTTGTGTTTCTTTTTTTTAAAAAAAAACTTTAAGAATATGTACTTAAAATAATTTTTAACTTAAGTGGGACCCACTTAATATCTTGATCTTCACAGGAAAAAAATCTAGAAAATTAGTCAATGTACTACTCAAAAGGTGTATGGCAAAGTGTTGGAAAGCTTGCAAGTTCAAGAAAACATCATTTAAAAATTTTCGAGTATCAAAGAGTTAATTATATGGGAGAGAGTTTTAGATACCCAAAAAGCTTAGAATATTTTTTTTAAACATGCAATTTTACCAACATTTTTCTTTGCCTTTAAGACGTGTTGATTATTTTTATGAATTTTATATCTAGTAGTTGAAAAATGGTTTAAGTAGTTTTTTTGTAAGATTGATAGTAAATCTAATCAAAAGTGAAATTATGATAAATTTTAGGTTAATTTTTTTTTATAATTATCCATTTATTATAATATTGAAAGTCATACTAAGTTAACTACTTATAACTTTAGTAATTATAAACAAAATGTGTAACGACCCATTGAATAGGTCATAGATGTTAATTATATTTTGATATAGTGTGTTGCATGTAGACTTTATTTGATGAATGTCGAAAATATTTTATATAGGGTCTAAGAGACAAGTTAGTGGGAAATAATATGTTGGGGTCATTGCATATGAGTAGATTAATGTATATGTGTAATAATAAAGCATAAATTGTGTTATAAGTGCGCTTGGGCCAAGGATTTAAAGCCTAATGGAAGTGGTGGGTCTAAAATAATCCTATGTGCCTAATATGAATTGGGTTTTTAAATGGACTTGGGTCATATATAAATATGGGTTTATTTAATGAGATATATGTATGTATATATATATATATGGTGGAAGATGAATGAATAAGGAAATTGTAAAAGAAAATGAAAATGCAAAATGTCCAAATAGGGCTTATATGATGTGTGCGCGCTAGGAAAAGTTGAGGGTAAGGTTGGAATTTGGGAAAGAGGGGTGGTTAGAGAATGGACATGCAACCCATTCTCCCTCATACTTCTCTTTTGTCTTCTCTTTCTCTTCATTTCTTGCTCTCTCTCAGCAGTCTTCCTTCACCTTCTTCTTTATCTTCTTCTTCCCTTATTCTTTCATTAATTGTAGTAGAATCAAACTCTTAAAGTAGAGAGATTTTGAGCTCCCAGAGTGTTTTTTTTTTTTTCTATTTGGCTTTTTTATCAAAAAGGCAAACATCCATATTCATCTCCTATCTTTTAATGCAATATTATATCCTTATGTTTAATCAAAGCTCATATTTTTCATATGGTGTTTTGAAAGAGCTTGAATTATATAAGTTATTTTTCATGTTTTCCTAAAATTTGTGGGCCTCCTTCAATAGCTTTATTGGGTCTTATTATTTATTTTTTTTTTTGTCTCTATGGGACTTGTTTTTCCCATCTTTTCTTCAAGGAATGACAACCTAGAGGTTAGGAGTTTAGTCATGGGTGATTTGTGTCCATTTCGTGTATTTTGGTTGCATTGAGTTGACTTGTTGTGGGTTAAGTTGACTTGGTCGAAGCCAATTTTTTTTGGCCATTTCTCCCTGTTCTCAACCAAGTTGACTCGTCCAAGAGGTCAAGTCGACTTGGTTTCTAGCAAGTCGACTTGCCCTAAGTCGACTTAGATTCCCCACAAGTTGACTTGGCAGCTCCTGACAGCACTACGAATATTGCACTATTTTAATCATAATTTTTTATGTAGAAGTTTAAATTAAGATTCATTTGAAACTTCATAATCTAGAATTTGAGAGATTCGATTTGATATATAATATCATATACTTTGGTTATGGTTTGAGTCAGTTAAAATTTTCCTAAATCCAAATTAAGCATAATAATCATGTTTTGGGAAGTTATTAAGGAATGTTCTTGGTTGGCATGTCCATGAAATCTCATGTGTGATGCCTTACTACCATTATCTTTGCGTCTCTTATTATTATTATTTTCATGGGGCCACTAAGTTCCTCAAGTGTGAGATGGGATATCCCATTAAGTGCCTGACGCTGGTAAGGTGGTCATAAACCCGGTAGGTAATGCTCCCCTTACTATGGGTGGCTGATGAATTTTGATATATATACATATATAATCCTATGGATGTGGAAGCCTAGAGGGCCAGTGTGACATATGTATTTCTATCATTATATAATAATAATGCATGAGCATGGATTGGTAACTTATTATGCTATGAGTCATGTATGGAAAAATGGTATTATGCCATTATGTAAATTGTGCGAATATTACTCTATGAGTTAAATATGTGCCTTGTTAAGCAAAGAGATACCAATTATCGAGGTATTATTAATGCAGAATGCATGATTAAAAGTTTTGTTTTTAAATATCGGGCATTAGTCTTCCATTGGTTCTTATCTTATGCATGCATTCATAGATCTATCTTATCTTTATTCCTTTTGCGATATATATGCTTGCTGAGCTTTGTGGCTCACTTGTTTGCTTTTGTCATTTCAGGTAATGGAAAAACTATGATAGAAAGGGAGTTTAGTGGGACTTGAAGTTAAATTTAAACGTGTACAGAGATCCGCCCCAGACTAGAAATTTTGGGACTTGTGCAGAGAGTCGGTGTAGAAGGTTATTTCTTTTATATTGTAATGGTGCCCTGGTAAATTTATTTTGAAAAATGTATGATTTTTTTTAAAGTTTTGAGAAATGATGTAAGAATGAATGTTGCTCCTGTGGGAAGTGAGCCAATTTATATCATGCAAGTTTTTTATATGTTTATTTCTGTATTCTATTTTGGAATGACCTTATTTTAGATATCCTATGCTAATGGTATATCTGGAAGCGGGCTCTGACAAAATTTGTTATTACTTTTCTAAGAAATTCAACAATTGTTATAGAGGTGATTTTGAAAATGATATTGTTAATAAAAAATAAATAAATGATTAAAAGAGAGAGGAAACCTAAATTAAGAATTGCCTTATTATTTCATCTAAATAAAAGAATGCCTTATTTAAAAAAGATTGATTATAAAGTAATCCAATTTAAATGGAATGATAAATGATTAAATTTGTTTATATTTAATCAAAAACTAAATGACTAATTGGACAAAAAAATAAAATATTTACTAACCTTTGAATTAGTTTAATGTTTTAACATCTAAAGTCATTAACAAATGCATTCATATCTTTGTGGAAAGAGTATGTACAATCTCTAGTCTCACAATATAATGCAATAAAAGAATAGGACAATCTTCAATTTTTTTTTTTGGTTCTCTTGATGTTGTTGAGGAAGGGCATTAGACATACCAAGTGTCATACTCTGATAAAAATAAGTTTTCATCTTTGGAATAGTTTTTGAAAATTAAGTTAGAACTCTGGAAAGGAATAGTATTAGCACTAGAATACTATGTCGGTTAAAGAATATGTCTACGTGTACTTGTTAACATTGTATACTATTAATTAAGTTATACCTTCAACGATTAAGTAGGATACTTGACAAAATCATTCTTCAAAAATGTTAGACGAAACTTTGGCATTATCAATTTCAAAATTCTCGAGCTATGAAGTAGAGTATCTTGAGCACATGTGACGTTTTCAGGCAACCAAGAAAGGGTGAGACACATGACTTTTTTTAATAAATGAGACACTTGTTACAATTCTTCTTAGGAAGAGATTATAAAGTTAACTTAAGACCAATCGACCTCCATTGCTTCCAAAATTAATGCATTTAATGACTCTTTACCTAGTATATTTTGATACTAGACTATCCAAAAATGAATTCAATTTTGCATAAATAGAAAATATTTTTTTAAAATATAAATATTGTCATTCAAGATTGATCAAAATATATTTGATGCAATTTCTTACAAAATAAAAATAATTCAAAATTGTTAAACAAACCAAAATTGAAGCTTAGAAACACACACTCAAGTCTTGGATTCAAAATATCCAAAATGTTAAACCTATTTTGTTACCACAAAATCATCTTTTAGTGCTAGCTAAAGCATCACTAAATTAAAGATCTATAAGTGAAAAATTATTAAAGAAATACTCATGACCACATTTAGAGGATCTCTATCATGTTGGCTGGTACTGTTATCATATCTTAATGGAGTAATTCGATACAATTTTAGTCATTACATCTTGATCAAAATATCGAGTAGGTATCAACTAGTCACTCGATATCATAACAAAGTGATTTGATATACAATTTTTATTATTCTATCCCAATTAAAATATTGAATAAGTATAGACTAATATAGACCAATATAACAACAAAAATCATGTTCAAATTGTATGAGTGTGGTTTTCTTTGTCAAACTAAGTTCTCTTTTCTCTCTCAAATTTAATGTGCTCACTCTTGGCCTTGCTCTCTTTCTCTCTCCAATCATAGCAATTTGAAATTATGTATTCCACATGATACCCAATGTATTAATTATATAATGAGCAGTTTTTATTAAATATATACTAGAACTTTCAATTGTAACAATTGTACAACATTATCAATTTCAAATTTATAGAGTTAATTTTCCATTAAAAATTATTTTTTTTGGCAAAAGTACATCAAAAAATCTAAAAATAAGAATGGCGGGATGGCGAGAGGACAATGGTAGAGAGAAAGGGTCGGCCAATGGACAATGGCTAGCGACTATGAGAGGAAGATGAGATTGAAGGGCTAGATGTGAAATGGGTTTTTAATTTGAACATGTAATTAGATGGAAATTATACCGATGGGGATAAAAAACATGAATTTTTAGATTTTTTTTTAAATTAAGATTACGTTTTCTTTGTTATTTTTAGACCATTTTTAGTTTTTTAAAACAATGAAAATACGTTTACTTTTGTCATTTTTAAAAATATATTTTCGAAAACAAGAAAAAATTTTGTAAAAAAAAATTAAATGTTATTTTGGTTGTTTTCGGCCAAAACAATCTGTAAGTGCAAAACATGGAAAATACAATCAATTTTTTATGTTTTGGCTCTAAAAAAGAAAATGGAAAAAAATAAAAGATTAAAAAAAGAAAAAAATTCTTAAATTTCAAAAATAAAATTATATATTTATTTAAAATTTAAAAAATATAGTATATCTATATTATAATTAAAAATATAGAATAACATATAGTATATTATTAAGTATATTACACATATTATGTATAATAATATTTAATATAAATTATCACTCAAATATCAGTAATTTATTAATTAAATTTATTATTTTATTTTAATAGTAAAATTTTATTAAAAATAATAAATTTTATCATTTAATAATGAAATTCATTGAATAAAATATCATAATATATATATTTTTTCAAAATTCTAAACTAAACACGTTTTTTAATTTTTTATTTTAAGAAATAATTTTTTAAAATGACAAAAACAACATATTTTCTGTTTTCTGAAAACATACTATCAAAATAGAAAATTAAAAATAAATTTAAAACTCAAAATTAAAAATTAAAAATTAAAAATATAAAGAAAACGCAGTCTAAATATTTTATTTTTTTATTTCCTCTTTTTTTAATTTTTTGATGAGTTTTTGTAAACATAAAAAAATTATTTTCAACTGGAAAGTTGCTCTATTAATTTGAAATTGATAGTGTTATGTAATTATTGTTAGGTTATGATAGTTCGGGTATATTTATATATTTAATCAAAGTTAAAGTTCATTATATAATTGATACATTGGGTAAAGTAGAATATTTTGATAATTTGGCCTTATTATTATTATTAGGGTAAATTATAAAAAAAATGCTAAACTTTAATTTTTCTCAATTTTATAATGAACTTTCAAAATTTTCAACAATATACCAAACTTTGTATTTAGTTTCAATTTTATAATATCATATTTTTCTGTATCATTTGTGTCATTAAATGCTTAGATATATAGTTTTTAGAACTTATTATCCACATCTATCAATAATTCCGTCCATGTAATTGAACATTTTAGTACTTAACCACACACTCAAACGAAGGGTCATGGTGTTATAAAATTCGTGATAGGTTAACAAAATTAAAAGTTCGTTACAAGACTAAAATAAAATCAAAAGTTTAATATTTTTTGATAATTTATCCTTACTATTATTATTAGGGTGAATAGAAGGAATGATCCCTAAACTTTGGCTTGAGAGCCAGATTGCTCCTCTGCCTCCAAAAGGCCAATAAAGCCCTCGTACCTTCAAATTAAAGGCTACATTAGCTCTTTTGTTTGTTTGGCTAAGACGTCACCTAAAGGCCTTCCAATGCCATTTGGGTTTGTTTATATCAAATTTCATATATTATATAACATAACATTCTTAAATTAATTTATAATTTATTTACTGTAGGCATTTTTTAAAATTAAGAATCTTAATTTAGTTAGTTGACCTTATGTTTAATTGAATTTGCTAAGATTATTAATGTAGGCACCTTAGACGAATCTCACATCGATTATTCAAAGGTGGGAGATTTGAGATCGGTAATAAGATCGCATGACGAGAACGTCATGTGCTTAGAGGGGGAGAATGTAACACTCCAAGAGTTTAGAGAAGGATAATATATATCGAGAATAAATAAGAAAAGAAACAATACCAACTGAATACCTTCTGAGCTGAATATAGGTAAAGAACTCTTGAGTTAAGCATGCTTGATCTGGGGAAACTCAAGGATGGATGACCCCCTGAGAAGTTTATATAGGTCCATCAGATTAAGTTGTTCTGACAATTAATAGTATTAATGGAGAAATAGGTGTGACTAATTGATCTTGGTGGAAAGGACTTACTCTTTTTGTTTGAAAATTGGTGGAAATGAGGTATAGTGACCTTCATTTTTTTTTATGCTCGATTATAATGATCTCTTTTACTACCAGAATTCAAACATCTCTGTATAAATTCACACACACATGCATATACATATTCTTTCCTAATGCAAGTGATTTGTGGGCCATCATGCGTGATTGGTGAGTTTAGCTAGTGCAGACCCGAAAAGTAAAGATTGCAGATTTTCATAGACAAGAAAAAGAAAACGAGAAAACATAATAAGATTGTCTTATTGCTCTTCTTTTTCATACATTTTATTGAATGGATCAAATGAAGTTCACCAATCATATCTTTTCTCCAGTACCTCTGGCCTCATCCAAAAGTAGAATCCATCAGGTTTCCCTGTCCAATAGCAATCATGATGAGTCGAATTGGTAATGGCGCATTCCTCACCTATAGCATGATCATAAACAGGAAAAACTATCTCCTTCCCGTTCCAGTAGAAATGGCAAAAAAAGAAATCATATGAATTAGTATCAGACTTGAATGTCCAATTGTATTCTTCATCAGAATACACCTGCTGATATCCCAAATCCTCATTTTCAGATTTGCATCGGAAGAACAACGTTAAAGGGTCATCTGTAACCAGACTGATGATATGAACTGTAACTTCAAAGGTTGATGAAGCTGTATAAACAAATAGAAACATTAGAAAGACCAAAGGGATGGAAGAACAACCCATTGTAACACCTAATTGTCAAAGCGATGTTGCCTTATCCTTATAAACACAGACACATTGACATTAGAAGTAATTGGATTTAAATGGAAGGATTATGATTTCTAGATTGACCCAATCAGTTGAGGGCAGGGCGGATGCAAAGGCCCACTGGAACTGGGCTGTGCTTGGGATTTTATATATTTATATATATATTACTATTTATTATATATATTTTTACTATTTAGTTGGGGCTGGCACGGGAGCCCGTGCCAGCCCCCTCTACATCCGCCCCTGGTTGAGGGAGTAACATGACCATTTTTGCCCCTACGTACTTTTCATTGTTGAAGATAAAATAGAGTAAAATAGTCATTTTGCCCCCAAGTGAGAATCATTTTCCTAAAGGTAGTGATAAAATAGTAGTTGTATGTATTTAATTGAGAATTAAATAAGTAACCGAATTTAAATGAAATATTTACAAGCCATTGAATTAGTTCAATGCTTTCACATCTAAACCTAACAAATATAGCAAAATCGTAAGAGCAAATATCTTCATATTTTCAAATAATGTATGTATTTAACAAAATTAAATCGTAAGAGCAAATATCTCCAAAATGTATGTATTTAATGGGCAAATATCTTCATATTTTCATAGCCATTGAATTAATAGTAGTTGTATGTATTTAATTGAGAATCCTTTTGCTTGTGGTATTCCAAAATTAAATGTATTAATGACTCTAATTTCCATATTTCAAGACATACAATGGATTTTGATGGTAGAACTCACAAAATATTGAATCCTTTTCAATATAAAAAGAAAACAATATTATAATTTGTTTTTTAAAAAAATCCCATGAAAGTATAATCTTGTAGGGCTAGTCAAAATAATAACTTATTTAGAGTAGTTTTACGACAAAATAAAAATCATTCAAATCGTGTATTCATCTTGTAATCAAATTCCAAGTCTATAGAGGTACGTTGTCATTACTACATAATTTATTTTTAGTGACAGCTGAGAGCATCACTAAAAGGTGCCTTTAGTGACTTTTTTTTTTTTTTTTTTATTAATTTAGCCATACTAAATAAATGCCTAGAGGTCACGATGACACCACATGTGAGAAATGTTGAAGAGTTATGTCCATAGATTTTTGTAAATTTATCTGATATGTATAATTTGCCCATTGTTGTATGTCAGATGAATTTATCTAATATATATATATATATATTTTACTAAAATAAGGGAATGCTAAAATACATTGTAATAAAATATTTTTAAATAATTAGTGAAACTTTGGTTCAATAGTAAGCAAAGGCCTTAGAGCAATTCCAATGTTGGACATCAAATAACAGTGATTTACACTAAAATTTTTAACACCAAATTGGTGTTGTCTCCAATGCGTAACACTAAATTTGTGTAAAATAGAATCTTTAAAGAATATTCTATAAATAAATATTAATTACTTTATTTAACTTAATTAAGTAATAAATATTAATTAATTTATTTTTCTATTAAGTAATAATTAAAATAAAAAAATTCATATACATAAACAAAAATAGTTCATTTTATATTAACATGGTATTTATAAAATATATTAAATATTATACTCATTTTATAGATGTTAGTAAAATATTTTCATTGGTATATATTTTTTATAATAATTTAATTTATATTTCTAATTATTAATCAAAATATACAAATATAATAAAAGTGATAAATGATATAAAAGGAATAAGTTGTTTTGAAATTATACAAAGAGGGGTAAAATTGAAAATAAAATGAAAAATAAAATTTAGTGTTGGTGAATAGTATAATACCAAATTTAGTGTTACACTATTCACTCAACACCAAATTTGATAATTAAAAAGTGTGCCCAACACCATTTTGCTGTATTCGTTGGAGACGCTTTTGCTCTAAATTGCAATTGGCGTTGCAATTGCTGCATTCGTTAGGGATTCTCTTAGAATCTTTTAGATTGCATTCTGTTTGCATTTTCAATTTTCAATTTTTAATTTTAAATTATTTTTAATTTTTTGTTTTGATAGTTTATTTTAAAAAAACTAAAAATGTGTTCTTTTGTCATTTTAAAAAATTATTTCTTAAAAAAGAAAACTACAAAACGCGTTTATTTTAAAATTTTGAGACAAATTATTTTATGATATTTTATTTAATAAATTCGATTATTAAATGATAAAATTAACTATTTTTAATAGAATTTTATTATTAAAATAAAATAATAAATTTGATTAATAAATTATTGACATCTAAGTGATAATTTATATTAAATATTATTATACATAATATGTAATATCCCAAAATTTGAAAATAAATAATAATTATTCAAACCGGTGTTTGAGGATATTATTGAATATTTGAGGAATTAAGAAAAATGATGAATTATGTAATTTTGAGGAAATAGTAAATTTATGTTTAATTAATTTAATTGGTGTTAATAGTAATTATTAGTAATTTGGAAGTATTTATGGAAATAAGAAAATAAATTAAATTAGTGAAATTTCTGGGATGTTTGGAGTATAAGTGTAATAAGGGAAAATAGGTATTAGGGTGTGTGTGTAATTAAAGGAACTTGTGGGTGTTAAAATGTAATTTCCGGAGCTGCCGTGAGATCACCTTAAAACTAATTTAGTGTGCATATAGATTGAAGAGTGCAAGCAGCGCGCGGGTTCGCGCGCGCGTATGACCAGGCAAGGGACGCGGGATCGAGCTGGGCTGGGAGAGCATGCGCGCGCTGGAGGAATTTTGTTGGATTTTATTAAGCCTCAAGCGCCCAAAACGGCGTCGTTTTGAGGCTAGGCGGTGGCACCAGCTGGCTGCCACGCGGCAGCGTCTGGTGACTCTTCTTTGGCCTTTTTAAAGGCCGATTTCAGCAAAGTTTCGTCCCAATTTTGAACTAGCAAACAGAAAGGAAAATTGGAAGGAGAAGAAGCGCGCACAGTGAGCACGAAGAAGGAAATTTTGGGAGAAATTAAGTGTTTAATCAAGATTTAATTGGGTTTTATTTAGCCAGGTACGTAGAGAAATATGTGTTAATTAATCTGTACGGTTGGAATTTAATTTTGGGCTCAATTTTATTAATTTTGGGAGTTTAATCTAATTTACAGCGTGTATTAGTTTGGTGATGTTTAAGTGTAGAAACGCTGTAATTAGCTGAACGAGGCAAGTTCTCCTCTACCCTTGCGATCTATTTCCATTTGGAGAATCCCTTGTCTTCCCTTAATTCGGTTTGATTTTGCGTATTAATTATACGAATTAGGGATGTTATGGGCAGGATTTAATTTAAAAGAAATATGAGATTTATTGGGATTTTATTTACGAGGTGCCTATGTGGGATTTAGATGGCTAAATTAATTATATTATACGGTTAGATTTAATTAATGTGAGACTCGGGTTTTATTAATTGTTATCAAACGTTTTTAAACGTTTTACTTCGCAGCGGGAATGCAAGAAATGGAGGGAACGACCGTGTAAAGGCAAGCTCTTAACCCTCTCTTCCTAATCTTTAATTCCGGTGAAAGACCCCGTGATTTTCTGTATATTATCACCTCCCTTACTCTAATTCGGCGCATAGCCTTATTTGTTGGATTATTATCCATTTGTGTTTATGTAAATTAAATCTAGAACTTCTAGAGTTTTATTTGTTGTGAGTTTACAGGGGTTTGTATCACCCCCATCCCTTTGGGAATGATGCTGAACCAGTTTGGGAACTAGGTTTCTAGACGTGCGGATTTATGTACGATTTTATCGGGTTTATTTACAGTTTTCTCGGATTTATTTATGGTACGGTTAGAGCTATCGAGCAGTAGGGCAGGGGTCGGTTGTTGGTGATGTTGGGGTAGACTATTGTACGGCCCTGTAGTGGACCGTCGGGTGGACACTCCTTATCACTGGCCGTTGACCGGTGCCGGGCACTGCTGATTAGCTCTGCCAGTATGTGATTTACTGCACGTTTAGATTTATTATATTGTTGTCCATGATTTGATATGCACATGGGTATGGGTTGCATATTGGGATATTCATTTATTGAGTATGCTTGGACACGGACATGCTAGCTTGGTCAGGTTGCATCCAGCACGGGCATATGCATCGCGTGTGGTTTACTATGTGGGCGGAGCATGGCCTGATGCTTGGATGTATGGGCACCTTGTATCATGTTGATGCTCATTACGCCATTGCATTTTATGTGCATTGCATGGATACTGGTAGTATTTAGTTCTCGGACGGGAGTACCGTTCCGAGGGAGCCTATGGCTCAGCTGTCGGGAGTACCGACAGGGACAGGTGTCGGGAGTACCGACATGGACGGGTGACGGGAGTACCGACCCGGGACAGCGCGCACAGATTGGCTGGAGGTATTTGTTACCGTCCAGGGCAGCGACAGGTTGGTATGGGACTTGGGTGCCAGGTGTCTTGTGTGGGCCCCAAGGACCGGTATATGTTTTTATTATGCTATGCTATTGGGTTGTAGCGTCTCATGGCTTGTGTGTACCTGGGGGTTTATTCTGGGTTGAGATTTCTGGTTTTGTGTAGCTTGCAGCCTTTCTTTCCTTATACTTGCTGAGTCTCTCGACTCACCTTGTTTTTCCATCATTCCAGGTAATGACAGCGTGGGCCATGGTAAGGGAGTCATCTTTTAGCGGCAGAGTCAGTGTGGTGTACAGGCAGTCCCGTCAATCCTTGTCAACTCTGATGGTTGAGTAGAGTTTACTCTATCATTTTGTACTGTGCCAGATCTTTCCTCGAGTCTCGTGTATGTCGGCACAGGAGTTTGTGTTTATTTATTTATCTTATGACCGCTGTGTTAGCGGGGTACCCGTAGTGCATGCATGTGTTTAACTTCGCTTCCGTTGTTTCTATTTTGAGTATGCATGCCAGGGTGGTTCTTGTCTTGTGGTTCATTCTTTCTCCTCCCGTAGGCGCTCCCATTCGGGTAGTCCGGGTGGTTGGGGATATCCGGGTGGGGGTGCTTACATAATATGTGTAATATACTATATGTTATTTTATATTTTAATTATAATATAGATATATTATATTTTTAAATTTTAAATAAATATATAATTTTATTTTTAAAATTTAAGAAACAATTTTTCTTTTTTTTTTCATTCTTTTCTTTTTTTTCCCTTTTCTGTTTTAGAGCCAAAACATGGAAAATTGATTGTGTTTTTTATGTTTTGAACTTAGAGATTGTTTTGATTGGAAACAATCAAATAATTTTTTGTTGTTTTGGGTTTCCTTTACAAAAAATTTTTTGTTTTTAAAATGCATTTTTAAAAATAACAAAATAAACATATTTTCATTGTTTTAAAAAATTAAAAACTAAAAATGATTTGAAAACAACAAAGAGAACGCAAGCTTAAGGTTTAAGTTTGAGTCTTGCTATGTATTGATTTTATTTTATTTTTTCAAAGAAAAATAATTTCAAAGAAAATCTCTCTACATAATAAGGTGCCTTATTATTCTTTTTCATATGTCTTACTGGATGAATCATATACAAAGTTTACCATTCATATTTTTTTCCATCCCATTTGGCCTCCAAAAATAGGATCCATCAAGTTTCCTTGTCCAATAGCAATCATGATGAGAGCTGAATCGTTTGTGATGTATTCATCACCTAAATCATGATCATAGATAGGAAAGACTATCTCATTCTAATTCTAGTAGAAATGGCAAGAAAATAAATTATATGAATTGGTATTAGACTAAAATTTCTAATTGTATTCTTCATTAGAATACACTAAATGGTATCCCAAGTCGTGATTTTCAGATTTGCATCGAAAGAACAACGATAAATGATAATTTGAAACTAGATTAATGATACGAAAATCATGACTTGGGATACCATTTGAAACTAGACAAACGATCGAAATAAATGAAAAGTCTGGGGACCTCTAAGCCAAAGATGGACCAAAGATAGACTAAAGGAAGTGTCAAGACCCAAACCAGAAGTGGCAACATTTGATTGCTATGGGGCACTATTATTTTTTTAATTTCTCATTTTGAGAGAGATACTATCGGTAAAAAAAATAACGATTGAAAAAGGGAAAACATAATGAGGAACAGTGCCCCATCTACCTATTTGCATACTTATTTTGCGGATAATTAAAATATGTTTTATGTTTATATCTTTCAAATATAAAATTTTCAAACTTATTTTAATTTTAAATAGATAATTAGGACTTATTGTAGTAAATATTCAAATAAAATTGATTTCTATGACTCAAAAATATAAATTTTCCGTAATTATTTTAAATTTAAATAGGTAAATAAGAACTATCCATTAACTATTTGTCATCCTTAAATACTTAAACCTCAAATGGACTTGGAAGCTACAATAGATTTCTCTACCATCAAGGTTTAGATCTTTACTAGGGCATGTTCGAACGAAAATATCTATATGCTTTTTGATGCGCACGGTTTTTGGACTATTGTGTATGCTTGATGAGTTTGTTCGACATATACCTGTAATGATTGTCGCAAGTTCTCATACGCAAGATACAAGAAAAATGTAACATAAATAAAGAACGCCTTACTATTATTATTTTTTATATATTTTATTGAAGGGATCAAATTAATACAAAGTATTTACCAATCATATTTTTTCTCCACTCCATTTTGGGTGGTAAAATAGAATCCATCAGGTCTCCCAATCCAGTCGCAATCATAATGAATGGAATCTTTAGTGATGCATTCTCTGCGTACATCACGATCATAAACATTAAAAGTTATCTCCTTCTTATTCCAGTAGAAATGGCAAAAAAATAGGGTATTTGAATAAACGGTAGACTTGAACTTCCAGCTATATTCTTGACCAAAATACACTGAATGGTATCCAAGATCGTCATTTTTGGATTGACACCGAAAGAACAATGTTAACGGGTCATCTGGAACTTGACTAATGATATGAATTGTAACCTGTTGGATGAAAGAAAATTTGGGAATGGGAAGCGAAGTTGTATGAACAAATAAAAACATTAGAAAGACTAATGAAAGAAATGAACACTCCATTGTATTACTTGATTTTCAAAGTGATGTTGCCTTGTCCCCTTATATACACATACACATTGATGCTAAAGTAATTAGATTTAAATGGAATCATATATATAAGAGTAATTGCATATATTTTTCAAAAACCCAAAAGAGATTAGACATCTAAACTTAACAAATGCATTTCTACTTTTGTAGAAAGAGTGCAAATATAGCGAAATCATAAGAACAAATATCTCTAGAGCGTCACAATAATGTAATAGCTAATTACAAGAAAAGGAGAATCCTTTTGCTTTTGGTCTTCCAAAATTAAATGTATAATTTAATGACTAGATCTTCCATATTTCATGATATGCAATGGATTTGGATAGCATACCCTAAAAAATATTGAATGCATTTCAATTTAAAGAGAAGGCATTGTTATTTCTTTCTATCTTCTTTTAAATTAAAAAAAAAGGTAATAATAGTATGTAAGACTAGTCAAAATAGTAATGTATTTGAAGCAATTTCTTACAAAATAAAAATCAATTGACCATGCAACATACCAAAATTGAAGCGCAAAAACATATAAGGGTGTGCAAATTTTGGTTTGGACTAGAAAATTAAATTAGATTGGACCAAAAACACTAGTTCGATCCAAGGTGGAACTAGATCAAAAACATCGGTATACCCTAGGATCGACCCATCTTAATATGAAAAATAGCAATTCTTGGTTTCTCGTCGTCCGAACTATGATAGTATTGGAAACCAAGTATATGTACATAGATGTAGTGCCGGACCTGAGTTTTTGGGGCCCTAAGGCGAGACGTGAAAATGGGCCCCGAATTGTATAATAAAATATAAAAAATAAATAAATATTTATACCATAAGAATAAAATTATTTTTTTTTAAATTACCAATTAAAAATTACCATAAACGAAACGAAATGAAAAAGCAACTAACCGCTGAAAGTTGAAGCAGATATGGAGTTAGAGCATCTGAGAAGCAGATCTAATTTGATGACCCAATCGACAATCAAGAGGTAGGGTAGCGAGCCACCGGCCACAACCCACAAGGGCGAGCGACGGAGGGCGATGGCTAGCCAGCGACCGAGCAGAGCAACGAGAGGCGATGTTTGCTGGGTGAGCGCCCGAGCAGCGAGCCATCGGCCATGAGGGTGAGGCAAGTCGCTGAGGACGAGCCATCGCCGATCGAGCAGCGAGAGGTGAGAAAACGAGGGCGAGGGTGAGGAGTAGCAAGAAGAGAGAGAAGCAGCGAGCTACTGGCGACGAAGCAGCAGCGAGAAGTGAGAGCGAGGGCGAAGGCGAGGCGCGACGGAGCCAAAGAGATAGGGCTAAGGTAGCGAGTGAAAGAGAGAGAGGGAAAATGGTCGCGAGAAGAGGGCGAGGTGCAACAGAGCCAAAGAAGTAGGGTCAGGGCAACGAGCGAAAGAAAAAGAGGGAGAAGGGTTGTGAGAAGGGGGTGGGCAGGCAGAAAAAGCATGGGGCTTGAGTTGTGAAATTTCCATGGGCCTCTAGTTGTGAAATTTATATGGGCCATTTTCAATTTATGGGCCCTTAAATTGTTGAATTTTCGTGGGCCTTGAGGCAGCTGCCTCATGGAAGGTCCGACCCTGCATAGATGTATATTTTTTAAGTTGAATTGTTTTGTTTAATAAAAAATTAAATATTAAATTATTTTTAATTTTGCTCGGATCCATGCATATATTAATGTGTATATATATTTTTGAAGTTCATATTAAATAAGAATAAATTTAATTTATGGGACTGATTTGGACAAGACAAGACCAAACTAGACATGTCACTGCTAGATAATCAATCCGATCTTCGATTTTAAATTAAAAAAATTTCAATTCCACTTCAAACAGTCCAAATTGATTGCAAATCCCTAAAAACATGTCTGGAAGTCTTGCATTCAAAACATATATTCAGATATATAAATGCAGGAATTTTACCAAAAGAATCATCTTTTAAGTGCCAACTAAAAGCGTCACTAAAAGATCCCTTTAGTGACACCTTCTTAAGTTGGTGAAATGCCCCCAAAATATTAAGAATTACACCTAAATATAGCTACAGGATCTCTTTTGTCATAGTTGATACATATCATAAACAATTTTAATCATTTTATTCTAATCAAAATATGGTATCAACTAATACGAATGAAAATGATTGCAAAAATTCATGTTAAAATTGTGTGATTCACTTTTTCGATTAAAGTTAATTTTTATTTTCCCTCAAATTTGAAGTCCTCTTTCTAATCTACTCCATAGAACAATGAAAATTATAAATATATTCAATTCATTATTATTATTATTATTATTATTATTATCTCACATATATATTACCAAATTTCATATATTATATATTTTTGTTTGGATTATATTCTTTTAGGTTAAAATTTAGTAAATCCCTGACAATTTAGGACACTTTACCCTTTTATAGTTTTATTTTTTACTAATAACCCCTTTTGACATCATTTTTCAACTTTTGGTTTTCATTTTTTTTGAAAATAAAAATAGAAGATATCATTATTTGATTTCTTGTTTTCGTTTTCAAAAATTTTGAAAAGATTTGAAAAATTAATGGAAACAATATATGAGTATTTTTAATATTATGATTGCTTAAAACACACTTTGTCACTATAAAGTAGATCATAGTAATTTTTTGTTATGGTTGTTGCTAAGTAGCAAAGTAAACTCCAACTTATGAAATTAAAAGTATTAAATATAGTGTTTGAAGATTCAATAAAAAATTATATTTTTTAAGGAAAAAATAAGAAAATTCAAAGAATTATGTATTTGAAAATTCAATCAAAATTTGTATTCATTAAGAAAAAAAATTAATTATTTAGAGATTATTTTGTTTCCTCCATTCAAAAATAAATTGGAGACTAATTTGATTTTGTGATTCAAAGATGAATTGAATTTCAGATAGGTTATGGACTGATTAGGTCTTGCATTTCTCTGGTAATAGATTGGAATTTTACTCAAATTGAGGGATTAATTGGGGTTAGTGGTTACATTTTCCCCCCTCTATTTTCTCTTTCTCAAATCATGAATTAGCGTCACTTTTCTTCACTTAAAAGTAAGTTTTGGTCTACAATAATAGAATTGTGTAATTATTTAAGATTAATTAGGATTTTCTTCTTTTCATGTAAAACTCTAAGACTGCGTTCTTTTTATTTTTTAATTTTGAATTTTGAATTCATTTTTCAGTTTTATGTTTTGATAGTCTATTTTTAGAAAATTGAAAACGCATTCTCTTTATTATTTTAAGAAATTATTTCTCAAAACAGAAAATTAAAAAACGTGTTCTTTTTGAAATTTTGAAAATAATTTTTTAATAATATTTTATTCAATAAATTTGATTAATAAAAAAATTAATTATTTAGAGATTATTTTGTTTCCTCCCTTCAAAAATAAATTGGAGACTAATTTGATTTTGTGATTCAAAGATGAATTGAATTTCAGATAGGTTATGGACTGATTAGGTCTTGCATTTCTCTGGTAATAGATTGGAATTTTACTCAAATTGAGGGATTAATTGGGGTTAGTGGTTACATTTCCCCCCCTCTATTTTCTCTTTCTCAAATCATGAATTAGCGTCACTTTTCTTCACTTAAAAGTAAGTTTTGGTCTACAATAATAGAATTGTGTAATTATTTAAGATTAATTAGGATTTTCTTCTTTTCATGTAAAATTCTAAGACTACATTCTTTTTATTTTTTAATTTTGAATTTTGAATTCATTTTTCAGTTTTATGTTTTGGTAGTCTATTTTTAGAAAATTGAAAACGCATTCTCTTTATTATTTTAAGAAATTATTTCTCAAAACAGAAAATTAAAAAACGTGTTTTTTTTGAAAATTTGAAAATAATTTTTTAATAATATTTTATTCAATAAATTTGATTAATCAGTAAATTAGAAATATTTAATGTTAATATATTATTAAAAAATATATATACATTTTAAAGTTAATGAATTTTGTAATATTTTTTTCCATTACAATAATAAAATATGAATAAATAAATAAATAAATTTATTTTGAATTTAGAGTTTGTTTGGAATGAAAACACTCAAAATAACCTTTTGTTGTTTTAAGTTTTCTTTACATTTTTTTTATTTTAAAAAATTAAAAATTAAAAATAATTTAAAATAACAAAGAGAATGCAACCTTATTTTTTGGTTAAAAAAGATGTTGAAAGGGTTCTCAGTTAAAAATAAAACTACAAGCAGATTAAGTGTCAAAAATTATAATTTTGAGTCGATTAATCAATTGGATTTTAGCCATTATTTTATTGATACAATAACTATTCCATTTAAGAATTTTTTTGGTGTAGCATAATATTTTTAGTTTACTCAATATAAAATTTAGGAATAACTCACCTTAAACTTTAGAATGCATTTTTGCTATTTTTAAGTCATTTTTAATTTTTGATTTTTTAAAATAATAAAAACGCGTTCTCTTTATTATTTTTAAAAATATATTTTTGAAAAAAAAATTATAAAAAACTTAAAATAATAAAAAATTATTT
This sequence comes from Diospyros lotus, assembly GCF_014633365.1. NCBI lineage: Eukaryota > Viridiplantae > Streptophyta > Magnoliopsida > Ericales > Ebenaceae > Diospyros > Diospyros lotus. Next base: position 32,675,433 of record NC_068347.1, on the reverse strand, counting down.
TGAATGTTTTTATTCAAAATAAATTTTAAACTCAAGACACATTTATTTATTTATTCATATTTTATTATTATAATGAAAAAAATATTATAAAATTCATTAACTTTAAAATGTATATATATATTTTTAATAATATATTAACATTAAGTATTTTTTATTTATTAAATAAAATATTATTAAAAAATATTTTCAAAATTTCAAAGAGAAGGCGTTTTTTAATTTTCTGTTTTGAGAAATAGTATTTTAAAATGATAAAAAAAATGTGTTTTTAATTTTTTAAAATAGACTTCTAAAATAAAAAATTAAAATAAATTTAAAACTCAAAATTAAAAATAAAAAAATAAAAAATAAAGACAACGCAAGCTTCATTTGTAAAGAAGACGAGGTGTAATTTACCGTAAATTCTAATAGTTTTGGTCAATAAATGTAATAATTTAAATTTATGGGTGGCAAGTGACATACTAAAGAGCGGCCAAGGTAACTAATGCCAATCTTCTCAGAATCTCAACTCAAGAAAGGGGCTTTTCTCTCTGCAGTCCTCTCCCGACTGAACTGGAAAATCAGAGTCGAGAAGAAGGAAGAAGAAGAAGAAGATGACGGAGGCGGTGATAAGGAACAAGCCCGGGATGGCCAGCGTGAAGGACATGCCGATCCTCCAGGATGGCCCGCCGCCGGGCGGCTTTCCGCCGGTTCGATTCGCCCGGCGGATCCCTAACAAGGGTCCCAGCGCCGTCGCCATTTTCCTCACCGCTTTCGGGGCTTTCTCTTGGGGCATGTACCAGGTCGGAAAGGGCAACAAGATCCGAAGGTCCGGATTTTTCCCATTACCCATCGGCGTTTATGTTTTTGTATGCCTATATGTGTGTATATCTCTTTTGATCGCGTTAATTGAAATGGATATCTGCGATTGGAAGTAGGTTTTTTGCTAGGTTTAGGGAGTAATCAATTTTAAGTCTTTTTTGTGTGTATATGTATCTGTGTGCGTATGCATATGTATCCAATATGTATGTATGCATCTATGATTTCGTTGTGTTAATGGAAATGGGTATTTCTGAATCCGTATATCGATCGAGATTGGCCCTTTCATCAATGGGCAATGATTTTGGGGTGGATTATTGAGGCCAAACAGAGATGCCTACTGGACAACATGTTCAGATTGCTCTTGCAAGGGCAATCCAGACATTTTGTTTATTTGGCACTCTGTTTGGCCTACATAATTGGCTCCAAATTCATTATTCTTCATGAATACTCTAGGGCTTAGGTTCATTTGTTTATTGGTATAGCTCAAACACGTCAGAAGGCCCATACTCCCAATTTCTTAGCGGGAAGAGGCTATTTACCAGCACCAAAGGCCCCCTTACTACACTTTTTGATTGGGAAAAGAAACTATTATATAACTGTTATTTATCATTACATTTGGTAGTTCATAACTTTGTATATGTTATTTTCGTTAGACATAGCTGACAAAACAGGTGTAGATATCATTGGTTTTACAATCAGTAATCAGTATCTGTATTTTCTGGATCCCTTGTTTTATACCCATTCTTGAATCCATCTCATTATCGATATATGTGGTTGTAGGTTATTTTTGTTTAATTTTTGTGTGTGCGGAACCTATGCCAAGCAAGATCCTAGTTTTTGACTTCATTTATAGAAGAAATTTATTGTATATTGTATGCGGTAAGGTTGCATGAGAGGAAAATAATGTGTTTGGCACGGACACTTCTAGGAAAATGTAGCAGTAGCTCAGTTGGTGGTACATTGATTGAGATGGTTAGTTTTATTAATTTGTTTTTAATCATGTCCATGATATGTAACTATGGACAGTGTAGCATGTGTGACTTATGGGATGGGAGAAAAGGAAAGGGAAAGGCAAAAGGATACAATTTTGACTTCTCAAGTAAAATGATATGATTGCATTTTTTTCATTATCCAAACATGCTGGAACAAGATCAGTCATTTCTTGGAGGAAGACTGCTGAATCTGGGGAAAGAAGGGAGAGAACATTGGAAAATTTGAGTTCTTGTCAATTGTTACTAGGGTATACAATGCCCCCGCTGGGGGAGGGGAGGAGGGGAAGGGTAGAGGGTGTGGCATAGTATCTATTGAACTTTGGGTTCTTTCTTTGAATATTGGGTAATATCAACTTTGACAAGATGTGGTGCTTAGGAAGTTGATTAGAAAATGGTTAGATGATGTTCTTTCACATGTTAGGGAGGGGTATCAACTTTGACAAGAGGTTGCTTTGGATATTCTCCTTTGATAGGAGGTTGTGGCTTGTGTTTGTTGTATCTATCTCCATCTGTCCCAACAGATGGAGATATTCTGATTATGGGGGATTCAGAATTCCTGTGTTTGTTTTTGTTCTTTTGAGGTGAAGATTGGAGTGTTTAGAGCTCCTTGTTAGTTCAGCATGGTTGACAGACAGGTTAGGTGGCCTTTTTTAGGTGTCTATGGCCCTCAAGCAGGGAAGATAGAAAGGGGTGGCAGGGGAATGTACAGCATTGTGGTGGGCTTTGTGTTTCCCCCAGTGTGTATGATCTTTTTGTTGTTGCAGATATCCTCATACAAGGCAAAGAAGAAGAAGACGATCACTACCTCTTTCAAAATCCTAAGGCCTTTTCTCAAATTTCTCTATATACTGCTAACATGAGTGCCATCTATACAGGGATTGCCTCAACCAGAAGATATGCAATCAATCTCTTTTGGTGCCTGAGTTTTGATTCTTATGCTCTTCAGAACCATCATCAAGTATCGCCTGTTCGTGGCTAATATCCTCTTCATTATCACTTCATGCTTCCTGCAGATACTTCCTTGCAATGAATCTCCTTAGCATCTCGTCATGACATTGTTTCTCCAGCAGGGCATCTTTGATAAGTCACCTACTAGAATCTTGATTCTGGTCAAAACCCAGAATGCCATCTCTCCTCAACCCCCCCTCCCCCTCTTAACTAGTGGACTATTGTTTAGAACTATAAAGATTTTATTAAGGTTTGTAGTCTATCTACCTCATTGGCATGGAAGAATAGTCCACCCTAAAACTCGAGGTCTAGCCCACATGTTGGGCTCACTTCTCATTTGCTAATAAAATGGAGTTGTATTCTTCAATGGTTTTTCTATTGATGAAGAGTTATGGCCTCCCTCTTCTTCGTCCTCTCCCAGCTTCCTTTCCAAGCGGCCTCCGGCATTCCTGCTGGTTGGTCAGCACAAACCATTACTTCCTAGTATTAACCTTGCTTTACTTTGACTTACTGGCTTCTTAACATTCAGATCATAGCCCCGCTGGCCACCTCTGTTTTGCTCTGGAACCATGTTATATGGTGGCATGTACCTAGGGTTTAGCCTAGGGCTGGATTGGAAATTGGAAGAATCCAAATGAATTGGGACTGAGAACAGAAGGGATTGGAGGAAGAATTGAGCAGAATTGGGGGGAGATAATAGACTGAACAGAGAAAGGGGGAGATTGGCAGAAAGGGAGGGAGGAATTAGAGAGAATTCGTGAGAGGGAATTTGAGAGAAATTCAATATCATTCAACATAATTCTTTCCATCCTCAGCTGTAGCTTATATATAGCCTAACAGCCTCCCGCATGCACTCATGTGCAATACAACAAATAGCCTAACTGCCTATAGCTAAGGACAAAACCCTATAATAGAAAATTGAAAAGGAAATTACAATTATTGTATAATGCATGAAAACTCCTACTATTATATTTACTAATTTATCCTTGGGGTCATGACATCTGGGTAGGATATTCTTGTGGATTTTGCACAGGATGGTTTGGGAACTATGTGGTGGAGGTGTTTATTTTTTAGTTTAGGGCCGTGTGGGAAAGGCAAGAAGTGGTTGGTCAGCTTGACAAATGTATTTAGACATTCACATAGGCACTGAGGCTATGTTTGGATGGCAGTAATAGATGGAATCACAGTCAATAAGAGTAATGGATGAGGCTAGACTTGGTCCAGCCACCCTTGCCTATAGGTTTTATGGTGTTTACCTTTCTGTGTGCCAAGCAAGTGCCCGCTTACACTTATGTCAAATAAATTGCCTTCTATTATCGTTTCTCCTTTGTTTCAAGCGCCTTTGATTGTACGCCTCTTTTCTTCTTGTAATATGGTGCTGTATTATAGATGCTGTTCTGCCTTGTAGTGACAATCATAATTATTTTTGTAGTAACAATATGTCTGCTTCATTAGTGAGCTCAGCTGTTGCTGCCAGGGGCACTTGGTTTTCCCAGTACTTCAATAGACCTTATTAGGATTAAATATTTATTATTATAAAAAAGATTAAATATCTATTTAAAAAATCTAGTGATAAGTTCGTATTTATGTTTTGTATATTTGGTAATCTCGTTGATGTGCTTTTTACAGTGAAAACATGATAATTAACGGGTTACTAAGGGCTAAGCTTCCGATTTTGTTTCTGGATAACTAATAGTCGTTCATGGATGCTAAAATTATTTTGTCTGTTCAGAGAGCTTAAGGAAGAGAAGTATGCTGCACGCAGAGCTGTACTACCCTTCCTTCAAGCTGAAGAGGATGAAAGGTAACTTTCTGTCCCAATCGGCCTCTCTTTCCTTTCCTCAACTAAAATTTTCACTCCACTTAAAACTTATTGTCTTTCTTAGATTTGTCAAAGAGTGGAAGAAGTTTCTTGAAGAAGAGGCTAGAATAATGAAGGATGTGCCCGGTTGGAAAGTCGGCGAAAGCGTCTACCACTCTGGAAGATGGATGCCACCAGCAACCGGCGAGCTCCGCCCCGAGGTCTGGTAAGGTGGCGGCACTTTGACCACACCCGCTGCATTGTCAGCGGTCAAAAGCTTTGGAACAACATCTTGGCTTCTAAACATTGTCCTCCTTCGAGTTGAATAAAAATGTATCCCATCATATGATATGACTATGGTCTTGTCCACACCATTGTTCACTTTCCTTGTTGATTTGAAGTTCTGGACTCTTGAAATCCTGTATCTGCCATACTTCATATTCAGATGTTGGTGGTGAGTCATCTTTGTTTCCTTGTGTTTGCTTTCTGCAATATAGGATCTGATGGGCACCTTTGATGCATGGAAACTTTGAAGCTTCAGAATTTTTGAAATATTTTCTACCCTAAAACCTCAAGCAATATTAAAAAAATGTATTTGCGCTGTTTTCATAATTTTGAAAAATTATGTCAAAAGTAAAACAGATAAAAATATTTTATTTAGATACCGTTTGTTAATTAAAATATAAATTAAAAAATGTGAAATATAAAAAGCATATGAGGTAAAAGTAATTTTTATTGTTTATTATTTTTTTAAAAAAATCACATAATTTTTTATATTTATCCCTTCCCTCTTGTAGAATAATTTATTTTAAATTTTATAAATAAATTATCTTGATATAATTTTATTTTACTCATTTTAATAAATACTATCTTAACAATTAAATAATCCATCTCTTAAATATATTTGAAAAACTTTTAAAATTATTTTTATAATATATAAAATATAATTTATAAATACAACATTGACCTCTTTTTCTTTTTAGCCACGGAAATGCATAAAAGATATTCAAAAATTTTGAATATGTATCTAATTTCTTTGCCACGATTTTTTAGCAACAATAATTTCATTGCGACGTATTTTTCATGACAAGTTTTTGTCACAAAAAAGTAAATATTCTATTATTACTTTTCATCTAATGTTATTCTAATTAATTAAATCAAGAAATGTCCATTCCATCTTCAGGTCTATACCAAACAAAGCTTCAAATAATTAATTAACAGTCAATTATCAAGTAAATATAGCTCCTAATCTATAACGAGAACTTAATATAAGAATGCAAAGCAGTAGTACGTACGGTCGACTGTAAGGAGTAAACATAAACCAAGATGGCTCACTGTCAATTATGTTTTATTAATTAAATGATCGATTTGGTTCTGAATCAAACTTTTGGGTCCATAGACCCAACCAAACCAATCAATATACATAAATAAACAAAAAGTATGCAATATAAATATATAAATATTATAAATAAAAATATAATATATGATATGTATATTTAATATTATGTTTTTTATATATGCACAACAAAAATAGTGAAGGACAAACAAACAAATTATATTTATCGATATAAGATTTATTGATTTTACCTGCTTTTAGACTTGAAGCTAGAGGTGTCAAAAGGGCCAGGCGGCCCAGCCCGTGACGGGCCGGGCTTTGGCCCGGCCCGTTACTATTCATACGGGCCGGGCCGAGCCCGGCCCCCATTGCCGGGCTGGGCCAAAGAAATTGGGCCCACGGCCCAGCCCGGCCCGTGGCCCATTGGGCCTTTATGGGCCGGGCCCATGAGACCTTTATGGGCCAGTAAGACCCTTATTTATTTTTTTTAATTTTGTTATTCTTTAGTAATTATTGATATTGGATATTAAAAAATTTAATTTCGCAATATATATAAATAATAACTATCAATTAATTTATTTAAAATTTTTAAGTTAATTTTTTTATATATTTAAATTATAAATAAACATTCTCCTTTTTATATGTACATTATTTTTCATATTAATTCACAAGAAAAATTATAAGGCATATAGAATTTTGAAATATAAAATAATAAAATAATATTTAAAATTTAAGAATTAAGATAGAAAATATTTTAAAAAGAAACAAATTAATTTTTATATATGTATTATTTTGATATTTATATATTTATATATTATATGTATTATTTTTTAAAAAATTATTTAAAAAAAATAAAAAAAAAGGGTCTGGCCCACCGGGCCCGGCCCGCTAGGCCCTGTGGGCTAAGGGCCCGGCCCGGCCCTCTAGCCCACGGGCTGGCCCGGCCAGGCCCCTTTGTAAGGGGGTCGTGGGCCGGGCCGGGCCCTATCAATGACAAAAGGGCCCGGGCTCGGCCCGACCCTTTTAGTAAAAGGGCCGGCCCAGCCCGTTTAAAAAGTCCGTGGGCCGACTCGGGCCGGATCGAGTCGGCCCGGCCCGGCCCGGCCCTTTTGACACCTATACTTGAAGCATGATATATGTTATTCTACGTTTTTTTTTTGTTAAATACAAACAATAAATTGTTTGTTGAGCGTTGATTGTTACTATCTTTTGAGTTTATATAACAAAAATTTTAGATTACTATGTTATTACTTGAATCAAACTGGGCAACTTGACTTTTATTGGCTTGAGTTGGTTCACTGCATAGAGTGATTGGTTTAGTTTCGACTCGTGTTCAAATCAACATGAAATTGACAAAGTTAATTTATAATTTAATTTGTAAATAATTTAATCAACCCGGGTTTTAAATGACCATCTGTACTTTTTGTCATTGCGAAGTGTATGTATCTGAGATATTTATCTTTGGTTTGACGATGAAAATACAGTGTCAAAAAATCATTAGAAACCCTAAATCATTTGGTGGCTAAAATTATGCAATTTTGTTACTTTGGTAGAGAGGGTTACCAAAAGACATCAAAATAATAAAAATACTCACTCAAAAATGCAAAATTACTTAGCCGCCTCCTTTCTCTTCTTTTTCCATGGCCACCTCCAGTAATCGTCTTTCCTTTGTCATCTTCGTTGAAGAGAATATAGCGGCAATCGATGCATGAGATGCGAGGTAGCGAGAGAAAAGCGGCCATAGGAAGGGAAGAGAGAGGAGAAATGTGGTGGCCAAACAATTTGTAATTGGTGTGAGGGTATTTTCATTATTTTAACACCTCTTAATAACTCTCTCCGGCAAAATAACAATGTAACTCTCTTAGCATTTCAATACATCCTTCGCATAGTCTCCATGATTTTGTTGTCAAAATGAATCTTTGAGGAAGGAGCCTAGGAGTTATGAATAAACCACCACTTTATTTTTTTTTTTATTTACACCTATGTGGGATTATCCATTCCTTAATGACATCTAAGTTTGGAGCACAAAACTCGGGACATATAGTCTTTGGCTCATATATGTGTATACATACATATCATTTGAAAGGCAAATAGAAAGTAAAATTTAGAAGAAAAAAGAGGTTCATAGGTTTGAGACTCTAAACCAATTCTATAATTATTTTATGTTCAAGAAAAAAAAAAAAAAGAAAGGCTCTTGGAAATGCTTTTGTAATTTTAATTTTGAAAATTATTTCTCTTCACTTAAATTACTTCCTAACATTCACTCTATTTCTTTAAATATTAATTTTGTCTTCACTTTCCTTCTTTGAATTACACACACACATGCATATATACATATATATATAATAGTACTATGCTCCTCTAAATTTTTTATATCCCTTGGGTGACTAAAGTTAGGTCTCACGTGTAAACCTATCAATGGATCGAATATGTTATTTAGATAGCGTTTGTTAAAATAAGAAATATAAGATTATATCGAAATAAGGTTGGAATGCTTTTTGACTTAGATATGAAATGATCAAAATAATAGTGGAAAGTATTTTATAATTTATATTAGATTGTTTGTTGATGTTTTAGGAATGCATTGGAGGATATATAAGTTATTTTTTTTTTATCTATAAAGTTTCAAATAAATTTATCTAGAGGGAGAGATAAATTTATTTGTAAAATCTTAAATAAGAAGTTACGTTACTTTTTTTTGGTGGGTTATCAAATAAATTTAACAAATATAATAAAAAATACTTTTATTTGAAATATTTTTCATATCTCATTTTTTTCGGTCCATATCTTGATTAACAAATACTAGTACAATATCATTGGCCACATATATGTAATCCTTTTTTAAGTTTTGGTTAGTGAATAAACAAGCATTGATGGTGTAACATAATGATGGTTCAAAAGGAGAGTTAATGAGCATTCAATAGTAGTTATAACAATCATTTTTTGTAATTAAAAATATATTTTTATAGTTAAAATATATATTGTGTGTTGGAGTGACAACTAGCAACCTAAATGCCTACCTTATCAATAAATAGAAAAAATAATTATTTAAGAGTCATGACAAGGAGAACCAATGACAGATGATATATGAACTTTATTCTTTGATATAGATAGAAAGATGGATAGGAGAAAGAGTACATGATGAGACACAACATGAGTAGAGCATGATTGGTCTCAAATCAATGACCTGTTCTTCCAGTCATGCCATTTGACATAACTCCCCGCATCGTTGGTACCACTAAAATAGAAACCATCTGGTCTTACGGACCAATAGCAACTATAATCTTTGGAGTGGCGATGTGTACAGAAGTCATCTATGTAGTTATTGTAAACATCAAAGATCTGATCCTTGAAGCCCCAATAAAAATGGCAGAAGAAGAGAGTGTTGGCTATGAACACGTGAGGACGAAATCTCCAAGTGAGATTTTGGTTAGGTCGCAGTGTCTGCACGCCAATGTCATCGTCCTTTGATTGACAGCGAACAATCAATAGGCCGGAGACATTGTTAAAGACACGGACAGCGGTTTTCCTGAAAAAGGCCTTCATTGCCTCATCTTGCTGATCGCATGATGTTGAGCTAATGAAACAAGCAATCGTCAGCAGCATTATTGAAGGAAGGAAGAATTGTGACATTATCTTGCTCAGACTCCAAGAACGGTATGCTCTTTGGAGCATGTTTATGTCTACCTATATATCTATCTTTGATGAAGTTGCACATACACTTGCGCGCACACACACACATATATATACATTTTTTGGGAAGTTGTTTGGTTGAACCCTCTTCGATCAGCTTTGGCAAGTGAATAAATGAGCATTGATGGAGTAACACAATGGCAATTCAAAGGGTTGGTTGAGCATTCAATGGCTGTAACAATTATACCACCCATGTAACTAATTTCTTAAAATGGTTTTGGAATTGAAAAATTGTGAATTCTTTGCTTTAGTCCAATATGACTTGAGCCCAGGATCTAAAGGTTATAGGGCCTTTCTCTTGCTACTAAATTCAAAGGGGATTTAAACTAAAAAGGGTAAGAATTCCACAACTTCAAAGGGGTAATCATGAAAATAATTCATTTTTTTTTTGTGAATTTGTAATTTTATTCAATCATTTTAATTTTAACAATTAATTTCAAATTGAATCAATTTGATAAAATTTTATCTATCGATTTAGAGAGAGTGTGTTCATGCTAACTTATTATGTCAGATGTCATATAATAGTAATATTTGTACATATACTCATAAGTAAAAAAAAAAAAATGTATATATAATTTATTGAATCAATTTTTTTTTCTTTTTATAGGTTATAATTTTTTACTTTTTTTTTTTTACTTTGTGTATATGTAATTTTCATAAATATTATTATTATATGACACATGTTATGTAAAATCAACATGAACACACTCTCTATAAATCAATTTTATATATTGGATAAAATTACATCTAATTAAGCTAATTTGAACCTAATTGCCAAAAATAGAAAGGATTGTATAAAATTACAAATTCACAAAAAAGATTGAATTATTTTCATGATTTAGCCCAATTTCAAATGTATATACCAAACATAACCTTATGTTATTTAGCGACAATTGTTAACATACAGTTAACATTAATTAATTATTTTGAAGTGTTTGGGAACTTGATAGTAAAAACGAAAGTGAAACTACTTGAATTGAAGTATTGGACAAGTATGATTTTTATCTATTGGTTGGCAAGTGGATTACTATGCGAATTGGAGTAGGAAGGGTTAATTAAAAATAAAAATAAAAGAATTTTACCTGGCTTTTGAATTTTAGACAAAATTTTTCATTTTTTTCAGTAGTAGTATATCTTAATTACATAAAATAAGTGTCAAATTAGCATTTACACATTGGCTTAGGGGCTAAATTGGCCCTCCTTTCAAAAGGCCCAAATAAACTCTTATTCTTTCAAACTTAATGCCACATATTTGCCCTTACAATAGATGCTATCGAAATCACATCCAGTGACTTTTATATTCCATCAATAAGTCTACCTCAAATCAAATCTTAACCCTCAAAATTAGTCTCAAATTAGAGCTCCAATCACATCAAGCATATTCTATTATTAGGGTTTTTTAGTTTGTTTTGAAGGAGGTAGAATTCTTTAATTATGAATGGCTCTGTAAATACGTCTATGAGGTGGAATTATATATAATGGAGTATTCAATTTGGACTTGAGTTTAGATTGTTAGAATCATTAATTATTTTTATACTTATAACTTTTTTTGATTTGAAATTTAAAATTATAAGTTTATTTTATTTTAAAAAATTAAAACTGATATGTTACTCACGCCGGATAACAATTATGTTGCCTGACACTAACGACACTAACGTGATAACAAATCCACCCCCCCCCCCCCCAATGATCTATGGTGTGTCTAGCACAGACAAGGGATCGGGATTCCTTGAAAAATAAGAGTATCAAATAGTCTTATTTCTAAAAGAAGAAAAATTTATTCAAATCTTTTAAAATTACACATACTAATTTTGCCCTTTGCCAAAACAAAGGAATTAACTATCATCTTACAGGATGCTGAAGCATAATAAAAAGAAGCAACAAAATATTCATATATATATGAAGTTTTGAGTACACGACACTTTGTTAATTACTTCCTTTCATAAGAGCCAATTAATGACTACTGCCAGTCATGCCATTTGCTATAACTACCAGTTTGGTTGGTACCACTAAAATAAAACCCGTCTGATCTTACAGACCAATAGCAATGGTTATCATACTTCGTCAAAGACTTACAACGCTTGGCTATGTTCTTCTCGTAAGCATTAAAGACATTTTCGTGAGAGCCCCAGTAAAAGTGGCAGAAGAAGAGAGTGCGCTCTCCAATGATGTTGGGAACGAATATCCAACTAAACTCTTGCCCAGCTTGGAGTCTTCTCTCGCCCAGATCATTCTCTTTAGACTTGCAATGAGCAGTCAATAGGTCTGGGAGCTGGTTCATGACATGGACCCTAGTTTTCTTAAAAAAAGAAAAACTGGGCTCTCCCTCACCATTCACCTCGTACAACGTTGATCCCATCAAACATATCATCATCAACGCCATTGACGAAAGGAAGAAGCGAGGCATTGCGTCGCTGCAATTGTCAAAACGATGCATGTTTGTAGTTGTATGTCTTTGTTGAACATGGTTATACACACACACACACACACACACATAAATACATGTTTTGGTAGATAAATTATTTACTTAGAAAGGTAATTAATGAGCATTATATAGTGGAACTGGGAAAGTTTACAACTGCCATCTACTAACGCTTGGAATTAGAAGTTGTTGAGGAAAGCAAAAGAAATTGAAGGATGGAAGATGAACTTGTTGTTAGGTAGAAATCCCTCCTCAGTTTTAGTAAGTGAATCAATGAACATTCATGGAATCATATAACAAGAGACACCCAGCTTAATTAGCATTATCGTTTTGTTAATGGGTATCGTTTTGTTAATGCGTGTTTAATACATTTTATTTTCAGTGTTCAAGTACTCTTTTTAACTGATAGTAAATATATGGTATTTTAAAATATTTTATTAATTAATAAAAGTATTTAAATTTTAAAAATTAAATATATTTTAAAAAGTATTAAAATAACACTCTTTAAAAAAGCTCATATAATGATCATTTAAAGAGCGAGTGCGTTCACGAGCATTTAACAACTACCCATTAAAGAGAGTATTCATAATGGTTATCTCAGTACTCATTAATCTAATAAATTAATTTGAAAAGTCGTAAAGGTGTACTTTGCTTTGGAATTAAAGAGGATTAATTTTTCTAAAATTAATTTTAGTACTCTATAATAATTTGATAGTGCACAGAAAAAGGGTCAAAAGACTCTCTTTGTATATAATTTTATTTTTATTCTATAAAAATATTTTTATAATTAGAATTTATAATTTTTTAGTCACCATGTGAGCAACTCTATATTGGGGCCTAAAAAAATAATTTTTCCATAACTATTAAGGGTCATTCTCAATTTATATAGTAAATGTAAGGGTAAATTTCATCATTTTTTGGGGGCTTTTTCTACTAAATATATTATGATTTACATATGGGATTTTGAATTCTTATGATTTATTTTTCTAAATATATTTTGCGAGATAAGCATATTGTTGATCTAGTGGAAGGGGTTATTTTGAAAAAAAAAAAATCAAAGAATCTAAAATTAAAATTAAACCATAAGAAGTATTAGAAAACATGACAGCAAATCATAGGAGGTGAAGGTAGAACTTATTCTACAAGTAAAAGTATAATTATAAAATAAAGAAGAATTTAAATTTAATTTTTCTTTTATTGGTTGAATGTTTGGGAAGTGAATTATGAGCATTGATGGATTGAGTAAATGATTATCATAAAAGCATGAACAGAAATTGACTCAATTAAGGAACCCCAAATTAATGCTACTCATTTGTACACATTCATGGTCAATGCTATGATAAGTGAAAGGGCTTGATGCATTATTTTGTTCCTGAACTAATTAAAAAAATGACTTTAAGAATTTCAAATATTTTGTACTTATTGTTTATTCTTGAATTAAATATTTTTGTATATTTTTCATCTCTGACTTAACTATCGCTAAAAGAGGAGTTAATTTTGCCTCGTCAGCACTGCCACTTCATCAAATATATAAAATAATTAAATGCATACATAAATAAAATTAATAATTAAATACAAAAAATTTAACAAATACACCCATACACAAAATTAATAATTAAATACACAAATCAATAATTAACTATACAAATTAATAACTAAACACACTATATCAATCATTTAATACAAAAATAATCAGATATATAATTTTACATAATTAATAATCAAATACATAAAATAATTAAATAAACACATATACAAAATTAATAATTAAACACACAAATCAATAACAAAATATACACAACATCAATCGCACAAAATATCACATAGCAGCAGCAGCTCATTTAAGAAGAAGAAGATGACGACGACGACGCTGGAGGTCTTCGTCGCTGTCGGTCGTCGCCACTGCGTGCCAAATCTAGTTTTGGGGAAGAGAGCAAGCTGGTGGGTTAGGTGGGGGGAGAGAGAAAGAGAAAGGGTTGGGTGGGGGAGGGTCAGGATGATTCCAGTGCATGTGAAACAGAGGAAAGAAAAACAGGGGTCCCGAGATCGAGTAATTAAGGAACTGACCATCCCATTACTTGATACTTTTGTTTCTTTGACTTCTTAGGCTGGAAATGAGTTGTTTTATAGTCCTCAATACTTGGAATTGAACTCCATCTCGCACATGGAAATCAACGTTCACGAGGGAGCTAGTGATAGACAAGGCTTTGGTTTTTGAATAGGAAATAGACACATGCATTCAAGGCGTTCTCTAGCAATGACGAGGCTACCTCTGTTGCTGTCAGCCTATCCAAGCATAACCCCTCCCAGGGAGAGTCAGAGGGTGACTGGTTCCAAGGAAAAGCTAGCCAGATTTGATGCTAAGGGCCGGTTGCTTGATTCAACGGGAAGAACGACAGGGAGTGGCCGACAGCTGCTTCACGAAGCCCACAAATGTGGGGGATGGGTGAATAAATTAGGTCTTTTTTTTTGTTTTATTTTTTTAAAATTAGGGAAAAAAACTGACGGGGATAATTTTGATGAAGTGGCAATGCTGACGAGGCAAAGTTAACGTCTTTATGTGCGGAGCAAGTGCCCGCTCACACTTATGTCAAATAAATTGCCTTCTATTATCGTTTCTCCTTTGTGTCAAGCACCTTCAATTGTACGCCTCTTTTCTTCTTGTAATATGGTGTTGTATTATAGATGCTGTTCTGCCTTGTAGTTACAATCATAATTATTTTTGTAGTAACAATAAGTCTGCTTCATTAGTGAGCTCAGTTGTTGCTGCCGGGGGCACTTGGTTTTCCCAGTACTTCAATAGAACTTATTAGGATTAAATATTTATCATTATAAAAAAGATTAAATATTTATTTAAAAAATCTAGTGATAAGTTCGTATTTATGTTTTGTATATTTGGTAAGCTCGTTGATGTGCTTTTTACAGTGAAAACATGATAATTAACGGGTTACTAAGGGCTAAGCTTCCGATTTTGTTTCTGGATAATAACCAATAGTCGTTCATGGATGCTAAAATTATTTTGTCTGTTCAGAGAGCTTAAGGAAGAGAAGTATGCTGCACGCAGAGCTGTACTGCCCTTCCTTCAAGCTGAAGAGGACGAAAGGTAACTTTCTGTCCCAATCGGCCTCTCTTTCCTTTCCTCAACTAAATTTTTCACTCCACTCAAAACTTATTGTCTTTGTCTTAGATTTGTCAAAGAGTGGAAGAAGTTTCTTGAAGAAGAGGCTAGAATAAAGAAGGATGTGCCCGGTTGGAAAGTCGGCGAAAGCGTCTACCACTCTGGAAGATGGATGCCACCAGCAACTGGCGAGCTCCGCCCCGAGGTCTGGTAAGGTGGCGGCACTTTGACCACACTGCGGCATTGTCAGCGGTCAAAAGCTTTGGAACAACATCTTGGCTTCTAAACATTGTCCTCCTTCGAGTTGAATAAAAATGTATCCCATCATATGATATGACTATGGTCTTGTCCACACCATTGTTCACTTTCCTAGTTGATTTGAAGTTTTGGACTCTTGAAATCTTGCATCTGCCATACTTCATATCAGATGTTGTGGTGAATCATCTTTGTTTCCTTCTTGTGTTTGCTTTCTGCGATATAGGATCTGATGGGCACCTTTGATGCATGGAAACTTTGAAACCCAATCGTTTTGGCATTTTCGATATATTTTTTATCCTAAAATCTCAAGAAACATTAAAAACATATTTTTGTGCCATTTTCATAATTTTGAAAAATTATGTCAAAAGTAAAATAAATAAAAATATTTTATTTAAGTAGTTTTGTTAATTAAAATATATATTAGAAAATGTGAAATATAAAAAACATCTCATAAAGTGATCTTTATTGTATTTGTTAAACTTTTTAAAAAGAAATCACATGACTTCTCAACTTAAATTTTTAAAATAAATTTATTCTTTTACTTCTTTTGAATAATTTATTTTGAACTTTACTGATAAGTTATCTGGATAAAGTTTTATCTTACTTATTTTAACAAACATTATTTTAGCAACTAAATAATCCTTCTCTTAAATATATTTGAAAAACTTTTAAAAATATTTTTGTAATACATAAAATATAATTTATAAATACATCATCATCATCTTTTTCTTTTTAGCCACGATGATGCATAAAAGATATTCAAAATTTTTGAATATGTATGTAATTTCTTTGCCACGATTTTTTAGCAACAATAATTTCATTGTGACATATTTTTTCATGACAAGTTTTTGTCACAAAAAAGTAAATAATAACATTTTTCTATCATTACTTTTCATCTAATGTTATTCTAATTAATTAAATCAAGAGAAAATATTTTACCAATTATTTCCATTCCATCACCAGCTCTATACCAAACAAAGCTTCTAATAATTAATTAACAGTCAATTATCAAGTAAATATAGCTCCTAATCTGCAACGAAAACTTAATATAAGAATGCTAGTCGACTGTAAGGAGCAAACATAAACCAAGATGGCTCACTGTCAATTATGTTTTATTAATTAAATGATCGATTTGGTTCTGAATCAAACTTTTGGGTCCATAGACCCAACCAAACCAATCAATATACATAAATAAACAAAAAGTATGCAATATAAATATATAAATATTATAAATAAAAATATAATATATGATATGTATGTTTAATATTATGTTTTTTATATATGCACAACAAAAATAGTGAAGGACAAAGCAACAAATTATATTTATTGATTTTACCTGCTTTTAGACTTGAAGCATGATATATGTTATTCTACGTTTTTTTTTTGTTAAATACAAACAATAAATTGTTTGTTGAGCGTTGATTGTTACTATTTTTTGAGTTTATAATCTTCTAATTGATAATTGGGCCAAAGAAAGAATTTTAATTTAATTAATTTATCTCAAAATTTTTAGATTAATATGTTATTACTTGAATCAAACTGAGCAACTTGACTTTTATTGGCTTGAGTTGGTTCAGTGCTTATAGTGATTGGTTTAGCTTTGGGTCTAATTTTATAAATCCAATCAATATCGAATCTTGTTCAAGTCAACATGAAACTAATAAAGTTAATTTATAATTTAATTTGTAAACAATTTAATCAACTCGGGTTTTAAATGACCATTTGTACTCTTTACTATTGTGAAGTCTATGTATTGAGATATTTGTCTTTGGTTTGACCATGAAAACAGAGTCAAAAAATCATTAGAAACCCTAAATCCTTTGGTGGCTAAAACTATGCAATTTTGCTACTTTGTTAGAGAAGGTTATCAAGAGACATAAAAAAAACAAAGATGCTTTCATCCAAAAATGCAAAATTGCTTGCCCTCCTCCTCTCTCTCCCTTTCTTACAACTGCTTTTAGCAATCACCTTCCTTTCGCTGCCTCTGTAGCGGAGGATGTAGCGACAATCGTCGTGTGAGAGGCTCACACGACGATCGTCGCTACATCCTCTGTGGCAGAGGTGGTAGGGGAAGGTGATTGTTGAAGGCGGCCATGAAAAGGGTAGAGAGGAGACGACTAAGCAATTTTGTAATTGGTGTGAGGGTATTTTCACCATTTTGACACCTCTCGATAATCCTCTCTGGCAAAGTAATATTTTTCAAAATTATGTAGCTCTCTTATCATTTCAATACATCCTTCTCATAGTTTGAATGATTTTGTCGTCAAAATGAATCTCCTGAGGAAGGAGTCTAGGAGTTATGAATAAACCATCACCTTTTTATTTTTATTTTTGTATTTACACCTATGTGGGATTGTCCATTCCTTAATGGCATTCAAGTTTGGAGCACAAAACTTGCAACATATGGTCCTGGCTCATATATGTGTATACATACATATCATTTGAAAGGCAAATAGAAAGTAAAATTTAGAAGAAAGAGGTTCATAGGTTTGAGACTCTAAACCAATTCTATAATTATTTTATGTTCAAGAATTAAAAAAAAAAAAGAAAGGCTCTTGGAAATGCTTTTGTAATTTTAATTTTGAAAATTATTTCTCTTCACTTAAATTACTTCCTAACATTCATTCTATTTCTTTAAATATTGATTTTGTCTTCACTTTCCTTCTTTGAATTACACACTCACGCATATATATATATATATATATAATACCATGCTTCTTTGAATTTTTCATATTCTCGAGTGGCTAAAGTTAGGTCTCACGTATAACCTATCAATGGACTGAATATGTTCTTTTGTTAAAATAAGAAAGATAAAATTATATCGAAATAAGGTTAGAATGTTTTCTGACTTAAATATAAAATGATCAAAATAAGAGTGGAAAGTATTCTAAAATTTTTATTAAACTGTTTGTTGAATTTTTAAAATGCATTGGAACATATATGGGTCTTTTTTTATTTTTTTTATCTGTAAAGTTTCATACACGGGCAAAGCCACATGAGGCCCAGTAGGGGAAGTTGCCCCCACGGGCTAGATTTTTTTTTAATTTTATTTTTTAATATAATGATTTACTATTAGAAATAAAAAAATATATATTATATTTTACTTCTAGAAATAAAAAAAAAATAAGTATTGAAGAAAACAAGTATATAATGGTCTAGTAATAACCATCACAATATTTTTTACAATTTACTCATAATTTTATTTTTTTACAATAATGATGCAAATAAACCTAAGTATTGAAGAAAATTGTGAAACAAAGAAAGCAAGTATGGATGAAACTTATATTGAAGAAAATGAACAAATTAACAAAGCAAGTATTGAGCAAATTGATATTGCATAACTTTTTATGAATCTCGGGTAAGAGAACTACAATAATGAATTATAGTGTTAATTTTCAAAATCAAATTAGAAAAGTCTACTTGCAAAGAAATTTGTGTCAGTCTCGAAATTAAGACGATTTATTCTAGTTTGGTTCAATGAATTTGATGATTGGTTGGAATATAGTATATGCAAAGATGTCACATTATGCATATACTGTTATTTTTTTAAAATAAATAATGAGGAACAAGAAGATAATGATTTTTTTATGAAAGACGTGTTCAGTAAATTTTTTTTTAAAAAAAAGATAGACTTTAAGTTCATGTTAAAAATGCTAATAGTGCACACAATTAAATTCGAAATAACTATGAAATCTTAATGAATATTAAGAATAAAATATTGAGATAGTTTTCTTCAGATAGTTAGAACAAATACTGTGTGATTATCGAAATCGTCTGAATGCATTAATTGTTTGTGTTCGACTTCTTATACGGTAAGAACTAGCATTTCGTGGTGATGACAAGTCTAAAAATTTAAATAATCAAGATAACTTTCTTGAACAATTACAATTTTTAGTATGAAAAATCATAAAGAACAATTGTAAAAAAAAAAAAATTATTTTAATATTATCATTATTATCTTATTTTTAAAATTATATTTTTTGTATTTAAATTCGTCCTACTAAATCAAAATCTTGGTTCTGCCCTGGTCTCAGATAAATTTATCTAAAGTGGGAGATAAATTTATCTATAAAATGCTAAATAAGAAATTAAGTAATTTTTTTTAGTGGGTTGACAAATAAATTTAATAAATACAATGAAAATTACTTTTGTCTGAAATATTTTCAATATCTTATTTTTTTTAACACATATATTGATTAAAAAATACAACCTTAATACAATATCGTCGCTCACATATATGTACACGAATTAAGTTGTTTAATAGAATCATTTTTTAAGTTTTGGTTACTGAATAAACAAGCATTGATGGTTTAACATAATGATCGTTCAAAAAGAGAGTTAATGAGAGCATTCAATAGTAGTTATAGCAATCATTTTTTGTAATTAAAAATATATTTTTATAGTTAAAATATATATTGTGTGTTAGAGTGACAACTAGCAACCTAAATGCTAACCTTATAATCAATAAATAGAAAAAATAATTATTTAAGAGTCATGACAAGGAGAACCAATGACAAATGATATATGAACTTTTATTCTTTGATATAGATAGAAAGATGGATAGGAGAATGAGTACATGAGACACAACATGAGTAGCGCACGATTGGTCTCAAATCAATGACCTGTTCTTCCAGTCATGCCATTTGACATAACTCCCTGCATAGTTGGTACCACTAAAATAGAAACCATCTGGTCTTACAGACCAATAGCAACTATAATCTTTGGAGTGGCGATGTGTACAGAAGTCATCTATGTAGTTATTGTAAACGTCAAAGATCTGATCCTTGAAGCCCCAATAAAAATGGCAGAAGAAGAGAGTGTTGGCTGGGAACACGTGAGGACGAAATCTCCAAGTGAGATTTTGGTTAGGTCGCAGTGTCTGCACGCCAATGTCATCGTCCTTTGATTGACAGCGAACAATCAATAGGCCCGAGACATTGTTAAAGACACGGACAGCGGTTTTCCTGAAAAAGGCCTTCATTGTCTCATCTTGATGATCGCATGATGTTGAGCTAATGAAACAAGCAATCGTCAGCAGCATTATTGAAGGAAGGAAGAATTGTGACATTATCTTGCTCAGACTGCAAGAACGGTATGCTCTTTGGAGCATGTTTATGTCTACCTATATATCTTTGATGAAGATGCACATTACATACACTTGCGCGCGCACACATACATATATATATACATTTTTTGAGAAGTTGTTTGGTTGAACCCTCTTCGATCAGCTGTGGCAAGTGAATAAATGAGCATTGATGGAGTAACACAATGGCCATTCATGTTAGAACAGCAACACAAAACGTATGTAGAACGTTGGCACAATCAAGAATAATGGCAAACAATTTTACTAAATCCCCAAACCCACTGGCAGCAACGTTGTGTATACGAAGTTCCCAAACACAGAGTATAATGAACACAAAATACTCACAGCAGTATATTCGCGACAATAGTGGCAACAAGGAAGATATAATTGGAATCCAAACCCAGCTCTTAGTGAGGTGAACGACGGCAGATACACACACGCTGCACAGATGTGCCCTGCTCCGGTCACTAGCAGGCTACGGCGACTGTCTACACAGGTTACAACGGTCAACTCCGACGGACGGCGACCACTACCGTTCGGATATGGCAGAACTCGATGAAACCCAATCTGTGACAAACGACACTTGAGAGGAAGAAGAAGCACTGTGTACTTGATGATCCAAGATCGAAGCGCGACCAGCCTTTTATAGACTGCGTTGGGACACCGAAGAGATGGCGAACTTAAAGCTTGCATTGAACACCGGCTTCAATGTCCGTTGCTTGGGGAAGATGAAGCAGCAACTGAGAAAAGAGGAGTCGCTTCGGAAACCCAGACCGCTTCTAGAAGAAGCAAAAATAAAATATAAAAGAAAACAATTTTGTTTTGTTTTAATTTTCTTTATATAAAAAGATATATACCGACCCGCCCGCCCGTCCGACCAACGGCAATGTGCGAGGCCCAAAGGGTTCGCTCGCTCACAAAATCTGGGTGCCACTTAGGACCCAACCCCAAGTGGGAAGGTGGAGTATAAATACCCACTCCCATCTCTTTACACAACCAATGTGGGACAATCACCCACACACGCACTTACACTCACACACCAAAATCACAACAATTCAAAGGGTGGGTTGAGCATTCAATGACTGTAACAATTAGAATAATTGCTATTGGTATACCTTGAACTACATAAAAGTGTATCAATGACAAAAAGTTCCTCGTGAGGCGCATAGAAGCATGTGAGGAGCATGAAGGCGAAGGGCATTTTAGTCATAATATCTCTTTATATAATTCAAAATATACAAAAATGATATACATGTAGCATGATTCTAACAATTATACTACCCATGTAATTATACCACCCATGTAACTAATTTCTTAAAATGGTTTTGGAATTGAAAAATTGTGAATGCTTTGCTTTAGTCCAATCTGACTTGAGCCCAGGATCTAAAGGTTATAGGGCCTTTCTCTTGCTGCTAAATTCAAAGGGGATTTAAACTAAAAAGGGTAAGAATTCCAAAATTTCAAAGGGGTAATGATGAAAAAAATTCAATTCTTTTTGTAAATTTATAATTTTATTTAATCATTTTAATTTTAACAATTAATACCAAATTGAATCAATTTGGTAAAATTTTATCTATAAATTTAGAGAGAGTGTGTTCATACTAACTTATCATGTTAGGTGTCATATAATAGTAATATTTGTACATATACACATAAGTAAAAAAAAAAAAAAATGTAACTTGTTGCACATTTATTTTTTTCTTTTGTTCTTTTTTATGGGTTATATATATATATATTTTACTTATATGTATATGTAATTTTCATAAATATTATTATTATATGACACATTTTATGTCAAATTAATATGAACACACTCTCTCTAAATCAATTTTATATGTTAGATAAAATTACATCCAATTAAGCTAATTTGGATCTAATTGTCAAAATAGAAAGAATTGTATAAAATTACAAATTCGCATAAAAGATTGGATTATTTTCATGATTAGTCCAATTTCAATTATATATGCCAAACATAACCTTATGTTATTTAGTGACAATTGTTTAACATACAGTTACATTAATTATTTTGAAGTGTTTGGGAACTTGATAGTAAAAACGAAAGTGAAACTACTTGAATTGAAGTATTGGACAAGTATGATTTTTATCTATTGGTTGGCAAGTGGATTACTATGAGAATTGGCGTAGGAAGGGTTAATTAAAAATAAAAAAAAAGAATTTTACTTGGCTTTTCAATTTTAGACAAAATTTTTCATTTTTTTCAGTGGTAGTATATCTTAATTACATAAAATAAGTGTCAAATTAGCATTTGCACATTGGCTTAGGGGCTAAATGGGCCCTCCTCCTTTCAAAAGGCCCAAATAAACTCTTATTCTTTCAAACTTAATGCCACATTTGCCCTTACAATAGATGCTATCGAAATGACATCCAGTGAATTTTATATTCCATCTACCTCAAATCAAATCTTAACCCTCAAAATTAGTCTCAAATTAGAGCTCCAATCACATCAAGCATATTCTATTATTAGGGTTTTTTAGTTTGTTTTGAAGGAGGAAGGATTCTTTAATGACTCTATAAATACGTATATGAGGTGAAATTATATATAATGGAGTATTTGATTTGGACTTGAGTTTAGATTGTTAGGGTCATTAATTATTTTTATACTTCAACTTTTTTTTTGATCTAAAATTTAAAATTACGAGTTTATTTTATTCTCTTAAAAAAATAAAACTAATCTCTTATACACATTGAATAACAATTATATATGTTGCCCGACATTGACGTGATAACATATCACTACTGCCAGTCATGCCATTTGCTATAACTACCAGTTTCGTTGGTACCACTAAAATAAAACCCGTCTGATCTTACAGACCAATAGCAATGGTTATCATACTTCGTCAAAGACTTACAACGCTTGGCTATGTTCTTATCGTAAGCATTAAAGACATTTTCGTGAGAGCGCCAATAGAAGTGGCAGAAGGAGAGAGTGCGCTCTCCAATGATGTTGGGAACGAATATCCAACTAAACTCTTGCCCAGCTTGAACTCTTCTCTCGCCTAGATCAAATCTGTAGCGACTCGTAAATCGTAATTTAATTTAATTAATTGTTATTGAGTTAATTTAATTTAAAAAAGATATTAAAATATATTGTTAATAACTATAATGATAATAAGTATGAGAATAATGACATTAACAATTATAATATTAAGTGTAAGAATAAGTTCATTATCAAGC
Organism: Diospyros lotus; assembly: GCF_014633365.1. Taxonomy (NCBI): domain Eukaryota; kingdom Viridiplantae; phylum Streptophyta; class Magnoliopsida; order Ericales; family Ebenaceae; genus Diospyros; species Diospyros lotus. Next base: position 32,651,789 of record NC_068347.1, on the reverse strand, counting down.
ATCATAATAATAATTTATTAAGAGATTAAGGAATTGGAGGGTGCAGTGCGTGAAGTGCCGAAGATGCCAAGTTTAATAAAGCTAACTCAAGTTAGCAATTAAATACAAGTGAATGTGTATATTATTAATAAGGTGCTTATTGGATCAAGTGGCAGGCGCGCATGGGGGCTGTTTGGCTGGTTGTTGTTGTTGGAAATTAATTCCAACATTATTAAAGCACTAGAACGGTGTCGTATGGAAGAAATTGGGGCAACAACGTGGCTGCCTCTCCTCCAAGCATTTCTCCTTTAAGTTAAAGTCTCTAATCAGCCAATTAAACAGGCTATTGGAGCAATTAATCGGCAGCAGCGGAAGAAATTGGGCAGAAGCAGCGACGCGTGCGCGAGCAGCAGGAATTTTGGAAAATTGGGATTTTTTTTCAGAAAATCTCACTTTTAACCGTAATTCGATGATACCAGGTAATTCAGGGAGCTGAGTACTATATTTCGTACGGTTGAAATTTCATTTAGAGTTCAATTTTGTTAATTTTGGTAAATTATTGGGTGTTGCAGTTTGTATAATTTTTACCGCGTTGGGACAAAACAAGCCTAAGGATATCTTCGTAAAGACAAGTTCTTTATACCCTCTGCAATGTTTCTTTCATTGTCAATTTATTTGACCTCCCTTCGTTTGTTTCAACCGTTAATTAATTATGAAAATTTTAAATGAATTGCTTTAAATTTAATTTATTAAACTGACCTCTTCTTAGTTGTTCGGGTATTATTATCGATTTTGGTTGTTCATAAGCTAGAGCGGTTGGGTAGTGGGGGTAAGGATCGACTGTTCGGTGACGGAGTGACTGTTGTACGGTCTATCTTAGGCCGTCGGCTAGTCACTCCTATTCACTGACCATTGATCGGTGCCAGGCACTGTTAATGAGCTCTACCGTTACGTGAATATAGCATGACTGGTTACATTTTATTCTTGTTACATGGTTTAGTGTGTACATGGGTACGTGTTGCATGTTGGGGTTTTCATGATCTCGTTATGCTTGGTCACGGACATTCTAGCTTGGTTATGTTGCATCCAGCATGGGCATATGCATCGCGTGTGGTTTACTATGTGGGCGGAGCATGGCCTGATGTCTGGATGTATGGGTGCTAGTGTATCACATTGATGCTCACTACGCCATTGCATTTTTATGTGTATCGCATGGTTACTGGTAGTTATTAGTTCTCGAACGGGAGGACTGTTTCGAGGGAGCCTATGGCTCGGGTGTCGGGAGTACCAACACGGACGCACGGGTGACGGGAGTACCGACCCGGGGCAGTGTGCACAGGTTTGTTGAAAATATTTGTTGCCTTTTAGGGCAGCGGCAGGTTGGTATGGGACTTGGGTGCCGGGTGTCTTGTGTGGGTCCCAAGGACCGGTATATGCTTTTTATTATGCTGCACTGTTGTATTGTAGCGTCTTATGGTTTGTGTGTACGTGCAAGATTGTGTTTGGGGTGATCTCCTCTTCTATTTATAATCTTTCTTTTCTTATAAACTTGCTGAATCTTGCGACTCACCCTGCTTTCTATCATTCCAGGTAAGGGGAAATCGAAGGTCGAGGGCGAAGATTGCACTGCCTAGCAGCCGGTCGCGTTGGTATGGTGTACAGATAGGTGCCCCCATTGTCTCTAATATTTTGTCAGTATTTTTGTCTCTTATTTTTTGCTGTGCCTGGTTATTTCTTGTATCTTCTATTGTTGGCACAGGCATCTGTATATATTATTATACTCCATGACCGCTGTTCCAGCAGAGTACTTGTGTGCGTGCATATTTGTAGTTTGCTTCCGCTGTTGTTTTTTTATGCATGCATGTTAGGGTAAATTCTCGTTTTGTGTTTTATTCTCTTTTCCCTTTTGTAAGTGCTTCCATTCAGGTATACCGGATGATTGAGATATTCGGCCGGTGGTGCTTACAAGATCATTCTCTTTAGACTTGCAATGAGCAATCAATATATAGGTCTGGAGCTGGTTCATGACATGTACCCTAGTTTTCTTTAAAAAAAAAAAGAAAAACTGGGCTCTCCCTCACCATTCACCTCACTGACATGAACCCTAGTTTTCTTAAAAAAAAAAAAAGAAAAACTGGGCTCTCCCTCACCATTCACCTCATACAACGTTGACCCGATCAAAGATATCATCACCAACGCCATTGACGGAAGGAAGAAGCGAGGCATTGCGTCGCTGCAATTGTCAAAATGATACATGTTTGTACTTGCCCAATTTCCCGCCTAAACTGTATTGATTTATTTATTTTTTTCTCAAATTATTACTCTACTTATATTAATTATTCAACAAGTTTCAATGTAACAGGTTTCAATTAAGTATCTTTATTCAATGAGGCAGATTTATTCAAATTATTAAATATAACAGATTTCAATGAACCAATAAATAAATTATTCAACTATATTTTATTCAACTTATTAAATACAACAAGTTTCAATATACTAAAAATTGAATTATTCAATTTATTGCATATAGCAATTCCAATGCATCAAAAAATAATTTATTTAAACTTATCAGATGTTGATTTCGGCCTCTTCACTATCAAAATCGGGCACTTGACATTCCGTGCACAGTAGTTGCTCACGCTTCCAAGAAATGCCCTAAATACAAGAATTTCAATACATCAAACAGCAGATAAATATAGTTAAATATTTAGGAATTAAGAAATAAAAAAACATATCTTACACATTAAACACAATATAAAATTACCCCTCCAAACAAGTGGAATGTCTTTGGAACCTGTTTGTCAAACAAACAAATTTATCTGCTCCCTAAATGGCATCTGAATCCCAATTTCCCGCCTAAACTGTACTGATTTATTTATTTTTTTCTCAAGTTATTACTCTACTTATATTAATTATTTAACAAGTTTCAATGTAACAGGTATATTAAATATAGCAATTCAAAAAATATAACAAGTTTATTCAATGAGGCAGATTTATTCAAATTATTAAATATAACATATTTCAATGAACCAATAAATAAATTATTCAATAATATTTTATTCAACTTATTAAATACAACAAGTTTCAATATACTAAAAATTGAATTATTCAATTTATTGCATATAGCAATTCCAATGCATCAAAAAATAATTTATTTAAACTTATCAGATGTTGATTTCGGCCTCTTCACTATCAAAATCGGGCACTTGACATTCCGTGCACAGTAGTTGCTCACGCTTCCAAGAAATGCCCTAAATACAAGAATTTCAATACATCAAACAGCAGATAAATATAGTTAAATATTTAGGAATTAAGAAATAAAAAAACATATCTTACACATTAAACACAATATAAAATTACCCCTCTAAACAAGTGGAATGTCTTTGGAACCTGTTTGTCAAACAAACAAATTTATCTGCTCCCTAAATGGCATCTGAATCCCAATTTCCCGCCTAAACTGTATTGATTTATTTATTTTTTTCTCAAGTTATTACTCTACTTATATTAATTATTCAACAAGTTTCAATGTAACAGGTTTCAATTAAGTATCTTTATTCAATGGGGCAGATTTATTCAAATTATTAAATATAACAGATTTCAATGAACCAATAAATAAATTATTCAATAATATTTTATTCAACTTATTAAATACAACAAGTTTCAATATACTAAAAATTGAATTATTCAATTTATTGCATATAGCAATTCCAATGCATCAAAAAATAATTTATTTAAAATTATCAGATGTTGATTTCGGCCTCTTCACTATCAAAATTGGGCACTTGACATTCCGTGCATAGTAGTTGCTCACGCTTCCAAGAAATGCCCTAAATAAAAGAATTTCAATACATCAAACAGCAGATAAATATAGTTAAATATTTAGGAATTAAGAAATAAAAAAACATATCTTACACATTAAACACAATATAAAATTACCCCTCCAAACAAGTGGAATGTCTTTGGAACCTGTTTGTCAAACAAACAAATTTATCTGCTCCCTAAATGGCATCTGAATCCCAATTTCCCGCCTAAACTGTACTGATTTATTTATTTTTTTCTCAAGTTATTACTCTACTTATATTAATTATTTAACAAGTTTCAATGTAACAGGTATATTAAATATAGCAATTCAAAAAATATAACAAGTTTATTCAATGAGGCAGATTTATTCAAATTATTAAATATAACATATTTCAATGAACCAATAAATAAATTATTCAACTATATTTTATTCAACTTATTAAATACAACAAGTTTCAATATACTAAAAATTGAATTATTCAATTTATTGCATATAGCAATTCCAATGCATCAAAAAATAATTTATTTAAACTTATCAGATGTTGATTTCGGCCTCTTCACTATCAAAATCGGGCACTTGACATTCCGTGCACAGTAGTTGCTCACGCTTCCAAGAAATGCCCTAAATACAAGAATTTTAATACATCAAACAGCAGATAAATATAGTTAAATATTTAGGAATTAAGAAATAAAAAAACATATCTTACACATTAAACACAATATAAAATTACCCCTCCAAACAAGTGGAATGTCTTTGGAACCTGTTTGTCAAACAAACAAATTTATCTGCTCCCTAAATGGCATCTGAATCCCAATTTCTCGCCTAAACTGTACTGATTTATTTATTTTTTTCTCAAGTTATTACTCTACTTATATTAATTATTTAACAAGTTTCAATGTAACAGGTATATTAAATATAGCAATTCAAAAAATATAACAAGTTTATTCAATGAGGCAGATTTATTCAAATTATTAAATATAACATATTTCAATGAACCAATAAATAAATTATTCAATAATATTTTATTCAACTTATTAAATACAACAAGTTTCAATATACTAAAAATTGAATTATTCAATTTATTGCATATAGCAATTCCAATGCATCAAAAAATAATTTATTTAAACTTATCAGATGTTGATTTCGGCCTCTTCACTATCAAAATCGGGCACTTGACATTCCGTGCACAGTAGTTGCTCACGCTTCCAAGAAATGCCCTAAATACAAGAATTTTAATACATCAAACAGCAGATAAATATAGTTAAATATTTAGGAATTAAGAAATAAAAAAACATATCTTACACATTAAACACAATATAAAATTACCCCTCCAAACAAGTGGAACGTCTTTGGAACCTGTTTGTCAAACAAACAAATTTATCTGCTCCCTAAATGGCATCTGAATACAGCATATAAATATTTAGGAATACAGCAAATAAATATTCTTCATTCAACCTATTTCTCTGCAAACTAAAACTGAGACACAGTATTTTCCATGGCTCAAATACTGCACATGCTGAGATATGTTGACAACACTCGGGCGAATTGGGCGTTCAAGATACGAGTCATCCGGAAGTGGGAAGTTTACAGTTATCATAACCAAAACGAGGTTAACAGCATCGCTTTAGTATTGTCTGACAAAGATGTAAGTTCAGAAAACGCTACTTTTTGTTCTTACCATGCACTTTTGTTGTTTTTGCCAATATATAATATATGTAATGTGTCATTTATCATGTTGTGTAGGGGACACGAATGCATGCAATAATCAAGAAAAACTTGATGCGTTACTTTGCGGATAAAATTGAAGAGCACAAGTTGTACATAATGAAAAATTTCGTAGTTGATCATAATACTATGACGTTCAAGACTACCACACATAAGTACGTGCTAAGTTTCATGAGGACCACTCAAGTGATTGAGGTTGAAGATCAATCATTTCCTATTGATATATATAGGTTCAAGCCTTTTGTCGAAATTCTGTCCAGTCCACAGTCCAAGGAAACTTATCTATTTGGTGTGTTTCGGCCCCTTTTTTAAGTTAATCTTTTTCTACCTCTTTTTTTGGTCAATTTTTTATTACATTGTTCTGTTTCTTTTCCCAATTAATTTAAATCAATCTTTTTAGTTAATTTTTTAAAGATTATTCTTCACTGTTCACTTGCATCTCTTTTTGGTGAGACGCACTATTCCATAATTCTAATACATTTTCATTTTTGTTTTGTCCATGTTTATCTCGAATTTAAAGATGTGATAGGCGAAGTCGTCCAGAAGGACAAAGCTAGAACTCAGTCATCTTCCGGATCCACTACAAAGTGTATTGATATTGTTCTTGAAGATTTGGAGTATGATCTTTTAATTTTTTTTATCTGTCTTTAATTTTTTTTTATCTTTTTTTGTTGCAGAATGTATCTTTATATAACCTGTGTTGGGTATTTTATTTATAATATATTTTGTTGGATATGTGGTCATTTTTTTAATTTCTGTTTTGAAGAAAAAATCGACTACCATGTACTCTTTGGGGTGACCATGTCGATCTGGTAAACAGCTATCTTGAATCTACGTCAAATGAACCTGTGATTGTGCTTATGCAATTATGCCGTATGAAAAGTTACAATGGTACTAATTAAATGATTATGGAAGCTATTAGCTTTGTCCTATTGTACAAGTCGATCGCCTCTAATGGTTTGTGTTTTTCAATTCTAGGTGGTATGAGGTTGACAAGTTCCTACTATGTCACAAAGGTTCTGGTGAATGCAAGTATAGCCGAGGTTGAGGATTTTCGGGCAAAGTATGTTTCTAAATCATTCAAATTAGACTGTTTTATTTTTTGCTATTGTTTTGAAATCGGTTTGTTTCTAAACACGCTGTATTTTTCTATTTACGAGGTTGTTGACTGTCCGTGAATGTAATTCACAACGTATAAGCCAGATTTCAAATTCGTCTGTCTATTCTATAACAGAAGACCTTGAAGGCGGTTTGACCAAATTTAAGACTATAAGAGAGGTTCTTCAATGTGCTGAGGTAGCCATAAATTAATAAGTTTCATTGCCGTAATTAGAGAGTTCCTATCTAGCAGAACCTTAATAACTCCTATCAGATTATTTTTTTTTTTAATATTCATGTTACATTTTTTTCGTTTTTCAAAGGCTGTATATTGCTGGGTTGCTGCAAGGATTGTGGATGTGCATTCGGAGTCAGAATGGTGGTATATGAGTTGCAAAAAATGTCCTAAAAAGGTTCAAAAGCAGGGCAAACGTGTGTATTGTGAAAATTGTGGTAGATATGATAGCTCGGGTAATCCTAGATATAAGTTACGCGTAAGGGTTGTTGACGGGACTGGTACCGCATTCTTTTTGCTATGGGACCGGGAGAGCGTACAACTAATCGGTAAGACTGCAAGACAATTAAGGGAACGATTGGCTCTGGTAAGTTTTATTTTTATGTTTTAAGTAAGAATATCTTAATTCTTCTAATTGGGCAATTTGATCAACCCTTTCCTTTCTAATACAATTTTCAACTTATTGATACTTATAGGAATCCTCAGAGAACGAGTTTCCTGATGAGCTCGAAGACTTGGTTGGGCGAAAGGCTTTGTTTAGAATACATATAAAGGAGCAGAACATAAGTGAAAATGATGAGGTTTTTTCTGTGACAAGGCTTACCGATGACCAAGTCTTGATTGGAAAGTACAAACTTGATGAGAGCACCGAGGTGGAACAAGAATCTGACTTAGTTTCTAAGCTCGACAAGCACGAAGAATATGTTCCTAAAGTATGCCTACTTTACAATCCTTATATTTAGAGTTCTTTATACCAGTCTCTAATGCTTACTACGGTCTTAACTAATTTTGCTTTTCTAACGCCCTTTTAGGATTCTGTATCTGAAAACGAGGTAGGTACACCAATAAAATCTACATGCAAGTCGAAGCGTAAGTCAACTGATGACTTGGACATCACTGAGCTCGACAGTGAAGGTGGTTCTTCTACAAAGCTTTCTGCTACTAAAATTCGCAACATCGTGAAGGTTGAGAAGGAGGATTGTGGATGTTAATCTATTCACTTACATATTCAGACAAGTACTGCCTTTTGTTTTTTTTTTTTTTCCTTTTTTGGCTGTTGGGTTATGTCTCACTGAATTCAGACTACATTGGCTTATTTCTACTTCTATGATTTCCCATTTCGTTGCTATAATGGAACGGCAGTGAAGGTGGTTCCTCACTGCATTCCTACCACAACACGTATTAATATTCATACCATTTGCTTAAATTATTTATGGAATCTTTTTAACATAATTAAATTATTTACAACAGTTCCAATGCATCAAAAAATAAATTATTCAATTTATTGAATACAATATATAAATATTTAAGAATTAAATAATAAAAAAATATATCTTAGACACATTAAACAGCAAATAAATATAGTTAATAATGGTTTCAAAGTTAATTCTTCAAGCAGATAAATATTGTTGAATGTACAATTATCAATTATAACTAGGAAGGCGAAAACTTAATAAGTTGACTATATTCATTTTTTTTCCTCCAAGTTATTACTCTGTCTACATTCAATTTATTGAATACAGCAGATTCCAATACATTAAAAAATAAATTATTCAATTTATTGAATACAGCAAGTTTCAATACACCAAAAAATGATTTATTCAATTTATTAAATACAACAATTTCAATGAATCAAAAAATTAATCATTCAATTTATTGAATACAGCAAGTTTCAATGCACCAAAAAATGATTTATTCAATTTATTAAATACAACAATTCCAATTAGTCAAAAAATGAATCATTCAATTTATTGAATACAACAGTTCCAATACATCAAAAAATAAATTATTCAATTTATTGAATGCAACAGAAAAATATTTAGGAATTAAAAAATAAAAAATATATATCTATACACATTAAACAATGATGAAAAGCTTTTGAAATTCAACTTGGTAAGTATGGTTAATGATGGTTACAATGTTAATTCTTCAAATAAATAAATATTACTGAATGTACAACTATCAATTAAAACTAGGAATGCGGAAACTTAATAAGTTGACTGTGCTAATTTTTCTTCTTTTTCAAACTATTACTCTGCCTACATTCAATTTATTAAATACAGGATGTTTCAATGCACCAAAAAATGATGGTTTCAATCCCATTATATATGTTTTCCTAATGCTTATTATGGTTCTCATTAGTGAATTTTATATAGTGAAATAATTTACATTGTGTGAAAATTAATCTCCAGAACAAAAATGACGTTATTTTGTCCACATAGATATGTGGACTTCAGGCAATTTGTGTGGTATATATAAATAAGAAATATTATCATATTGTAAAAAAAACACAACTCATTGATAATAAATTAAATACAAATGCACATAAATCATTGAAAATCATGAATATGGACAAAAAATGCCACTTCACATTCCCTGTGCTTCCATATGTCATTTAAGTCATGTATTCATGGATCGTCTTCCCATGCATACAGCTGTTGGTGCATTTAATTGATCCAATTTATATTTCTACATATTCCTTCGGCATATATAAATCATTTTATTGGCATATTATCTCCTATATTTGTTCCATCCTAGAACTTTCTCTTCACCACAATTTAGTTCTATAGATTTTTAGAGAAAGGAATTCTGAACTTTTGGCTTTTTTGAATTTTTGCTTAAAGTTGACTTACGGGATGGCAGAGCTTCGTCCCAAATCGATAAAGCGTGCAAGGGTGTGTATACAAGAAACAGGTAGATTCATTTTTTCCTGTTTTGTCCAAGGAATTGGTTTAAATTCGCAATCAAGAACTGGACAAAATATTATGAACAATCCCATTATATATATTTTCCTAATGCTTATTATGGTACTCAAGTTTGATAAATTAATCTTACAAATCAGTATCTTTTAACTCATTTAACTGCTTCCACCTTACGTTGCATGTGCTAAGTCCGATTACATTTATGAACATTCTAATGGCTTCATGCTATCAATTATTGTTTTTTCTTTTCTTTTTTTATGTTTTTCTTTTTTATCAATTTTTTTCGTGTTTATTTTGTATTTGCACTAATAAAGTGATAAATAATCCATTTGTTGTGACGCTTTTGTTGTGTAGACTATGCACAGGATCAAGCAAGCAATACATCACATTCATGGAATCACATGGGTGAGAAATACTTACCTGTTCCTGTAAAAATTAATTTTTTGAATTACATGCCGATGAATCATCTGTGAATCTGAGGTGCTATTTGAATGACGCTCGCAGGAGGTCCTTCTGTTCTGCAACAGATATCAAACCCACGTGAGGGGACCGGTCAGTTTAAAGAATGTCGGGTCAATGTTGGCTCGCAATTGAAAAATACAAGTGAATATCAGACACGCACTCCGTTAAGTGTGATAACCAACGGTATTATGATTTACAAATTTGTTTTATTTTTTTCAACCACCAAATTGTCTACAATTTTCACTAAAATATCTTTCATGTTACAGTTGTTGAAAGGGGTCGGGATGAAAATTCGTGTTTTCGTAGTCCCATTTCGATTTCTGGTAATAGGCAACGACAACAACGCAGTGGCACGTTTGTGACTTTAGGCACGTTGTCGTCCGGCAAACACAACATAAGCAATGGACGTTTTGTCAGATCTATGCCCTCGATAGGATGCTCTACTTTAGATTATGGTGCATCGGAAATAATCTTTCAAGAAAATGATGGTTTACCAGACACAGGTTATTCTTAGATTTTTTATTTATTCCATTTAAAAAAAATAAATAAATAAAAGGTTTATTTTTTCAATTAATTCTTATTGCATCCCATCTTCATGCTGTATCTAACGACGATTTCTATTCACTTGAAGGTTCTGAACCTTCAAGGAATTTGGTTCAAGGTTCCATAAATCATGGCAATTCACTAGACGGTAATATTTATTCATTCTCTTTATTTCTAACTTATGTATGTTAAATCCGTGGAAGCTGTTATTTTTGCCTTTTATTTTATAGCCCTTTGTCTAATTGGTTATGCAGGTGGCGATGTTCTTTGTTCGGACATTCAGCTAACAGGTTAGTTTTCATCTTCTAATGTTTTCTTTATAGAATAGACAACTATGTTTAAATTGCTTATAACAGATCTATAAATATTAAAAGAAGAACTTACCAAAACTCTGTTATGCTGCACTAATCGATGAGCCATTACACGTTCTGTAGATCCTTTGGAATTAGTGTGTCCGAAGAGGTTCTTTTTTCTTTTTTTCTTCCCACTTTTACTGTCTTCTTCGTTCTCCCCCTGCTCTACTTTGAAAGACCCACCTGAATAAAGCTAAAAAAAAATAGAAGAACATCTAACATAAGCAAAGTTTATTTTCATCTACTAGAAACAGATGTAATGACTAAATCAAAATATTTTCAATGTCCTTATACGAAAAAATTACCCATCCAAACGAGTGGAACGTCTTTGGTTTTTGTTTGTCAAAACAAAAAAAAAAATTCAAGCTCCTTGTGGCATCTGAACTTCGTCGGCCATTTTTCTGTAAAGATCTGGCTTGCTTCCACGGTTTTCCAGAAGAAAAATAAATCCCAGGACGATGGTGGACGGAAGTGGTGCCTTCGAATTAATTTTCCTTTCTTTTTTTGCCCAAATTCGTGTAACAACGCATCTGTTGAGGATGGCTTTGGGCAGATCTGGGAGCAATCACACTTAGAATAGGTATTAATGTCTCCGATTGTGAAGATATCTGGATTTCGAGAGAGGATGTTGATTGTTTCGGCTAGATGTGTGTGTAGATCCATGAGGATTTAGGGTTTGTGGGAAGGGGGTGATGGTGTGTATAATGTGTAAAAAATTAGGTTCTAGAATGCTCATCACACATGTGCGCGTGGAGTATGGACTGGAAGGATGTTGGTTAATGCTTTATTCTGTTTTTTTCTAATGAACCATTCATTTACACTAATTATATATTTTGTTTAGCTTGTGACTGTTTCACAGAATGTTTATATTTAAATATTTAAGCAACGTTTCAAACTTAAAAAAAAAAAAAAAGATTCGAATAACATTAAAATTATTAAAATTAATTTTCTGAACGATAATTTTTGTTCATGCAGAACCCTATGTGTAAGGTTTTTATGTTGCTTACAATAACTTAAAAGAACAAAAAATGGAAATTAATTTTCATTTTTTTTTTGCGATGCTTCTTGCTAAAGAAAAATATAGAGTTTCTAATATAATAATTCTAAATGAGATAGAAGCTTTGTATGTATTTTTTTATTACGCTCTCTTCCTTTATTCTTTATTCTTATTTTTTGCTAATAAAATCTTATATCAATTATGTTATCGTTCAGAATATACTGATATAGGAGATCCTAATAATAAATGCGAATTTTGCGGAGCCATATTCTGGTACGAGGAAAGGGTGGGAAAACATTACAATACCAAAAACCCAAAGTTCTCTTTGTGTTGCATGCAAGGCAAAGTAGAGCTCCCTCTGATGCATACTCCGCCTCAAGTTCTTATTGATTTATTTTATTCTGATAACGATAAAAGCAAGCATTTCTTGGAAAACATAAGGGCATACAACATGATGTTTTCCTTCACATCAATGGGCGGAAAGATTGACACAAGTGTCCATCATGGTAAATCCCCTCCTGTCTTCAGATTGCATGGGCAAAACTATCACATGATCGGTAGTTTGTTGCCAACAGAAGGATCTATACCAAAGTTTGCTCAGTTATACATATACGACACTGCGAACGAAGTTGCAAACCGTATGAACGTTGTTGGGTAAGCAATCTTATAAATAAAAGTTTGTTATGTCAATATTATTTTAATGTGATGTATCGACATCATTTTTAAATTTTCTATTCCTTCGTGTAGACGGACTTCAGAGACAACTAAATTCCATGGGGATATTGTCAAAGATCTTCAGGATATGCTTGATGAACACAATGTCCTTGTGAAGTCTTTCAGGATGGTGAGGGAAAGTATGCGAAAGCCTGATTACTCTGAAGTAAAGCTTAGATTAATTGGAAAGCGATTTGCAGATGGAAGGAGGTATAACCTTCCATCAGCTGAAGAGGTTGCGGGTTTGGTACCCGGCGATTTCGAGACTGCACTTGGTGAGAGAGATATAGTTGTTGAAACTCGAAGTGGACTTCTCAAGCGAATTAATGAATTAAATCCTTCATATCTTGGGCTTCAGTACCCATTGCTTTTCGTGTACGGCCAAGATGGCTATAGAGAAGACGTTCAGTTAAAGAATTCGAGATCAGGATCATCTGGTGCACGAAAAAAGTTAAGCATGCGAGAATTCTTTTCATATAGACTACAGGAAAGGGATTGTGAATCGCCTCACATACTATTCTCCAGAAAATTGTTCCAGCAATTTTTAGTCGATGCGTACACTATGGTCGAGACGTCTCGATTGAATTATGTACGCACTCATCAGAAGCAATTGAGATGTGACATTTACAATGGTTTGGCCGATGCCTTATTACGAGGCGAGACTAATCTATCCACACAAAGAAAAAGAGTTGTTCTACCATCTACTTTTACCGGTGGAGCCCGGTACATGATACAGAACTATCAAGATGCAATGGCTATCTGTCGTTGGGTTGGATATCCTGACCTTTTCATTACATTTACGTGTAACCCGAAATGGCCAGAGGTTATCCGCTTCCTAGAAAATAGAAGCCTGAAATCAGAGGACCGGCCTGACATATTGTGCAGAATATTCAAGGTCAAGTTGGATCATTTGATGAAAGATCTTAGGCAAAATAAAGTATTCGGGACTGTCAGAGCAGGTAAATATACATTTGTTAACTATTTAGACATTCATAATTAATAATCTTATTTTCACATTGTTAGTTGAGACTTTGTACGACGTTCTGTTCACATTATTTCTTTTTCCTTTTTCAATTATTTTTTAGTTGTCTACACGATTGAGTTTCAGAAGCGTGGCTTGCCCCATGCCCATATATTGCTTTTTTTATCTCAAGATGCTAAGTACCCAACTGGAGATGACATAGACCGCATCATATCTGCGGAAATCCCTGATGAATCGATTGATCCCAAATATTATGCTGCAGTGAGAGATCTAATGATTCATGGTCCATGCGGCAGTTTGAGAAGGAGCTCCCCATGCATGGTTAATGGACAATGCTCTAAGCATTTTCCAAAAAAATTTGCAGAGTTTACAAATGTTGACGATGATGGGTACCCAATTTACCGACGACGAGATAATGGTATAACTGTCAACAAGAGTGGCATTGATCTTGACAATAGATTTGTCGTTCCTCATAATCGTTACCTGTTATTGAAGTATGGTGCTCACATAAATGTGGAATGGTGCAATCAGTCCAGATCAATTAAATATCTTTTCAAGTATGTGAACAAGGGCCATGATCGTGTCACAGCCAGTTTTTATCAGACCGCTGCAGGTGAAAACAATAATAAGCAGGTTGATGAGATAAGCATGTACTATGATTGCAGATATATATCATCTTGTGAGGCAGCTTGGAGGATGTTTGGTTATGACATTCACTACAGGAATCCCCCGGTTGAGCGCTTATCATTTCATCTACCAAACCAGCAAAATATATTCTTCTCCGACTCTGATCATATTGATGATGTTCTTAGTCGTCCTTCGGTTAAGGAAAGTATGTTCACTGCTTGGATGGATGCTAATAGAAAGTATAAAGCTGCAAGGGAACTTACATATGCGGAATTTCCAACTAAATTCGTTTGGAAACATGAACAGAGAGAATGGCTTCCAAGACAACGTGGCTTTTCAATAGGGCGTATATTTTACGTTCCTCCAGGGTGTGGAGAGATGTATTATTTGAGAACCCTTCTCAATATAGTACGGGGTCCAAAGAGTTATGAAGAGATTAGGTGTGTTAATGGTGTGCAGTACGATTCATTCAGGGATGCTTGCTATGCGCTGGGTTTGTTGGATGACGATAAAGAGTACATCGACGGTATTGTCGAAGCAAGTCATTGGGGTTCGGCGCAATCGTTGAGAAATCTATTCGCAACATTGTTGGCATCTGATTCTTTGTCGAGACCTGAATATGTTTGGGAACAATGTTGGTTATTACTGTCTGACGATATCCTTCATAGACAGCGGTGTGTTTTAGCTCATGAAGGTACTCTGTGATTTTTTATGAATCAATGATCATAATATCACTTAACATGTTCAGTGAAAAGTTTTAGATTTATTTTTTCCATCCAAAACAAATATCACAAATTACTTATGAAAAAATTAGTTTGTATTGATTTTATATGTCGTCCAAGTTTTACTTATATGTTTCAAATTTATAATTATTTATTTGGTTGTTTTAAATGACTACAGATTTGGAACTAAGTGAAGAGGAACTGAAAAATTATGTTCTTTTGGAGATTGAAAAGATATTGCGTAGTAGAGGGAAGAGTCTTCGTGAATTTAAATCAATGCCATTTCCGTACGAGATCGACATTTCATTTTCAGAAAATAGGCTTATCCACGATGAGATGCGATATGATAGAAGGTCTCTTGCCGAAGATCACAAGTTGTTTGTTTCCAGACTGACAGATGAGCAGAGAAGTGTTTATGATATGATAATGAGTGATGTTCAGTCTGATCAAGGTGGTGTATTCTTTTTGTATGGATGCGGTGGCACGGGGAAAACATTTATATGGAAAACCCTTTCTGCAGGTTTGCGATCAAAAGGGGAAGTTGTCTTAAATGTGGCATCAAGTGGAATTGCATCTTTGCTCTTGCCCGGTGGTAGAACAGCCCATTCAAGATTTGCGATCCCTCTCAATCCGACTGAAGACTCCACATGCAACATTAAACAGGGGAGTCCATTAGCTGAATTGATATTAAAGACAAAGCTTATTATTTGGGATGAAGCCCCTATGATGCACAGATACTGTTTTGAGGCACTTGACAAAAGTTTGCGAGATATTATGAGATTCAAAAATCCATTAAGTTTAGACCAACCATTCGGAGGGAAAACTGTGGTGTTTGGTGGGGATTTCAGGCAAATTTTACCAGTCATACCGAAAGGTAGTAGGCAAGATATTGTGCATGCAACAATTAATTCGTCTTATTTGTGGCGACATTGCAAGGTGTTGAAATTGACAAAGAATATGAGACTCCAAAATCTCATTGATAACGATCACAATGTTTACTTGAAAGAATTTTCTGAATGGATATCAAGCATTGGTGATGGGATTTTAGGTGGCCGAAATGATGGACATGCAACTGTGGAAATACCAGATGATATTTTGATACATGGGTCCAGTAATATGATTGAATCAATTGTTGAGACCACTTACCCGTCATTTTCAAACAACGTTGGTAATACATCCTACTTGCAAGGTAGGGCCATTCTTGCACCAACATTGGATGTCGTTGAATCTGTCAACGATTACATGATTTCTATTAGTGATTGTGAAGGAACGAC
The DNA here is from genome assembly GCF_014633365.1 of Diospyros lotus. Classification (NCBI taxonomy): domain Eukaryota; kingdom Viridiplantae; phylum Streptophyta; class Magnoliopsida; order Ericales; family Ebenaceae; genus Diospyros; species Diospyros lotus. The sequence goes on along the minus strand of NC_068347.1, from coordinate 32,635,574 downwards.
ATACTTCAGTTCAGATACGATTTGCAGGTCAGATACAAATATTGATTTGTTGGAAGATCTTCATTCCACAGAATTTTTAAACAGTATCAAATGTTCTGGTGTCCCTAACCACGAGTTGAGATTAAAGGTTGGTATTCCGGTTATGTTGTTGAGGAACATTGATCATACCGCTGGACTTTGCAATGGGACTAGGCTAATTGTTACAAGACTTGGAAGTCACGTGTTGGAGGCTACAATATTGTCAGGTACTAATGCAGGGCATAAAGTGTTAATTCCAAGAATATCGTTGACTCCATCCGATACAAGGTTGCCCTTCAAATTTCAACGAAGACAATTTCCCCTTATTGTTTCGTATGCCATGACTATCAATAAAAGTCAAGGCCAATCTTTGACCCATGTAGGTCTTTTTTTGAAGAAACCTTTGTTCAGTCACGGGACTGTACGTTGCAATATCAAGAGTTACAAGTCGCAGTGGGTTAAAGGTGCTAATATGTGATAAAGAGGGTGAACAAACAACTTCGACTACAAATGTTGTATACAAAGAAGTCTTCCAAAATTTACTTTAATCACAATGAAATAAAATTGTTATTTCTTCATTAATTCATGTAATATATTAAATTTATTATAATGTGCATTTCATATTTTGAACTATTATTTATATATATATATATATATTTGTTGAATATTGTATCTCGTGCATCGCACGGGTCGAGAACTAGTTTACTTAGAAAAGTAACTAATGAGCATTAGTGGAACTGGGAAAGTTTACAACTGTCATCTACTAACGCTTGGAATTAGAAGTTGTTGAGGAAAGCAAACGAAATTGAAGGATGGAAGATGAACTTGTTGTTAGATAGAAATCTCTCGTCAATTTTAGTAAGTGAATATCAATGAAACATTCATGGAATCATAAAACAAGAGACACTCAGCTTAGCATTATCGTTTTGTTAATGGGTGTCGTAAGTTAACGTGTGTTTAATACATTTTATTTTCAGTGTTCAAACACTCTTTTTAAGTGATAGTAAATATATTGTATTTTAAAATATTTTACTAATTAATAAAAATATTTATATTTTAAAAATTAAATTTATTTTAAAGAGTATTAAAATGACAGTACTCCTTAAAAAAAATGATATAATGATCATTTGAAAAGTATTTAATGATTAATAATATTTTAACTATCCATTACAGAGAGTATTTATAATGGTAAAATTGATCTCTTACCCACATTAGATAACATATCAATTGTCTAAGGTGGGCAACCCGAGAGGGAGGAGGACATGGAACCCATAGGGGTGGGACTCAGGCCCCACCCTCTCTGCTAGTTCGTATTGGGTAGCAATTATGTTACTCAACGCATGCAACAAATCGGGGTCGTCGTAATGGTTCTCTCGATACTTATTAATCTAATAAATTAATCTAAAAATTTATAAAGATGTACTTTGCTTTGGAATTAAAGAGGATTAATTCTTGTAAAATTAATTTTAGTACCATATAATAATTTGATAGTGCATGAGATTAAGGGAAAACAAGACAATCTTTGTATGTAATTTTATTTTATTCTATAAAAATATTTTTATAATTAAAATTTATAATTTTTTAGTCACCATGTGAGCAACTATTGGGGCCTAAAAAAATTTTTTTGCCATAACTATTAAGGATCATTCTTAATTTATATAGTAAATGTAAGGGTAAATTTCATCATTTTTGGGGGGCTTTTTCTACAAATACCCTTGCGCTTATGGTTTACCTATGATATTTTGAGTTCTTATGATTTATTTTTCTAAATGCGTTTTTCAAGATAACAAATCAACAGAATCTAAATCTTCTTAGATTTAATTTTAAAATTAAATCCAAGAAGATTTAGAAAAAATAACCCAAATCATAGGAGGTGAAGGTAGAGCTTATTCTAAACGTACATAAAAGTATAATTACCAAAAAAATTGAAAAGAAAAGAAGAATTTAAATTTAATTTTTCTTTTATTGGTTGAATGCTTGGGAAGTGAATTAAGTATTGATGGATTGAGTAAATATATGATTATCATAAAAGCATGAACATAAATTGACTCAATTAAGGAACCCCGAATTAATGCTATTCATTTGTACACATTCATGGATAATAATGCTATGATAAGTGAAAATGTGAGATGTGACTTCAGGGATTATTTATCTATTTGTATATATATATATATATATTTTTTTTTTTTATAAGTAAGAATTTCATTAAACAAATTTCAAAATGTCTACAAGTTTATGGTAAGAGATACCTCGAGTCTCGCAACCAAAACTAAAAAAAAAAATGACTCTAATATACCAATACATATATATATTTAACATAAGAGTATATATATATAAAAGAAGAATCTTTAGATGACTTTATTTTGAGATTTGCACTCCCAATCTTCAGATATCTTACCTCCATAAGCATTTTAATCTCAAGCATAATGGTGAAGTTGTAATAAATATATTTAATAAATTTAATATATTTATTAAATTTTATTTTTAATATTTAAATAATTTAATTAATTGATGATAAATTAATCCCATTTTAAAATATCTAACTCATCGATTAAATTGTTTAACTACTGAAAACAAAGTAGTGTGCAATGTGGGCTCGGGTGGTCACCATTTTTTTCACATACTTTATAGAGTTGTGCGCTTTGACATGTTTGGCAGCTCCTTACCAATCAGCACTCTTGGCTTAGGTCCATATATTGACGGTTATGGTCCTGAGTGTGTGTTCCTGTATTGGTCTTGGGATAAGTTGATACATGCTTATCCTCTCAATCCTATGGTTTTTCTCTGTTCACATTGTCAGTTTGGTAGCTCATTCGTGGCTATCTTTAGGTCTGCTATTTGCTCCTGGTCTTTTTTTTGACCACGATGACATGCTTTGGAGTGCCTTTTGTCTTAGACTATTGACTTCAAGCTAGAGTTGTTACTTTTTCTATTCCATGTACCTTATTTGTGTTCTTTTTATATTGTTTTGATTCTGTCATGTATGGATCTTGAGTATCTGTTTCTGCTTATGTGAGCGTGTTCTTTAGGGTATGCCCTGGATTGTGTTCTGTACAGACATTTTAATTATTTTTATATATATCTCTTTTACTTAAAAAAGAAAACAAAGTGTAATAAAATACAAATTATCTGAAAATAAGATGCACTTATTGCAGTTAATTAACCAAAACCTTAAGGCAAAGATAAACATTACCCATGTTCAAAATGTATCTTTAATTTAGAAATATATAAAAATTAAAAATTTAAGAATTTTTCTACTAAACTTTGATTATATAACTTTAATTGAAAGTGAGATTTGTTAATGAATATAGATAAATAAGTAGAAGTATAATCAAACACAAACACTCCAAGATTTTGTTCAAATTTGAGTTTAAAAGCATCTGCCCTCGCTTTAAATTAAAGTTTTGAATATTTTACTATAAGCAATAATCACCCTAGTTTTTGTCAAGGTGCTCAAAAGCTCGTTATAAATGTCCCTTGCTAACAAAACCACCTAAGTGAGATCTTCTCACGTACATTAATAAGTTCAAACTTAATAAAATGACTTACAAACCTTTACAATGATCAAAGAAGAAAAAAGAAACAATAGAAGTACAACTCAGTTGACTACTTGAACACCTTCAACTCTAAACACACCACTTAAGAGCTCAGTAAGTAAATGTTGATGCTAATATATAAGATTCTTTTATAACCCTTTCATTAGCTTCTAGCTAAATAAGTAAGTTGAAGTAGCTGCCATCAGGGTCAAAAATTATATCATAGCACCTTTTTGAGTTTCATGAAAAGTCTCCATTAATCTTGTGATTTTTTTTAGGTTTGTAGTGAAATGAAGTTTTGCAAGTTAATCTTTTAAATAAGAATAAGTCAACAACGAACAGGTCAAGCATAATTAATGCCAAGCAACAAAAAAAAAAAAAAAAAAATTCATATTGGTGGTCGGTAAAATTTCCACAGATTATCAGATATGATTTTTGACTATTAGAATTGAAATAATTTTAAAAAATAAGTAAAACAATAACCATTAATAGATTTCAAGAAAAAGAAAAGATCTCAATTCTAGAGCAGTTCTTAACTTGCACCAAAGAGAAGAAAATGGTTCTGGAGGTAAACGATGATAAGGACTATTTGTGGTCATTTTAATGAAAGATACTAATGTTTCAGAATGAGGAAATATTTGTTTAGCTCACAAAAAAAAAAAAAAAATCACATAAAACTTATAAAGTAAAATTTAAATGTGTGTGAGATAAAGAGTGAACAATGTGCTTCAAAAATATTGCAATATGAAAAATTAAAATAGTTTTCTTCAAAAAATATTTACAAAGATAGAAAATTAGAAACTGTTTTCAAAACAGTTTTTTTATATAAATTAAAAGATAAAAAATAATTTTTTTATTTTTTAAAATTGTACTAGATTTTAAAAAACATCTTAAATATGTTATTTAGGGAAAATATGCTTCTTCTTTTTTTTTAATTTGAGCCCCTCTCAATTGTATCAATAAGAACTTTTTCTCTTTTGCTTCTCTTTTTCTTAGTGTTCTATTCACACTCACCCACTCACTCACCACACCATCTTCTCATCTTCTTTGTTGCCATTTGATGGCGAGCACAATTAGTCTTTTCTTTTACCATTCTTATCCTTACCACTATAATGACACTCTCTATCATTGGTCGGCAAGCACCGCTAGCGCCCTCTTCTTTTCCCCTTATCGTTCTCATTCTATGACCAACACCATCACGTTTCCCTTGGCCATTGCGACAACATAACTCATCTTTTATAAGGCCACTTTGGCCATTTACCTCTTCCTTTATTGTTAATTTTTACATTTCTTCTTCTACATGATTTTAAACATTTTTATTTTTTTATTTTTTGAAGTCTACAACTAGTTTCTATTTAAGAGAAATAAACGTGTTTTTTATTTTTCTCTGAATTTTTTGTACAAATGGAAATATGGAAATATAGATGGAAACTAAAAATGAATAACATAAAATAATTTTTGCAAGTAAATAGGGATTATATTTTTTGAAACTTAAATTTTAATTTTGATAGTTTTTGGTAGTCCAAAATGAAGTTTTGAAGAATTAGACTGGCTTCTCAAATTAGGATCATATTCAATTTTGCAAGATTTTGGTTGACTAAACTCAAACTTTGGTCAACCAAATTGATTTTGAAAAATTGTTTCCGACTATATTAGAAGACTTTGGTTAACTAAATTTTATCTTTAGTCAACTAAACTTATAAAATGTCAACTTTAAAAACCATGTGGCATAATTTTTGTCAACAACTCTGGCATTTGGTTATCTAAAAAACTGAATATTGAATAAGAGAGGGGATCTAGTTATAGTGGCAAACAACCATAACTTTAATATAATGGGCCTTTTGTTAGGATCAAATCACTCTAATTATATAACTTGTTAAAATTGATTCACGCACAAACTAAGAATAATAAATAAAAATTAAATAAGAAAAATAACAACACAAAAAAAATTAAGGTGGTTCGACTCAATCGCTTTAATCTTATGGTTTATGTTATCAAGTTGTGAAATGTACTCGAACACCACTATAACTAATCTGGATATATCTCTTCATATATTATTGTGAATGGTCCATCAAACACTAAATACAGACTGCCTATTTAAAAGCACCAAATAACAATCACAACAAAATTAAGCTTACTGAACATATCCTAATCCTCCAACTAAAATCATCATCTAATAAAAATTAATTGAGAGATCTTTCCTACATCAGATTATTCTTATCAGGTAAAATAACAATATTATCCCAACACCCTCCCACTAAGTTTAGTGGCCCAATAACTTATAGTCTATCTATACTTTTTCATATCACATGCACATAAGTAAATATTGAGATAGAGCTAATTGGATCACTTTAAATAAATAATTAGTGTAGAAAAACCCAACAAAATCCAACAGAAACATCTCCCTCAAGCAAAAATACATACAAAAAGCATCATAATTAAAGAGAACCAACAAAAGATTATAGATGAAGTTCCCACTTTTATTTATGCTGTAAGTGCACCAGAAACAATGATTAGCTTGATCATAAGAACCAATGATTATTCCCACCCATACCACAAGGCATAACTAATGGGTCCATTGGTTCCACTAAAATAGAAGCCATCCGATCTGACAGACCAATAGCAAATTTTGTCGCTCGTGTACTTATCCGAACAGTAGCTAGCAACTTTATTATTGTAGACATCAAAGATTCTCTCATTGGGGCCCCAATAAAAATGGCAGAAGAAGAGAGTGTCCTCTCTGAAAAACCAATGGGGAACGAATCTCCAACTAAGAAGTTGCCCAGGGTTCAGTGTGTGCAGGCAATGTCGTTGTCTTTGGATTGACACTGAACCCGAAATGGGTCTGAGAGGTCGTTACGGATATGGACTGCAGTTTTCTGGAAACTGATGTCCTGTTGCTCGCAGGATGCTGGGCTGCTGGAACAAATCATCATTAGTATCATCGAGGGAAGGAAGAAGCGGGACATGCTCTTGTTGGGACTGTCGAAGCACTGTCTCTTCTGGTACATGTTTGGGCAAGAGAATCAAATTAAGAGATGGAGTAATATAATGATCATTGGAAGAGTGAGTTAACGAGCATTCAATAGTTTGGTGTAGCAACAACCAAATCATTCATAAAAATGTTTCCAATTGTAATTAAAGTATTTATCAATTAATTGGCCTCTAATAGTACATCTATTGATCTAAAAAAGATACATAGATTCATTTAAAGATGATATGTTAATTAGTCTTAAAAGACTCAATAGAGGATACTCGAGAAATATCTAGATCCATCACGCGACAGCACAATACACTCTGACCAAAAGGGTGCATAGCTATAACGGCCCGCCTCCAACCGCAGATAGAGGATCCGTGAGAGGGTCATTATTTAAATGATATCGAACAATAATCTAATTGAAACCTCCCACACAACTCTTTTAGAAACCATATTTTTTTTTAGCACATAACATTGCATAATCGTCTTTACATAATCATTCACAACTTGGGCTCATCTGGGCTTACATAACATACCTCCATCTCACAAATATAAAACATTACTCTCAACATACTCACCATGACACTTAGGATTTAGTTTCGGGAGAACTCTGCACCTGATATCATGACTCGACGGTCTGGACTCAAACCCCGCTAAACGTACTTGTTATCACAGATGTTTCTCTTATCTGGAATGATAGAAAACAAACGTGAGTCGCGAGACTCAGCAAGCTCTAGAAAGAAAGGCTGAAGGGTACAGACAAGACTCTTCCCATAACACCCCATGCAATTCATGCCAATGCAACGTCATGTCATGCCATGCCCAATACCTATCTTACTTCTAAATGCATAAATATATAATAAACTTCACATAAACGGTTATTGGGGCCCACATTAAACACACATTGGCACCCAAGTCTCACATACAAACCTGTTGGCAGCCTTCTATAGGCTACCAGATCATCACTATTCCAAATATGCTATCCCCTATCATCATATCGTCTTATCCTGCCATTACCGTGGAACTCTCACTACAAAAAAACTGGCATTTAGCGGCGGTTTTTTTTGCATTTAGCGGCGGTTTTTAACCGCCGCTAAGTGATTTAGCGGCGGTTTTGAAAACCGCCGCTGAACCAGCCGTCGTGGAGCATTTAGCGGCGGTTTTGACCAACCGCTGGAATAACCGCCGCTAAATCACTGATTTTGCGGCGGTTTTAAAACCGCCGCAAAATCAGTGATTTAGCGGCGGTTTTTTTAATTTTAGCGGCGGTTTTAAAAATCGCCGCTAAAATTAAAAAAAATTAAAATTTTTTATTTTAGCGGCGGTTTTTCAACCGCCGCAAAAATTAAAAAAATTAAAAAATTAAAAAATTAAAATTTTAAATTTTAGCGGCGGTTTTAGAAACCGCCGCTAAAATTAAAAAAAAATTAAAAATTTTACTCTCACCTGCCCGCGCCCACACGGTTGCCCACCCCCCGCCCAGCCACGTGGCTGCATAAATTTCCAGCCTCCCCCCTTCCCCAGTTTCGAACCCACAACCTCCCATATGCCATTGCATGCTTGAAACCGCCTGATCTACCAACTTCCCTTGTTATATAATTACATATATAAATTATATACCACTATTTTTCAGAATTATATTTTATATTTTTTAATATAGAAAGAAAAACATTAATTAATTTATCATTTTTTAAAAGAATAAAGGAATAAATTAAAAATAAATTAATTGAATTAAATTAACTAAATTAATTTATTAAAAATAAAAAAATTATATATATATTTTAAAATTATTAAAATTTTGTTAAATTTATTTTTATTTTTATTTTTTTAAATTAAATTTTTAACTAGTGGTGAACCCGCGTGATATGTGGGAGAGTTTAATTTAAAAATAAAAAAATAAATTTATTATTTTAAATAATTTTAACTAAATTGATAATTATAATTTTTTTAATCTTTAATCATATTGAAAAAATTTAAGTTTACTTAATTATTCACTATTCAATATGCTAATGGAGAACACTTTTAATTCAATATACTTATAAATTTTTTTATTATATTATATTTATTTATAAATAAATATTATAAAATCTATAATATTTTCACTTAAAGACGTTCGTTATTTTCTATTTATTATATTATAATTATAAATATAAATTAAAACTCTTAAATATGAGTAAGAATAAGTTTTTTCAATAATAACAAAATTTTAAAAAAATGAATTTTGATTTCTTCCATAGTCTTAAAAATGTGATACCTTAAATATTAATTAGCATTGAAAAACTCTAATACTTGACAACCCTAATAATTGACATTTGGCAAAATACTTTATTTGACTATCATATTTTATTATTATATAAATATACATAGAATAAAGATATAAAAATAATATATTAAATAAATAGATACTTTTCTATGACTTAATTAATAGTTTAAGTTGTCTATTAATATTTCTCATAAAATTCATGCAAATTTAATAGAAAACAATTAGCATTGAAAAACTTGTATATTTAAAATTTATTATTAATTTTACATAATTAGTATATATTATTTCGAAACAATTGAAAGATTTAAATTATTAATGCAAATTACAAAATGTAAATTATTAAAGTAATAAGTATTAAATGCAAGTTTTGGGGGAAAATTTTATTACTACTTATCATTTCAAAGCAATTGAAAGATTTAAATTATTAATGCAAATTACAAAATGCAAATTATTAATTCAATCAGTATTAATTGTAAATCATTAATGCAAGTTTTGGAGGAAAATTTCTTTTTTGAAGACTATCTTATTTTTATATATGTAAAGATGCAAATTACAAAATATAAATTATTAATGCAATAAGTACTAAATGCAAATCATTAATTTGGGGGAAAATTTTATTACTATTTATTATTTCAAAACAATTGAAAATTTTAAATTATTAATGCAAATTACAAAATACAAATTATTAATGCAATAAGTATTATTTGTAAATCATTAATGCAAGTTTTGGGGGGAAATTTCTTTTTCGAAAACTATCCTTCTTTTATATATATAAAGATGCAAATTACAAAATGTAAATTATTAATGCAATAAGTATTAAATGTAAATCATTAATGCAAATTTTGGGGAAAAATTTCTTTTTTGAAGACTATCCTACTTTTATATATATAAAGATGCAAATTACAAAATGTAAATTATTAATGCAATAAGTACTAAATGCAAATCATTAATTTGGGAGAAAATTTTATTACTATTTATTATTTCAAAACAATTGAAAATTTTAAATTATTAATGCAAATTACAAAATACAAATTATTAATGCAATAAGTATTATTTGTAAATCATTAATGCAAGTTTTGGGGGGAAATTTCTTTTTCGAAAACTATCCTTCTTTTATATATATAAAGATGCAAATTACAAAATGTAAATTATTAATGCAATAAGTATTAAATGTAAATCATTAATGCAAATTTTGGGGAAAAATTTCTTTTTTGAAGACTATCCTACTTTTATATATATAAAGATGCAAATTACAAAATGTAAATTATTAATGCAATAAGTACTAAATGCAAATCATTAATTTGGGAGAAAATTTTATTACTATTTATTATTTCAAAACAATTGAAAATTTTAAATTATTAATGCAAATTACAAAATATAAATTATTAATGCAATAAGTATTATTTGTAAATCATTAATGCAAGTTTTGGGGGGAAATTTCTTTTTCGAAAACTATCCTTCTTTTATATATATAAAAATGCAAATTACAAAATGTAAATTATTAATGCAATAAGTATTAAATGTAAATCATTAATGCAAATTTTGGGGAAAAATTTTATTACTACTTATTATTTCAAAGCAATTGAAAATTTTAAATTATTAATGCAAATTATAAAATATAAATTATTAATACAATAAGTATTAATTGTAAATTATTAATGCAAGTTTTGGGGGGAAATTTCTTTTTTGAAAACTAAATTAAATATTTTAATGAATTTTGCAACGATTTTCAAAAATCACCGCAAATATTAATTTAATTTTAATTATAAATTATTTAATTATTTTTAAATTTAGCGGCGGTTTTTCAGAAACCGCCGCTAAATTAATTTTTTTAATGAATTTTGCGGCGGTTTTGAAAACCGCCGCAAATATTAATTTAATTTTAATTTTAAATTATTTAATAATTTTTGAATTTAGCGGCGGTTTTTCAGAAACCGCCGCTAAATTAATTTTTTTAATGAATTTTGCGGCGGTTTTCAAAACCGCCGCAAATATTAATTTGATTTTAATTTTAAATTATTTAATAATTTTTGAATTTAGCGGCGGTTTTTCAGAAACCGCCGCTAAATTAATTTTTTTTAATAAATTTTGCGACGGTTTTGAAAACCGCCGCAAATATTAATTTAATTTTAATTTTAAATTATTTAATAATTTTTGAATTTAGCGGCGGTTTTTTAGAAACCGCCGCTAAATTAAATTTTTTAATGAATTTTGCGGCGGTTTTGAAAACCGCCGCAAATATTAATTTAATTTTAATTTTAAATTATTTAATAATTTTTGAATTTAGCGGCGGTTTCTCAGAAACCGCCGCTAAATTAAATTTTATTTTTTAATTATTTAATTATTTTCTAAATTTAGCGGCGGTTTTTTGAAAACCGCCGCAAAATGTAAAAAAAAACCGCCGCTAAAATAGTATTTTGCGGCGGTTTGCAAACCGCCGCAAAATTTCATTTTTTGCGGCGGTTTTAGAAACCGCCGCTAAAAAACCGCCGCTAAAAATCAAATTTTTTGTAGTGTCTAACCCCCGGTCTTGTTGTCGTGGGACTCTAACCCCTGATCTTTCCGTGGTCCACGCTGTCGTGGGTCTCACTCCCAAGGTTTTATCGTGGCTATACCAACCACACATATTCATCACTTAAAACCGCACATTCTTACTATGCAATGGAACAATTAGGAGATGTAACGGCTTATGTAGCAATAAACGTGATGACAAGGCCTCCATAAACCAAGCATCAGGTCATGCTACGCCCACATAAGAATTCACACATGCGAAATGCCTCTAAATCCACCAGCTCACCTAAAGAACCCAGGTTAGCTCTTAGACTAACCGGGTCATGTAGATGCTTACACATCCCATCACACACAAAACATGTCCCCAAGTGAATGCAACACAGTCCCTATACAGTACACATATCATGATATGCACACAATCAAGGCGAGAATCTGGCAGTACTAGCTCTTTTGGCCTGTCTAGCGCTTATCGTAACAGCCGATGATTGGCGCCCATACATCCAGCCATCAACTGTCACGACCTAGGGTCGATAGTTAGTGAATTTGTACCCCATACCCTTAGACACACTTATAAATAACACTGAACTTAATCACTTTAAGCTTATCATTTCACAAACTACAAACTTTCTCCATGAAAACATAAACTCCATTATATCATTCTTGTGCTCATATCTTCTCATACATAGAAAATCATCTCCACATTCAATAATAAATTATTAATATAAGCTCATTAAATCATAATCAACTCTTCTAAGAACCTAGCCCAATGGGTACGGTATCATTTCCAAAGAAAGCGAAGCGATACGAAGCTTCGTGTCGGACGGAATGAATGACACCAAAATATCACTTACTTAACTTATTTAATCATTAATAGACCCATTATTAACATACAAGTTATGGAATGGTTGCCATGCAGATTAGCGTTATTAATGCGTGGACCCGAGTCACGGTGATGGAGGGAATAAAATACTAGAAATCACGGAGATTTTTACGGGAATTAAAGAACACGAGTAGAGGTTTAAGAGCTTGCCTGTATTTGGCCAATTCTTGACTTTTCAACGCTCCCGATGTGAAGTAAAATGTTCTACAAAAAAATAACAAGTTTATGACTCAGATTAATTAAGTTTAGTCGCACAATCCACATAATCTAACAGTGAAAAATCCATAATTTAAATCTATAACACTTTCGATAATTTAACCCACTTACCGAAATATTTTAAATATCGAATAACCTCAAAAAATCCTTTAATTCCCTCACTTTTCTTCTCTTTTCTTGCTACCGAGCGCCTCCTTCTTCCCTCTCATTTTCTCCTCTGCTCGCTGGCTCAAAGAAGGACAAAATTGGCCTTTAAATTGCCCAAAATTTCTTCTTTTTATATACAATTCAAGTGGCTTTTAAGCCACAAAAAAAAATGGCCAAGACAAGGCCACGCACATGCATACATATATATATATATTTTATATCCCTCCCAAACTCTCCCCCTCTCTCTCTCATCTGTTTCAATTTGAAAGAAATGGCCATTGTGCATTACTTAATCTCCAAGCACACGTGCACAGGCACTCATTTATAAACATATTAATTAATTAAATTTAATTGAAGTTATAGTTTGATTTACTCATTTATTATTATTATGTTAGTGATGTTATCTTTATCATCATTAACATTATTTCACTATTGTTTTGATGTCTTAAATTCTCATATCCTCAATAGGGACCTCAAATACCGAAATTTGATAATTATTTTCGTCTTACAAATTTCAGAATATTATAATAGCCCTCAGAATGACTCAAAAGAATGAGTTTGGCACCATATTTGGGTCATACCTTAGAGTCACATCATGAAGAAAATTACCCTCAAATCATCCTTGATCAGGTTATATAGATCCTAATTTTTTTTTTAAAAAAGGGAATAATTATATCTACTGTTCACATTTCTCTACTTGTCTTATTTGGTTATTCAATTCTAAATACTAAATTGACTATCAAAGTTTACCTAATTAAGAGACAAAAGCCTCGACATTATAGAAATTCAGATAATGTTATATTGGGTCCCAACTTCCTAACATCAATCGTATATTCATTAAATAATTTATTATTTCATTTTGAAATTAGAAAATTGTGGGTGTGCACTTTAATTGCATCTTTCTCGAATTTCAGTAAGCAATTGAATAGGTGAATTTTTAGTGTTATATCATTGGACGGAAACTATTAAATTATAGTTCACTAATGTATTTAAAATTAAATATTAGAATTAACATTAAAATTGCTTAATTAAAAATTTGAACTAAGATAAAAAAAAAATTCAAACATTGATATGGTGAGTTCGTTAATGATTACCATAAAACATCAATAGAATAAACAAATAATCCCATTCCGAGGAGCGATCCCTATACGTGCGGTTCCCTCAATGTTAAGAAGATATTCTCATATATTCCTTTGAATATAATTTTTGATATAATCTTGTATTTTTTATCTCCTTCTAAATCTCTTGAAATAATTTGTTGGTTGTGCAAACCAAAGCGAATAATGACCTTGGGCTATACATCTGAAACCAAGCCAAATATTCCACTTACTTTGGTTGAATTTGGATTAATATACTTGAATTCCATAAGAATTCAATTCTAGGAACATAAAAAAAGCAATAAAAGTTCCATAGGAATTTGGGTATTTTGGTTACAGAAATTGAATTTCGTTGTTGTTTTCACTCCAAACATGAAAAGTTGGAATTGCAAATTAATTCCAAAAATTTTATTAAATTCATTCATTCCAAACAAAGGTTAAATTTTATCCTCTATATAGAACCTTACAAGTATGTTAAGGACATTTTTTTTTTTTCACTTTTACCCCTCAATTGAGTAGGGTCATCTCTTTCTCTAGCTCCCCTTCACTCAATAAGCAGCTAGAATCACCCCAGGGGCATAGTCCAGTGGTCAGGGCGAACGTAGAAAAGGCTTTTCGCTCTCATGTTTGCAGTGTGCTAGTGTTCGAATCTTTGACTGTTGCAATTCCCTGATTTACTCCTTTCGCTAGAATCATGGGGCCGAGCAGCGGGGCGCCTATGATGGAGTTTCATCCAAAAAAAGAAGCAGCTAGAATCAACAACATATCATAGATTATTCTTATATTATGATCTATGAGTACATCATAAGACTATCCCTTACTATCATAAGAACCAATACCTACCATTCATGCCACTTTTCATAACTTCCAGTCTAGTTGGTGTCCCTAAGAGAGAAACAATCTGATCTTACAGACCAATTGCAACCGTGATCCTTTGAGTGATAAGGTAAACAGTACTTGTCATTTGTCGATGTGAATATCATAAACATCAAAGACTTTATCCTTGTAGCCCCAGTGAAAGTGGCAAAAGAGAAGGGTACCATGCCAAAACAGAAGTTGGTAATGAATCTCCAAGTAATATCTTGCCCAATTTTGAGTGATGTGAAAACAGATTTACAGTGAACGTGCAACGGGTCTGGCAGATTGTTCATGACATGGACCGCAACTTTTGGGAGGTCTTATCTTTCTCACCTTGACATTAAGCCAATGAAGCAAATCATAATGAGCGCCATGGAGGGAACTAGGGAAGGAAGGAGCGAGCCGTAGTATTGTTGGGACGGTGAGAACAACATCGATACGCCCACCAAATGTTGGAAGGTACTCCTTCCTACTTCCTAATTCAACCATGGTGTGTGTGGGGTGCTGTGTGAAAGTAATTACAGTATATTGATGTTTTATCGGGATTCCAAAAGGCTTCTCGGTTTCTTTCAGCGTGTTGTGCACGCAGCTTTCCCTGCTTCTTCTTCCAGATTCATTGCTCCGTGACGCCTTCTCAAAGAAGATTGTAGCACATTAATATGGATAAAATTTGGAAGAGAAAAAGAAGAGTAAAAAAACAAAATCCTAATTAAAGAAGAAAGAATAGTAGAGGAGACAAAAATTGGATTTTCAATTGCCTCCTTATTCATGATATTATTTGCCAATTTATAATAGTTTCACATGTCAGAAAAAGAAAATAAATATGGGAACAATTATCCACTATAATGTATGGTATTAAGAAAATACTATCCAGTACTACACTACCACCTCTATCTTAACAAATAAACAAACAAACTAACTAATTATACCATGTTTACTGCACATATCACACATCCTCCAGGAGAAGTCCTCCCGGAGAAGACATCATTCCTCCCGTGCAAGTTTAATTTCCAACACCAAATACGCACAAACTTTTTGCGTAATATAATATCATTTAATGGGAATTCTAATTTCAGAGTTGGAGGCTAATTGAAATTCCAATTTATATATATATTGATCGTTTGAGTACATGAGGGCTCTGCCGCATCCTATCTAATAACAATTATCTAATTCCATAAATACCACTTGGCATAACTACCAATCTTGTTGGTACCACTAAAGTAAATACCGTCTGGTTGTACAGACCAATAGCAGTTTTCATCGTCTGACTGAAAGGTTGTACAGTATACGTTTATGAACTTATCGTAAACATTGAAGACTGCTTCCTTGTTGCCCCAATAACAGTGGCAGAAGAAGAGAGTATTTTGAATAAAGATGTGGGGAACGAATCTCCAAGTAAGATTTTGCCCAGTTTGGAGTATGTGCAACCCAATATCAGTGTCTTTAGATTTACATTGAACTCGCAATGGGTCTGGGAGGTCGTTAATGACATGCACCGCAACTTTTAACCAAAAGCCCTTCTCTTCCTGACCTTGTTGCTCATTGCACGATGTTGAACCGACGAGACAAACCATCATCAACGCCACCGAGGGAAGAAAGAAGTGGCGGAATGTGCTGTAGGGACTCTCAAAATCATGCTGCCTTCGGTTCATGTTTATGATTGTCTGCCTTTGTCGAACATGCGCATAAAAGCAAGCAAGCGCACACAGATATACGATCTTTACAGGTAGAAAGATGAATTGGGATGCATTGCACATACACCCACATATATATACACTTCTCATACATGTACATTATTTTGCCCTAATGGGTAGGCATTGAGAAAAAGTATTAGTTGAGGAAGTGATTTAATGAGCAAAATTGTGGCAAGAATGCAGAATTAATGCTTTATTTGGAATCAAATATTCTTCTTACTTAACAAAAAAAACAAGAGAATCAAATTTGTTAGACGGAAAAGGAAGAGGAAGAAAACTTATTGTTTGGTGGTTCTGGGCTTCTAAATTTTAGTTTTGGTAAGTGAATCAAAAGAGCGTTGATGGAAGAAGACATTGATGATCCCAAACAAGTGAGTTAATGAGCATTCAAAGGTCAATAATAACTTAAACAAATGTCAATTTTTCCTACTCATCATTAATTTAGATATGAAAATATTCATTTTGAGAATTGAGTGAATGGGAACTTTTGTAATTAAAGAGCATAAGTTGTGAATTGTGAAAACAATTTCTTTATAAAATTAAGATACATAATTGACTCTCGTTTATAACGTTTATAATACGAAAAATTTTATCATTATGTAAGTGGGTTTACAAAATTAAATATAAAACTGATGGTTCCATAGAGAGGCATAAGGCTTGTTTAGTAGCAAAGGGGTATACTCAACAAGATGGATTGAATTTCTTAGACACCTATTTTCCTGTTGCAAAGCTTGTTACGGTGAAAATCTTGCTTGCTCTAGCTGCTATGAAGCAATGGGCCCTTGTTCAGTTAGATGTCAAAAATGCTTTTCTAAATAGAGATTTATTTGAGGAAGTATATATATATGGATTTACTTCTTAAGTATAAGCCTTTTGTTTCTGGTATTCAGAGGAATAAGTTAGTGTGTTGTTAATTTGCATAAACCCATCTACGGTTTGAAACAAGCTTCAAGGTAATGGTTTGCCAAATTTTCTCATGCCTTTATTCAGTTTGGTTTTCAGCAATTTAAATCTGATTATTCCTTGTTTATTAAAGGCAATGGGTCTTCCTTTGTGCTTTTCTCATTTATGTGGATAATATCATCATCATTGGTCTGGATTTGACTATTATAGACTCTCTCAAGTCTTTTCTCCGTAGTCAATTTAAGCTGAAGGATCTCGGTCGATTGAGGTATTTTCTTGAGCTTGAAATTGCTCAATCTAAGAGAGATATTTCTTTCTCAAAGACATTACACCTTACAACTCTTAGAAGATATATTGGTTTTCTTAATTGTAAACATGTTAATTTGCCTATGGTTCATTATCTTAAACTAAGTATGCATGAGGGTGAGCTACTTGAAGATTCATCACTCTATCAACGTCTTATTGGCTGGTTACTCTATCTCACCATTTCTGGGCCCAATATCACACTTGCGATTCATAAACTTAGTCAATTTGTATCTCATCCTCGCAAGCCCCATTTAGATGTTGTGCATCACTTATTACAGTATCTCAAATCCACTCCGGGTTAGGGCTTATATTTTTTAGCTTTCTTTGTCTTACAACTTCAGGCATTCTCGAATTCGGATTAGGGGTCATGTTTGGATACACGTCGTTCAGTTACTAGTTAGTATGTATTTCTAGATAATTCTTTGGTCTCATGGAAATCTAAGGAATAAACCATGGTGTCTAGGTCATCAGCTGAGGTTGAGTACCGTGCTTTAGCTTCTATTGCTAGCGAGATTACTTAGCTTACTTAGATTTTGGTGGATTTTCAGGTTTCTACCTCATCTCTTGCTTTGCTTTTTTGTGACAATCAAGCTGCCATGCACATTGCCAACAACCCCTTATTTCATGAACATACCTAACACATAGAGCTTGATTGTCATTTTATTCGGGACAAAGTGATTGTTGGTCACATCAAGCTTCTTCCTATTCGGTCTCATCATCAATTAGCAGATTTATTTACTAAAGCTCTCCCAACTCTTCAATTGTTTTCCTTATTGTCCAAGATGGTCGTTGTTAATCCTCATGGTCCATCTTAAGAGAGAGTAATAGAGTTCGTTGTGAATTTTGTATTTTTATTGTATTGTTTTATTTACTTTGCATTTTCTATATTTTTTGTTTTGTGTTTACAAGCCTGCATTGGCAATTTTGTAATTCAACAATGTATTAGTTTTAGGGTATTTAAGCCAAAGTCAATAATGAGAAAGATCAATGAACTACAAGAAAACGTGTGTTTAGAGACGGATTTTTTCGTCTCAAATTGGAGACGAATTTGGAGACTAAACTATTTTGAGACGGATTTAGAAACAGTAAAAATCCATCTTAAATTTGAGACGGATTTAGAGACGAAAAAAAATCCGTCTCAAATTAAAGATGGATTTAGAGATGGGAAAAATCTGTCTAAAAAATTTGAGATGGATTTTGAGTCGGATTTATTTCCGTCTCTAATTACATACGAATTTTTTCCCGTCTCTAAATTCGTCTTTAATTTGAGACGAAAAAAATTTCGTCTCAAATTTGAGATGATTTTTGAGACGGAAAAATTTTCATCTCGAATTAGAGATAGTACAAAATCCGTCTCAGATTTGAGACAAATTTTTATTTCTATTTTGAGATAGATTTTTTCCGTCTTAAAATCTGTCTTTAATCGGAAATTAAATATAATTATTTAATTTAAAGTCTATTGAAAGTTTATTTAAATATATAAATAATAAAATAAAAAATTTAATGAAAAGTATATTAGAAAATGTAAACTAAATATAAAATTTTATAAAACACACACTCCATTTTAATTAGTAATATTAATAATATATATACTACATTTTAATATTATGAAACTCTATAAATAAAATATATACTAAACATACACTACATTTTAAATTTTAAGGAGGTAAAATGGGGGAATCAAATATTAAAAAATAATTAAATTAAAAGTTAATCAATCTACAACTTACGATGATTAAATAACTAAAAAACCTTTAAATCAATTAAAAAATGTTAAATAATAAAATCATAGACATGCAATAATAAATAAATAAATAATTTTCTTAAAGGAATCAACAAAAAAAAAAAAAAATGGTGCTACCTATGCGACTCGTGTCACATTCAGTAGATGTTTAACTAACATTTATTCATATATATACTATATTCATCTCATGAATATTGACATGTGACTCATTAAACTTTAAGATTAATATTTCATACTAATTAAAAGTAATAGTCCATGTGTCAATTTATAATCGATTTATCATATTTTTCTTTTATGAGAAATCTAAGGACTGTTCATTTATTTAAGGATGCATGATAGGTTAAAGACATATTCAATTAATTAACCCTTAAAGATTTCGACAATGTCATTCACAGTAAGATGGTGAACACCTTTAGTACAAGAATTTAGACTTGTTATAATAAATTAATTTGTTACAATACGTATGAAAATTCTGACAACATACTTATTGTGACGAAATGACACTACAATAAAATAATAGTTTAGACACAAAATTTTGAGACGAAATTTTTTGAGACAAATTTAGAGATGGAAGAGACGGGAGAAAATCTTAATCTAAAAAGAATGGTTAATGAGTATTCAAAGATCAACAATAATTTAAACAAATACATAAAAAAGTTAATAATATTTTGACCAAGTATCCCTTTATATCCAACTCATTAGTTGAGTAATCATATTTCATTTGAAAACTGAAAAGTTGTTGATTGTTAAAATATTTTTTTTTTTTGTAAAATTAATGAAAATAAGAAGGGTACATAATTGATTATTCTTTTATTTTTTACGAAGCGTTGGTATAAGAGAAGTTTTTAGATTCATGGGATTTATGATTCTTAAGAATATTTAATTATCAAAATTTATGCAATTTTATGTTTAGTTAGTTTTAAATATTCTCAGGGATAATGTTGGGTATTTTTTTTATGAGAATTTTACATTTTTATATTTGGTTTAAATGTAGCATTCCTAGAAATTCATGTTATTTTTTCAAAATTCCCCTTATTTGATTTTTTATTTAAAAATGATAAATTCCTTCTAATATTTAAAATATTAAGACCCACAACCACTTTAAAATATCAAAAAATATCATTTTGTTTTACACATTATGTATATATGTGTGTGTGTATATATATACATAATATATATATGTTTGTATAAGAAGGGTAATGGGTGTTTTAGTCTTTTATTTGTTAAAAACTTTCCCTAGTTCATGGGAATCCAAGATTTTCAATCCCCCATAGAAGTTTTTTTGTGAAAAAATTGATTAAAAATAAATTCAGTTTCTTAGGATTCTTTTTTAAAAAATTTGTATCAAATATGGGAATATAGATTCCCAATCAAACATTCCCATAAATCTAAAAATTTTTCCTCTACCAAATGCTTTCTTAAGAAATGACAAGGGAGAATGCTCAAGAGAAGTGGAATGACTCATTTATTTCTAAGGAGATTTTTTTTATTAATTAAATATCTCTAAGGAGATTAACATTTACTCGACTCTTATCCTCTTCCTGATATATATCACAAAAGATTAACAAATCTAGATTTTACTTAAGAGATCTTTTATCACTTGAGAATTGGCAATCTATTTTAAAAAATTTAAAATTTAAGCAACGAAAATTAAAGTAGCTAGAACCCTCTTGATTAAAAAAATAGGAGCAAAATTTATCCTTTTCTTTTTGGGTGAATATTAACGCAAGTGAATTATGAGAATTTATTAGTGAGTAAATGGTTAACATAAAAGCATCAATATAATAGAAATAGGAAGAAGTCTACAAATTCCACTATTATCTACACTTTAAAGAATAATGTTTTTATATTGAGTCAATTGGGATCGATAGAATAAGTTAATAATCATTCATAGTGTGAGACAATTAACATTATCAACCCATTTCAAAACCTCTAAAACTCTTAGAATTGAAATTTTGATTTTTACAGTTTGTTTCTTTGTTTTGTTCAGATGAAACTTTTCTTTGTTAGTTTTTTCTCTACAGAATTTGTTTTGGTTGTAATGCTTGGAGTATGCCTAAGCAGATAGTTGTAGATGCTTTTGTGATCTTTCGTTTATTAAAATTTTTATTTAAAGAAAAAGAATTCATTTGAGAAATTTAAAATAAATTCTTATGTTTGAAATAAAAAGAAAGTCTAACAATTGAAATTTTATTTACCAACAAACTTTAGAATTTGAATTTCGATCAAGTTTGTTAGAATTGTTAAATAAAGAATTAAAATTCTCAAACACTACTTATTTATTTTATTCCCACAGTTACACTTTCCTATCTATTATATTATTTGGGGGTTTTTTTTTTCATCTTCCTAGATCTCCTTTTCTGTCTATTATTTTGATTTTATCCTATAGTTGATTCAATTTGAACAAAAACATTTTTATTTTATTTTTTTTGCATTTGATGGGGACATTCGTCAATATTAACTAATGAGAAATTAAACTGACTACCTATTAATATTTACTAGACTATTTTAATATTTGTATGCATAATATCATATTTATATACGAAATAATATCATTTTAAATTATATATGTGAATGCACAAATTTATAAATGACTAGTACCAACTCTAACTTGTATCATGTAAGCACGCACAAATATCAGATATATTTCACATTTATACTTAACTACAATTATCCACACATATAATTATCTCATTCTGACCTTTTTTACCAAAAAAAATAATCCAAAGAAACTATAAAGAGAGCACACAATATATTTTTTTTACTAGAATAACATTATTAACATGATTGTTTCTTTATTTCCTCTATATATATCATCATATATAAGAATCCTACCAATCATATTTCTTTGTGTAAGTCTCATTGGTACCACTAAAATAAAACCCATCTGATCGTACATACCAGTAGCAGCTCTTATCTTTGGAATGCAAAATTGAACAGTGGCTGCCCATGTCATGATTATAAACATAAGAATTTTTATCACTCAGGAATAATGTTGAGTATTCTTTTTTGAAAATCTTACATGATTTCTATATTTGGTTTAAATGTACCATTCTTAGAAATCCATGTTATTTTTTCAAAATTCCCCTTATTTGATTTTTTGTTTAAAAATAATAAATTCCTTCTAATATTTAAAATATTAAGACCCACAACCACTTTAGAAAATCAAAAAATATCATTTTGTTTTACACATTATGTATATATGTGTGTGTGTGTATATACATAATATAAATATATGTTTGTATAAGAGAGTAAGGGGTGTTTTAGTCTTTTTATTTGTTAAAAACTTTCCCTAATTCATGGGAATCCAAGATTTTCAATCCCTCATAGAAATTTTTTTGTGAAAAAATTGATTAAAAATAAATCCTGTTTCACATGATTCTTTTTTAAAAAAATTGTATCAAATATGAGAATATAGATTTTCAATCTAACATTCTCATAAATCTAAAAATTTTTCCTCTACCAAACGCTCTCTTAAAAAATGACAAAGGAACATACTCAAGAGAAGTGGAATAACTCATTTATCTCTAAGGAGATTTTTTTTATTAATTAAATATCTCTAAGGAGATTAACATTTACCCGACTCTAATCCTTTTCTCGAAATATATCACAAAAGATTAACAAATCTAGATTTTACTTGAGAGATCTTTTATCACTTGATAATTTGCAATCTATTTTAAAAAATTTAAAATTTAAGCAACGAAAATTAAAGTAGCTAGAACCTCTTGATTAAAAAAATAGGAGCAAAATTTATCCTTCTTTTTTTGGGTGAATATTAATGCAAGTGAATTATGAGAATTTATTAGTGAGTAAATGGTTAACATAAAAGCATCAATATAATAGAAATAGGAAGAAATCTACAAATTCCACTATTATCTACACTTTAAAGAATAATGTTTTTTATATTGAGTCAATTGGGATCGATAGAATAAGTTAATAATCATTCATAGTGTGAGACAATTAACATTATCAACCTATTTCAAAACCTCTAAAACTCTTAGAATTGAAATTTTGATTTTTACAGTTTGTTTCTTTGTTTCGTTCAGATGAAACTTTTCTTTGTTAGTTTTTTCTCTACAGAATTTGTTTTGGTTGTAATGCTTGGAGCATGCCTAAGCCGATAATTGTAGATGCTTTTGTAATCTTTCCTTTATTGAAATTTTTTATTTAAAGAAAAAAAATTAATTTGAGAAATTTACAATAAATTCTTATGTTTGAAAAAAAAAAAAAGGTCTAACAATTGAAATTTTATTTACCTTCAAACTTTAGAATTTGAATTTCGATCAAAGTTTGTTAGAATTGTTAAATAAAGAATTAAAAGTCTCAAACACTACTTATTTATTTTATTCCCACAGTTACACTTTCCTATCTATTATATTATTTGGGGTTTTTTTTTTTCATCTTCCTAGATCTCCTTTTCTGTCTATTATTTTGATTTTATCCTATAGTTGATTCAATTTGAACAAAAACATTTTTATTTTATTTGTTTTGCATTTGATGAGGACATTCATCAATATTAACTAATGAGGAAATTAATTAAACTGACTACCTATTAATATTTATTAGACTATTTTAATATTTTTATGCATAATATCATATTTAGATGCGAAATAATATCATTTTAAATTATATATGTGAATGCACAAATTTACAAATGACTAGTACCAATCCTAACTTGTATCGTGTAAGTGCATACAAGGGACATATCAGATATATATTTCACATTTATCTCTAATTACAATTATGCATGCATATAATTATTTTGATTATCCGATTCTGATCTTTTCCACGAAAAAAAAAAAATCCAAAAACACTATAAAAGAGAACAAACAAGATATTTTTTTACTAGAATAACATTATTAACATGATTGTTTCTTTATTTCCCCTATATATATCATCATATATAAGAATCCTATGACTAGTACCAATCATATTTCTTTGTGTAAGTCTCATTGGTACCACTAAAATAAAACCCATCTGATCGTACAGACCAGTAGCAGCTCTTATCTTTGGAATGCAAAATTGAACAATGGTTGCCCATGTCATGATTATAAACATCAAAAAATTTATCCTTGGAGCCCCAGTAGAAGTGGCAGTAAAAGAGAGTGTCTATGAACACGTTGGGAACAAATCTCCAAGTAAGATCTTGCCTAGGTTGGAGTGTTTGCAGGCCGAGATCATCATCTTTAGATTGACAACGAACCCTTATTGGGTCTGGGAGGTTGTTAACGACATGGACTGCACTTCTCATCCAGAAGCCCTTCTCTTCCTCGTCTTGCTGCCGACACAGCGTTGGGCCAATGAAACAAATCATCATCAATGCCATTGAAGGAAGGAAGAAGCGCGACATTGTCTTCATGAGACCTTCAAAACGATGTTGTCTTTGGTGCATATATGTTTATGAATCTAGCTGTCTGTGGTGGTACACACACACACGTGTGTATATATATATACACTTTTGGTTCATTATTTTACCCTAATGGGTAAGCACAGAAGGAAGGTATTAGTTGAGAAAATGATTTAATGAGCAATACTGAGAGAAGAAGGAAAGGAAAGGTTTGCTAGAATGCCAGCCCAGCCTCTTTTAGGATTGGCAAGTGAATCAATGAGCATGACGCAATAAATATGGTTTAGTACATGTTTTTATTTATGTATTTTTATATTTTTTTTGGTATGGTTACTTAAATTTTTTACTGTCTCAATTATCCCCCTAAATTTGATTGTTGAGTCAATTAATCTCTATACTTTGGTATTTTTTTCGGATGGTAATTTTAATTTTTTATTGTTCCAATTATCCCTTAAAACCTATGTACTTTCATGTATAAAAAAATAAGTAAATGAGATGATAAAATACATGTCCTAATCTCAAGCACAATGGTGAAGTTGTAATATATTTATTAAATTTTATTTTTACTATTTAAATAATTTAATTAATTGGTGATAAATGAATCCCATTTTATAAAATGTCAAATTAACTAATTAAATTGTTTAACTATTGAAAACAATGTGTAATAAAATATAAATTATCTGGAAATAAGATTCATTTATTGCACTTTAACCATAACCCTTAAGGCAACGATAAACATTATCCATGTTCAAAATATATCTTTAATTTAGAAACATATAAAAAATTAAAAATTTAAGAATTTTTCTACTAAACTTTGATTATCTAACTTTAATTAAAAGTGTGATTTGTTAATCAATATAGATAAATTAGTAGAAGTATATTCAAACACAAACACTCCAAGATTTTGTATAAATTTGAGTTTAATAGCATGTGCCCTCTCTCTTTAAATTAAAGTTTGAATATTTGACTATAAGCAATAATCACCCTAGTTTTTGTCAAGGAAGCAAAAGCTCGTTATAATGGTCCATTGCTAACAAGACCACCCTTATAACAAGTAAACACCCTTAAGGGAGATCTTCTCACACATTAGTGATTTCAAACTTAATAAAATGACTTACAAACCATTACAATGATCAAAGAAGAAAAAAGAAACAAACAATAGAAGTACAACTCAGTTGACTACTTGAACACCTTCAACTCTAAACACAGTACTTAAGAGCTCGGTAAGTAAATGTTGATGCTAATATATAAGATTCTTTTATAACCCTTTCATTAGCCTCTAGCTAAATAAGTAAGTCGAAGTAGCTGCCATCAGTGTCAAAAATTATATCATAGCACCTTTTTGAATTTCATGAAAAGTCTCCATTAATCTTGTGATTTTTTTAGGTTTGTAGGGAAAAGAAGTTTTGCAGGTTAATCTTTTAAATAAGAATAAGTCAACAACGAACAGGTCAAGCATAATTAATGCCATGCAAAAAAAAAAAAAAAATCATATTGGTGGTCGGTAAAATTTCTACAGATTATCAGATATGATTTTTGACTATTAGAATAGAAATAATTTTAAAAAATAAGCAAAGCAATAACCATTAACAGATTTTAACAAAATGAAAAGAGATCAATTCTAGAGCAGCTCTTAACTTGCACCAAAGAGGAGAAAGTGGTTCTGGAGGCAAACGATGATAAGGACTATTTGTGGTCATTTTAATGAAAGATATTAACGTTTCAGGATAAGGAAATATTTTTTTAGTTCACAAAAAAAAAAAAAAAATCACATAAAACTTATGAAGTAAAATTTAAATGTGTGTGAGATAAAGAGTGAACAATGTGCTTCAAAAATATGGCAAAGATTAGGGTTTGTTTACTTGTGAAAAATTAAAATAGTTTTCTTCAAAAAATATTTACAAAGATAGAAAATTAGAAACTGTTTTCAAAATGGTTTTTTTATATAAATTAAAAGATAAAAAATAATTTTTTTATTTTTTAAAATTGTTATAGATTTTAAAAAACATCTTAAAAATATGTTCTTTAGGGAAAATATGCTTCTTTCTTTTTAATTTGAGCCCCTCTTAATCTTATGAATAAGAACTTTTTTCCTTTTGCTTCTCTTTTCCTAGTGTTTCATTCACACTCACCCACCCACTCACCACTCCTCTTTTCATCAGGCCACTTTGGCCATTCACCTCTTCCTTTACTGTTAATTTTTACATTTCTTCTTCTACATGATTTTAAACTTTTTATTTTTATTTTTTGAAGTTTAAAACTAGTTTTGATTTTAGAGAAATGAACGTGTTTTTTTTTATTTTTCTCTGATTTTTTGTAGAAATGAAAATATGGAAATATAGATGAAAACTAAAAATGAAAAATAGAAAATATTTTTTGCAAGTAAATAGGGATTATATTTTTTGAAACTTAAATTTTAATTTTGATAGTTTTTGGTTGTCGAAAATGAAGTTTTGAAGAATTAGATTGGCTTCTCAAATTAGTCGTATTCAATTTTGCAAGATTTTGGTTGACTAAACTCAAACTTTGGTCAACCAAATTGATTTTGAAAAATTGTTTCGGACTATGTTAGATGACTTTGGTTAACTAAATTTTATCTTTAGTCAACTAAACTAAAATGTCAAAACTTTAAAAACCATATGGCCTATATATAGTGATGATCCAAAATGAAGGGCACACAACCTATCTTTGATTGACTAAACAAGCTTGAGAGACAAATGTGTTCCCTTGCCCTCTCCAATAACTGTGTGGAAATTATCAATGGGGCAAACAACCATACTTTTTTATTTAAATAAAAAACTGAATATTGAATAAGAGAGGGGATCTAGTCTTAGTATTACTTTAATGGGCCTTTTGTTAGGATCAAATCACTCTTATATAACTTGTTAAAATTGATTCATGCACAAACTAAGAATAATAAATAAAAATTAAATATGAAAAATAACAACACAAAAACAAATTAATGTGGTTCGACTCAATAGCTTAGATCAATGAACCCACCACAAGGGGATAATTTTCTAACCAAAACCCACTAATCTCATGGTCACACCACACACCAGAGTTATGTTATCAAGTTGTGAGACTTACTCGAGATACACCACCATAACTAATCTGGATATATATCTCTTCATATATTATTGTGAATAGTCCACCAAACACTGAATCAAGGCTGCCTATTTAAAAGCACGAAATAACAATCACAACAAAATTAAGCTTTCCAAACATATCCTAATCCTCCTACTAATTAAAATCATCATCTAATAAAAATTAATTGAGAGATCTTTCCTACATCAGATTGATCTTACTATTACGAAATTAAAATCATCATTTAATTAGTAAACAATTTAATCAACTCGGGTTTTAAATGACCAATTGTACTCTTTACTATTGGGAAGTCTATGTATCTGAGATATTTGTCTTTGGTTTGACCATGAAAACAATGTCCAAAAATCATTAGAAACCCTAAATCCTTTGGTGGCTAAAACTATGCAATTTTTCTACTTTGTTAGAGAGGGTTATCAAGAGACATTAAAAAAACGAAAATGCTTTCATCCAAAAATGCAAAATTGCTTGGCCTCCTGCTCTCTCTCCCTTTCTTATGGCTGCTTTTAGCAACCACCTTCCTTTCGCCGCCTCGGAGGATGTAGCGACGGTCGTCGCCTGATCTCGCCTCTCACACAACGATCATCACTACATCCTCCGCGGCGAAGGCAGCGAGGGGAAGATGATTGTTGAAAGCGGCCATGGGAAGGGTAGAGAGGAGATGACTAAGCAATTTTGTAATTGGTGTGAGAGTATTTTCGCCATTTTGACACCTTGATAACCTTCTCTAGCAAAGTAACATTTTTCAAAATTATGTAGCACTCTTAGCATTTCAATACATCCTTCGCATAGTTTGCATGATTTTGTAATCAAAATGAATCTCTCGAGGAAGGAGTCTAGGAGTTATGAATAAACCATCACCTTTTTTTTATTTTTTTATTTACACCTATGTGGGATTGTCCATTCCATAATGGCATTTAAGTTTGGAGCACAAAACTTGCAACATATATATAGTCTTGGCTCATATATGTGTATACATACATATCATTTGAAAGGCAAATAGAAAGTAAAATTTAGAAGAAAGAGGTTCATAGGTTTGAGACTCTAAACCAATTCTATAATTATTTTATGTTCAAGAATAAAAAAAAAAGGCTCTTGGAAATGCTTTTGTAATTTTAATTTTGAAAATTATTTCTCTTCACTTAAATTACTCCCTAATTACATTCACTCTATTTCTTTAAATATTGATTTTGTCTTCACTTTCTTTCTTTGGATTACACACGCATGCATATATATATATATATATAATACTTTGCTTCTCTGAATTTTTCATATCATCGGGTGGCTAAAGTTAGGTCTCACGTATAAACCTATCAATGGACTGAATATGTTCTTTTGTTAAAATAAGAAAGATAAAATTATATCGAAATAAGATTAGAATGCTTTCTGACTTAAATATAAAATGATCAAAATAAGAGTGGAAAGTATTCTAAAATTTTTATCAAACTATTTGTTGAATTTTTAAAATGCATTGGAACATATATGGGTCATTTTTTTTTTTTTTTTATCTATAAAGTTTCATACAGGGGCAAAGCCGCATGAGGCCCAGTGAGGGAAGCTAGATTTTTTTTAATTATATTTTTTTTATAATGATTTACTATTAGAAATAAAAAATATATTATATTTTACTTCTAGAAATAAAAAAAAAATAAGTATTGAAGAAAACAAGTATATAATGGTCTAATAATAATTAAAAACCATCACAATATTTTTTATAATTTGCTTATAATTTTATTTTTTTACAATAATGATGTAAATAAACCTAAGTATTGAAGAAAATTATGAAACAAAGAAAGGAAGTATGGATGAAATTTATATTGAAGAAAATGAACAAATTAACAAAACAAATATTGAGTAAATTAATGTTGCATAACTTCTTATGAATCTCAGGCTAAGAAACACAATAATGAATTATAGTGTTAGTTTTCAAAATCAAATTAGAAGAGTCTACTTGCAAAGAAGTCTGTGTTAGTCTCGAAATTAAGACAATTTATTCTAGTTTAGTTCAATGATTGGTGATTGGTTGGAATATAGTATATGCAAATATGTCACATTTTGCTTATATTGCTATCTTTTTAAAACAAATAATAAGGAACAAGAAGATAATGATTTTTTTTGTGAAAGAAGGCTTCAATAATTTTTTTTTTTTATAAAAAAATATAGACTTTAAGTTCATGTTAAAACTGCTAATAGTGCACATAATTAAACTCGAAATAACTATGAAATCTTAATGAATATCAAGAGTAAAATATTGAGACAGTTTTCTTCAGATAGTTAGAATAAATACTGTGTGATTATCAAATTCGTCTGAATGCATCAATTGATTGTGTTCGACTTCTTATATAGTAAGAACTAGCATTTCGTGGTCATGACAAATCTAAAAATTTAAATAATCAAGGTAACTTTCTTGAACAATTACAATTTTTAGTATGAAAAATCATAAGGAACAATTGTAAAAAAAAAATTTATTTTAATATTACCGTTATTATCTTATTTTTAAAATTATATTTTTTGTATTTAAGTTCATCCTACTAAATCAAAATCTTGGCTTTGCCCCTAGTCTCAGATAAATTTATCTAGAGTGGGGGATAAATTTATCTATAAAATGCTAAATAAGAAATTACGTAATTGTTTTTAGTGAGTTGACAAATAAATTTAATAAATACAATGAAAAATACTTTTGTCTGAAATATTTTCAATATCTTATTTTTTTCAACACATATATTGATTAACAAATATAACCTTAATACAATATCGTCGCTCACATATATGTACACGAATTAAGTTGTTTAATAGAATCATTTTTTAAGTTTTGGTTACTGAATAAACAAGCATTGATGGTTTAACATAATGATTGTTCAAAAAAAGAGTTAATGAGAGTATTCAATAGTAGTTATAGCAATCATTTTTTGTAATTAAAAATATATTCTTATAGTTAAAATATATATTGTGTGTTAGAGTGACAACTAGCAACCTAAATGCTAACCTTATAATCAATAAATAAAAAAAATAATTATTTAAGAGTCATGACAAGGAGAACCAATGACAAATGATATATGAACTTTTATTCTTTGATATAGATAGAAAGATGGATAGGAGAATGAGTACATGAGACACAACATGAGTAGCGCACGATTGGTCTCAAATCAATGACCTGTTCTTCCAGTCATGCCATTTGACATAACTCCCTGCATAGTTGGTACCACTAAAATAGAAACCATCTGGTCTTACAGACCAATAGCAACTATAATCTTTGGAGTGGCGATGTGTACAGAAGTCATCTATGTAGTTATTGTAAACATCAAAGATCTGATCCTTGAAGCCCCAATAAAAATGGCAGAAGAAGAGAGTGTTGGCTGGGAACACGTGAGGACGAAATCTCCAAGTGAGATTTTGGTTAGGTCGCAAGGTCTGCACGCCAATGTCATCGTCCTTTGATTGACAGCGAACAATCAATAGGCCCGAGACATTGTTAAAGACACGGACAGCGGTTTTCCTGAAAAAGGCCTTCATTGCCTCATCTTGATGATCGCATGATGTTGAGCTAATGAAACAAGCAATCGTCAGCAGCATTATTGAAGGAAGGAAGAATTGTGACATTATCTTGCTCAGACTCCAAGAACGGTATGCTCTTTGGAGCATGTTTATGTCTACCTATATATCTATCTTTGATGAAGTTGCACATACACTTGCGCGCGCACACACACACATATATATATATACATTTTTTGGGAAGTTGTTTGGTTGAACCCTCTTCGATCAGCTTTGGCAAGTGAATAAATGAGCATTGATGGAGTAACACAATGGCCATTCAAAGGGTGGGTTGAGCATTCAATGGCTGTAACAATTATACCACCCATGTAACTAATTTCTTAAAATGGTTTTGGAATTGAAAAATTGTGAATTCTTTGCTTTAGTCCAATATGACTTGAGCCCAGGATCAAAAGGTTATAGGGCCTTTCTCTTGCTGCTACATTCAAAAGGGATTTATACTAAAAAGGGTAAGAATTCCAGAATTTCAAAGGGGTAATCATGAACATAATTCAATTCTTTTTGTAAATTTATAATTTTATTTAATCATTTTAATTTTGACAATTAATTTCAAATTGAATCAATTTGGTAAAATTTTATCTATCAATTTAGAGAGTGTGTTCATACTAACTTATGATGTCAGGTGTCATATAATAGTAATATTTGTACATATACACATAAGTAAAAAAAAAAAATGTAACTTGTTGCACATTTACTTTTTTCTTTTATTTTTTTTACAGGTTATATTTTTTATTCTTTTTATTTTACTTATATGTATATGTAATTTTCATAAATATTATTATTATATGACAAATGTCATGTCAAATCAATATGAACACACTCTCTCTAAATCAATTTTATATGTTAGATAAAATTACATCCAATTAAGCTAATTTGGATCTAATTGTCAAAATAAAAAGGATTGTATAAAATTACGAATTCACATGAAAGATTGGATTATTTTCATGATTAGTCCAATTTCAGTCATATATGCTAAACATAACCTTATGTTATTTAGTGACAATTGTTTAACATACAGTTACATCCAATTAACCTTATGCTATGTTATTTGGTTTTTTTTGAATATTTTGTATAGTATATTTGTTTTTTTTTTTGAATATTTGTGTATATATATTTGATTTTTTGAATATTTTATGCAATATATTTGATTTATTTTTAGGTAGAAAATTAAGCCAATTAAACGTCTTCAATTGATATTTTTCCTGAAATTTGAATTCTAGGTAATTTAATTCCATGAAATTTATTTTCTTTCTACCCAAATTCTACATTTGCAATCAACGCACTCTTACATTAATTATTTTGAAGTGTTTGGGAACTTGATAGTAAAAACGAAAGTGAAACTACTTGAATTGAAGTATTGGACAAGTATGATTTTTATCTATTGGTTGGCAAGTGGATTACTATGAGAATTGGAGTAGGAAGGGTTAATTAAAAATAAAAAAAATAATTTTACCTGGCTTTTCAATTTTAGACTAAATTTTTCATTTTTTTTCAGTGGTAGTATATCTTAATTACATAAAATAAGTGTCAAATTAGCATTTGCACATTGGCTTAGGGGCTAAATGGGCGTCCTTTCAAAAGGCCCAAATAAACTCTTATTCTTTCAAACTTAATGCCACATTTTCCCTTACAATAGATGCTATCGCAGTGACTTTTATATTCCATCAATAAGTCTACCTCAAATCAAATCTTAATCCTCAAAATTAGTCTCAAATTAGAGCTCCAATCATACCACGCATATTCTATTTTTAGGGTATTTTAGTTTGTTTCGAAGGACATAGAATTCTTTAATTATGAATGACTATAAATACATCTATGAGGTGGAATTATATATAATGGAGTATTCGATTTGGACTTGAGTTTAGATTGTTAGGATCATTAATTATTTTTATACTTCAATTTTTTTTGGACCTAAAATTTAAAATTATGAAATTATTTTATTCTCTTAAAAAAATAAAACTGATGTTACTTATATTGGACAATAATTATGTTGTCTAATACTGACGTGATAACACATCATTGTGAGAGGGTGGGTGGAACCCAATTGGGTCCTACATCCCCATGATTCCCCCCCATGATCTGTAGCGTGTTTGATGCGGGCAACAGATCAAGACTCCTTAAAAATAAGAGTATCAAATAGCCTTATTTCTAAAAGAAGAAAATTTATTCAAATCTTTTAAAATTACACATACTAATTTTTTCCTTTGACAAAACAAAAGAATTAACTATCATCTTACAAAATGATGAAGCATAATAAAAAGATGCAACAAAATATTCATATATATATATATATATATATGAAGTTTTGAGTACATACACTTTGTTAATTGGGTTATACTATTTATATATCATTTATGTACATCTTAGGCTATACATGACACATAAATGACATAAATACCCATAGTCTCACTGCGTCTCACCATCTTGGGTGAGGGTATTTTAGATAATGGTATATCATTGTGTAGCTCAAGGTAACATAAATACACAATGATGTACCAATAGCATTTTCCTTGTTTAATTACTTCATTTCATAAGAGCCAATTAATGACTATTGCCAGTCATGGCATTTGCTATAACTACCAGTTTCGTTGGTACCAGTAAAATAAAGTCCGTCTGATCTTACAGACCAATAACAATGGCTATCATACTTCGTCAAAGACTTACAACGCTTGGCTATGTTCTTATCGTAAGCATTAAAGACATTTTTGTGAGAGTGCCAATAAAAGTGGCAGAAGAAGAGAGTGTTCTCTCCAATGATGTTGGGAACGAATATCCAACTAAACGCTTGCCCAGCTTGGAGTCTTCTCTCGCCCAGATCAGATCATTCTCTTTAGACTTGCAATGAGCAGTCAATATATAGGTCCGGGTGTAATGACCCGTTAGTGGGCCTTAGAGTTTTCTAATACTTTATTTATGGAAATTGGAAAATTTTGCCCTATCAATTTAAATGTTGAGAAATATTTTTTTTTATGTGGCAAAATTATGTAATTAAATGATATATTAAATTAATAGATTGGTCTTTGAAAACTTGGGTTGAGCCTAAAGAGAGATTTTGTATATTGCAAGTGTTGTATGGTTGTGAAGTCCATTGGGCTTAATGTTATGTTGAGGCCCTTTGAGTGAGCTAATGGAAATAGGCCATTATAATTAATTGGGCCAATGAGTTAGGCTTGGGCCCATGTAATTGTATGAGTGGATTTTTGAATTGGGCTTAGGCCCATGTGTAAAATATGAGAGATGGAATTTAATAAATGGAATTATATATATATATATATTTGTATTTTGTGGATTAAAAGTAAAGGAGAAAGGAAATGTAAAATGCAAAGTGACCAAATGGTCCTTGCTTTATTAAAAAAGGTGATGAGGGCAATTAGAGAATTTCATAATGGGGTTGAATAAAGAAAAGAGGAAAGAAATAAGGAAAATGAGAAATGTCCAAATGGGTCATGAGGATATTTTCATTTGTGTGTATGAGGTAGGGGCAAAATTGGAAATGTGGGATGGAGTGGTTGGAGAAGGGTCATGCAACCCATCTCCCTCATTCCTTCTTTAATTAATTTTTCCCTCTCTCCTCTTTAATTCTGTTGCTCCTTTTAGTGAACCTCCTCTCCTTTCTCTTCATTTATTTTCTTTGTTATCTTCTCCATTTCTTCTCTTGGGTGAAGCTTTAAGTGGAGAGGTCTAAGTTGGGTGCTCTTCTTCTCTTTGGGATTCTATCATCAAGGCAAGTTCTCCTTGCACTTCTTACCTTGGTTGTGCAAGTCTCCCTCTTCTCTTGTTCTCTCCATTTGATGCAAGATCTTTGTGTTTTTTTTTATTTTTGTTGGGTCTATTTTGGTGAAAATGGGTCTCTCTTTATTAGTTGTAAAAGCTGTATAATTATCTTGTATTAGTTTCTTTAAATTGTGGGTTTTCATTTTATTGACATTGGGTGTCTTGTAAATGGTTTCATTGGGGTTTGTTTTCCCCATCTTCAATTCATGGAATGGCAACTTGGGGGTTAGGAGATTAGCCATGGTTTGTTTTGGGATTGTTTTGGGGTGTTTTGGGGTCATTTTGGGTGTTTGTGGGTGATGAGTCGACTATTTTTGGGGCTTAATTGACTCATCGGAAGCCTATTTTCTTAGTTTTTCGGTGCCAGCCTTGGCCCAGTCGACTAATAGGCGTTCATGAGTCGACTCATCATAAGTCGACTAATGTCTGCCCAAAAGTTGACTATTGCCTACCCATAAGTCGACTAATGCCTATCTAAAAGTTGACTAATCAAATTTGTTAAGTACTGTGCAAGTTGCGCTATTTTGATCATAACTTTTGATATAAAACTCGGAATTACGATCCGTTTGAAGCACCATAAACTAGACTTTGAGGGATTTAATTTGATATATAATATCATATATTTTGGTGATAAATTGAGTGGGCCAAGGCTTTCCTTAATCTAAATTAAGAATAATTGATAACCTAAATTGTTGGTGATTGCTTTCTCTAGCATCACTTAACCCTCCAAAATGCTAGGAGGTGATGGAAGATATGCGTACGTGCATGCACGGGCTCATGAGTGAATATGTTATTGACATGTATAATTGTGCATAATATTTATGATGTGTACATTTCTATAAAGAAACATGTATGTTATATTTTATGTGAGCTTCTATGAGCATGGTATGGCATTATGATTTGCGCCCTATTGTTATTATTTTGGCACGGCGGCTATGTTCCGCAAATGGGGAAAAGAAAAGGATATCCTAAAAGAGCACCTGACGCTGGTGAGGTGGCCATAAACCCAGTAGGCGATGCTTGAGGCAATGAGTGGCAAATTAATTTTTTATATATATGTATGCATTCATGCATGTGAATAAATGGCTTGAGAGCTAATGTGAATAAAAGGCTTGAGAGCCAATGTGATCCATGTATATGGATGGCTATGTGAGCCAATATGGTGCATGAAGATTTATATATTCATGAGAGATGAATCGATGCATAAAATGCATAATGGCAATGGCATGGCAATAATTTTATTGATGGGAACTAAATGGAAAATGCTACTCGTACTTAGAGAGTAGGATCTATTCCACTTTGAATTATCCATCCCTTAACTCTATTTCTCCCTTTGTTGAAATATATGCTTGCCTATGAAATGGTTTTATTAATGAGAATTGAAGGATGAATTCAAATGGTATTGGGGAGTCGGGTGTACTCTATGTTGTTATCCATCCCTTCTTTCTTGTTTTCGTGTATATATATATATATATATATCTGTCGAACCTTATGGCTCGCTTTGAAATATGGGTTGATGAACCAAAATGAAGTATTTTTTTTGAAGATGTTGTTGTCTAGTTTAAAAGGCATGAACCCAATGGGTATTTAGATGTTGGGTAATGGTCTTTCTTTGGCTCTAAATTATTCATGCCTTCATGTATCGTGCTATGGTTACTTCCTTTGCTATATACTTGCTGAACTTTGTGGGTCACGTTGTTTCTTTTTTCATTCCAGGTAATGGTAGATAGTGATTTTTGGGGCGAGTTCTGGTTAGATGTGTACAAAGATGTCTTAGCCTCAAAGATTCGTGGGTGTATGTTGAGGGTAAGAATTTGAGGGTTTATTTTATTTCTAAAACCTTGTTGCCCTTTATTTTCAAAATTTATGGGCGGTAAGCCCAAGATGTTGATGTAATGAGTGTTATGTAATTTATTTTGGCTCCTATTATTGGTGAGCAAATTCGGAAAAGAAATTTCTTGTAAATTTGAGTATCTATATCTATTTTGAATGGACCTTTTCTCGGACTTCCTGTGCTAATGGGAAAATCCGGAAGCGGGTCTTGACATTGGGAGCTGGTTCATGACATGAACCCTAGTTTTTTTAAAAAAAGAAAAATTGGGCTCTCTCACCATTCACCTCATACAACGTTGACCCGATCAAACATATCATCACCAACGCCATTGACGGAAGGAAGAAGCGAGGCATTGCGTTGCTGCAATTGTCAAAATGATACATGTTTGTACGTAGTTGTATGTCTTTGTTGAACATTGTTATACACACACACACACATAAATACATGTTTTGGTAGATAAATTATTTACTTAGAAAAGTAACTAATGAGCATTAGTGGAACTGGGAAAGTTTACAACTGCCATCTACTAACGCTTGGAATTAGAAGTTGTTGAGGAAAGCAAAAGAAATTGAAGGATGGAAGATGAACTTGTTGGTAGGTAGAAATCCCTCAGTTTTAGTAAGTGAATCAATGAACATTCATGGAGTAATATAACAAGACACTCAGCTTAGCATTATCGTTTTGTTAATGGGTGTCGTAAGTTAATGTGTGTTTAAAACATTTTATTTTCAGTGTTCAAACACTCTTTTTAAGTGTTGGTGAATATATCGTATTTTAAAATATTTTATTAATTAATAAAAATATTTACATTTTAAAAATTAAATATATTTTAAAGAGTATTAAAATGACACTCTTTAAAAAAAATCATATAATGATCATTTAAAGAGTATTTAATGATTAATAACATTTTAAGTATCCATTATAGAGAATATTCATAATGGTGTAAATTGATCTCTTGCGTGCATTAGGCAATAGATCAATTGCCCAACGTGAGCAACCAAGGAGAGAAGGGGGGCGGGGGCGACCTCCTCTACTAGCCCGCATCAGGCAACAGATTGGGATTGTTATAATGGTTCTCTTGATACTCATTAATTTAATAAATTAATTTGAAAAATCATAAAGGTGTAATTAATGAGGATTAATTATTGTAAAACTATTTTTGGTACTCTATAATAATTTGATAGTGCGTGAGATTAAGGGTCAAAAGACTCTCTTTGTATGTAATTTTATTTTTATTCTATAAAAAAAAATTTATAATTAGAATTTATAATTTTTTAGTCACCATGTGAGCAACTATTGGGGCCTAAAAAAATAATTTTTCCATAACTATTAAGGATCATTCCCAATTTATATAGTAAATGTAAGGGTAAATTTCATCATTTTTTTTTTTTTTGGGGGGGGGGGGGGGGGGGGGGCGGCTTTTTCTACAAATACCCGCTTATGGTTTACATATGATATTTTGAGTTATGATTTATTTTTCTAAATGCATTTTGCAAGATAACAAATCAAAAGAATCTAAAATTAAAATTAAATCTAAGAAGTATTAGTAAAAATAACCCAAATCAAGGAGGTGATGGTAGAACTTATTCTAAACGTACATAAAAGTATAATTACCAAAAAAATATTTATATTTATATATATAAAAGTAGCATAGTTTGGCAAAGAGTTTTTCCTTACATTAATTACTAAAAATATTAATTACTGTAAAATTAATAGTGAATTTTTCAATACATAAGTTTTTCAATGCTAATTATGGGTTTTTCAATGCACTAATTTATGTATACTAAATATTTAATTAATATACACATAATAAAGTAAGATTGGCTGCAAAAGAATTTTCCCTCCCAAAATTTGCATTAATAATAATTAGATTATCTTTATCTTTATATTATTATTATTATTATTATTATTATTATAAAAATAGGATAGTATGCAAAAAAACAAATTCCCTCAAAACTTGCATTAATAATAATTAAATTATTATTACTAAAAATAATAGTAATTAATAATTACTATAAAATTAATAATAAAATTTCTAATACATGAGTTTT
Organism: Diospyros lotus; assembly: GCF_014633365.1. NCBI lineage: Eukaryota > Viridiplantae > Streptophyta > Magnoliopsida > Ericales > Ebenaceae > Diospyros > Diospyros lotus. Next base: position 32,596,764 of record NC_068347.1, on the reverse strand, counting down.
TCAATGCTAATCATGGGTTTTCTAATGTATTATTATGTGTATATTAAATATTTAGATAGTAAATAATTTGTTGTGGACACAATTAAATAGATGAATATACATATACACTAATTTTTTGTAAGCACCCCCGCCCGGATATCCCAACCACCCGGTCTATCCGAACGAAAGCGCTTACATAAGGGAAGAGAAATAGACATAAGACAAAAATATCCTGGCATGCATATATACGAAAAATACAACAGCGGAAGCAAAACAATATACATGCACACCCCAAGTACCCTGTTGGAACAGCGGTCAAGGAGTATATAAAAATATACAGACACCTGTGCCAACAAATAAAAGATACAAGGAACAACCGGGCACAGTAAAAAATGAGAGTCAGAACTCCTAACAAAACATCAGAAAAGGCGGGGGCAGATAACTGTACACCCTACCGACACGGCTGGCTGCTAGATGACGCGGTCCTCGCCCTCGACTTTTGCTTTACCCTTACCTGAAATGATGGAAAGCAAGGTGAGTCGCAAGACTCAGCAAGTTTATATGAAAATGAAGGCTGTAAATGAAACAGAAAAGGAGATCACCCCAAATATAGACCCACATGTACACACAAGCCATGTGACGCAACAATACAATAGTGCCACATAATAAAAGCACATATCGGTTCTTGGGGCCCACATAAGACACCTGGCACCCAAGTCCCATACCAACCTGCCGCTGCCCTAAAAGGCAACATAGATTTCCAACAAACCTGTGCGCACTGTCCCGGGTCGGTACTCTCGTCACCCGTCCATGTCGGTACTCTCGACACCCGAGCCATAGGCTCCCTCAGAACGATACTCCCGTCCGAGAACTAAATACTACCAGTAACCATGCAATGCATATAAAATGCAATGGCGTAATGAGCATCAACGTGATACAAGGCACCCATACATCCAGGTATCAGGCCATGCTCCGCCCATATAGTAAACCACACGCAATGCATATGCCCGTGCTGGATGCATCATAACCAAACTAGGATGTCCGTGACTAAGCATAACCAAATCATGATAATCCCAACATGTAGCTCGTACCCATGTGCATACCAAACCATGCAATAAAGATAAAATGATACCAGATCATGCTATAATCACGTAACGGCAGAACCAGTCAACAGTGTTTGGCACCGGTCAACTGTCAGTGGATAGGAGAGACCAGCCGACGGCCTAAGATAGACCGTACGACAGTCACTCCGTCACCGAATAACCGATCCTTGCCCCTACTGCCCAACCACTCTAGCCTATAAACAACCCAAAAGCCATAATAATACCCGAATAGCTAAAAACCTAGCCCTGGGTGAGTATGGCATCATTCCCACAGGTTTTGGGGTGGTACAAACCCCCGTAGGCAACCAATGAATAAAACCCTCGAAACCATTTGAATAAATTAAATTTTAAAACAAACCGGTTAAAATTCCATAATTTATTAACAACCGAAACCAATGAAAGGAGGTCAAATAAATTGACAACGAAAGAATCGACGATAAGGGTATAAAGAACTTGCCTTTCCGAAGATAGCCTTAGGCTCGTTTTGACCAAACGCGGTAAAATTATACAAACTGCAATATCCCAATTATTCGCCAAAATTAATAAAATTAAGCTCTAAAAGAAATTTTGACCGTACCGAATATTAATTACTAGTTTGTCTACATACCTGGAATTAAACGTGATTTAATATGAATTTTTGGCCCCAAATTTCTCAAATTCTCCCGTGAGCACACTGGATCCTTTTCTGAAATTTGCTCACTGATTTTGCAAGAAAAAACGCCCGAATTGGGCTTTAATTCGGCCACAAAATGAAAGGAGGAGGATGCGCCACGTGGCAGCGCGCGGCCAGCCGTCGGAGGCCACCGCCTCTATCCCAAAACGGCGTCGTTTTGGGACGCCTGGCTGATTAAAAATCAGCCCAAAACCTTGACCTCGCGCGCGCCTCCCCGTGTTTCGAACCCTCGCCTCGCACGCACGCCCGTGACCACCCGCGCCACAGGCTCGCCTTAACCATATAGTGCGCGCATTTTATTTAAAGGAGTCTTCGGACCCTTTTTCGGAAATGCACCAGCTGCCCCTAACTTCCATTATTTACACTCTCACCCCCCTATATTAATTACATTAATGCCCGAAACTTCTAAAAATCACACAAGTTAATTTATTTCAATTTTTTTCTTATTCCAGAATATTCCTAAAATAATTAATCAATTACCTTAATTTCTTATTTCCTTAAAATCACATAATTTATTTTTATTTAATCACAAAAAATTATTTTGATATTTATTTTAAATCAAATTACCCCAAAATTAAATTAAATTGTCATTTACGGGGCGTTACATTTTTAATCTGCAAGAATGGATACACACCAAGATGTAGTCAAAACATTACTTTTATATTGATTTTCCATAGTATTTCCGGCTTACTTGCTGAAAAATTATTAAAAGTCATTAATAATGTGTATATTATTTATCCACCCGTTTAAATATTTAGTTAGTTAATTTCTAAACATGGATTTTTCAATGCATTATTATGTGTATATAAACATTTAGTTATTAAATAATTTTCCAAGCATTTTTTTCCTCCGATAGTCTGCCAAAGTATTTTTTACCTCTAAAATTTGTATTAAATTAAATATAGTAATAATTAATAATTAAAGTAAAAAATTAAGCATGGGTTTCCAATACTATTTACAATATTTATTTATAACTTAATTTTAAACTCAATTAATCTCCTCATCAATTAATTTAAAATATTTATAATATTATTTTTGATTAATTCCTCAATTAATCCCTCAATCAATCAAAAATAAATATTATTTTTTAAGAATATGAATAGACAACTTAAACTATTAAGTCATAGAAAATTGTTTTTTTGTATAAAATAAAAATAATTTGCATTTAGTATTTATTATTTCAAAGCAATTAGAGACCTCCAATCAAGTATTTTGGAATTTTTCACTATCAATTAAATAAATATTATTAATAGAAAATTTGAATACACAATTTAAATTATTAATTATGTCATGTATAGATATATAATTTCTCAATGAATTAAAAATAAATATTTTTTTTATAAATATTATCAATAAAAAATATTTATAATATTATTTTTGATTAATTCCTCAATTATTAAAAAATAAATATTAACGTATGGGTTTTTCAATGTTAATTAAGATTTAATATATCACATTTGCAAGACTATGGAAGAAAATTAATACATAGTGAAAGAAAAATAAGTCAAAATTCATATTTTCAAAATTTTGTTATCACTGCAAAAATTAAATTTTAACATTAGAAATTAAAAATTTTAAGTGAATTTTTAATTAGCATTGAAAAATCCATGCTTTCCCACATTTAGGAGAGTTTTAATTTATATTTATATTTATAATTTATAAATAAATATATAATATAATAAATAATTTTACTTTAATAATTAATCAATCATTACCTTTAATTTAATTCAAGATTAATGCATAAGTTTTTCAATACTAATTAAGATTTAAGATATTGTATTTTTAAGACTAATATATAAATTTTTTAATATTAATTAAAATTTAATTTTTAAATTTATTGTGATTACACCTCCCGTGCATCGCACAGGTGAACACTAATATATTATATTAAAGTAGAATAGTTTGTAAAAAAATTTTCCCTCCAAAAATCTACCAAACTGTTTTTGCCTCTAAAATTTATATTAGATTTACATGGGTTTTCTAAGAAATATTAATAGATAATTTGAACTATTAAATAAGTTATAGAAAATTATCCATTTATTTAAAATCTTATCTTTATATCTTTATTCTATATGTATATAATATTAAAATAGGTTAATCAGGCAAAGTATTTTGCCAAGTGTCGTTGAATTTTTTCCTTCAAAAACTTGCATTAAATCAAAGGTAGTGATTAATTAACTATTAATTTTACTTTAATAATTATATTATAATCTTGAAAATGTAATATCGTAACAAATTCGTAAAAAAAATATTTAATGTTAATTAATATTTAAGGTATCACATTTTTAAGACTATGGAAGAAATCAAAATTCATATTTTTAAAGTTTTGTTATTATTGAAAAACTTATTTTCACTCACATTTAAGAATTTTAATTTTAATTTATAATATAATAAATAAAAAAATAACGAATAACTTTGAGTGGATATATTATAAATTTTATAATATTTATTTATAAATAAATATAATATAATAAATAAAAAAATTTATAAGTATTTTGTCAAATAACCTACTTAATGTATTAATTATTCTTTAGCACATTGAATGGCAATACATTGAATTAAAAGTGTTTTTCATTAGTATATTGAATAGAGAATAATTAATTAAACTTAAATTTTGATAAAAAAAATTGAGTATTAAAAGAAAAAATATAAGTATTAATTATGTTAGAATTATTTAAAATAACGTGTTTAATCTTTTATTTTTAAATTAAACTCTCTCATGTATCGCACGGGTTTACCACTAGTTGAAAAAAGAAAAAGAGAAGAATTTAAATATAAATTTTCTTTTATTGGTTGAATGTTTGGGAAGTGAATTATGAGTATTGATGGATTGAGTAAATGATTATCATAAAAGCATGAACAGAATTTGACTCAATTAAGGAACCCAAATTAATGCTATGCATTTATACACATTCATGGATAATGCTATGATAAGTGAAATTGTGAGATGTTACTTGTGAGCAGAGATTATTTATCTATTTGTATATAAATGTTTTTTTATAAGTAAAAATTTCATTAAACAAAATCTCAAAGCGTTTACAAATTTATGATAAGGCATACCTCGATTCTCACAACTAAAATTGAAAAAAAAATGACTCTAATATACCAATATATATGCATTTAACATAAAGAGAAATTTTTCGATGACTTTATTTTGAGATTTGCACTCTCAATTTTCATATATCTTACCTCCCTTAGCATTTTAATCTCAAGCAAATGGTGAAGTTGTAATAAGTATATTTTATTTTTAATATTTAAATAATTTAATTAATTGATGATAAATGAATCCCATTTTAAAATATCTAACTAACCAATTAAATTGTTTAACTACTGAAAACAATGTGTAATAAAATATAGATTAACTGAAAATAAGATACACTTATTACAGTTTAACCATAACCCTTAAGGCAACGATAAACATTATCCATGTTCAAAATATATCTTTAATTTAAAAATATATAAAAATTAAAAATTTAAGAATTTTTTTACTGAACTTTGAATATATAACTTTAATTTAAAGTGTGATTTGTTAATGAATATAGATGAATAAGTAGAAGTATAATCAAACACAAACACTCCAAGATTTTGTATAAATTTGAGTTTAAAAGCATGTGCCCTCTCTCTTTAAATTAAAGTTTGAATATTTGACTACAGTAATAATCACCCTAGTTTTTGTCAAGGTGTTCAAAAGCTCGTTATAAATGTCCCTTGCTAACAAAACCACCTTTGTAACAAGTTAACACCCTCGTTAAGTGAGATCTTCTCACACATTAATAAGTTCAAACTTAATAAAATGACTTACAAACCTTTACAATGATCAAAGAAGAAAAAAGAAGCAATAGAAGTACAACTCAGTTGACTACTTGAGCACCTTCAACTCTAAACACACCACTTAAGAGCTCAGTAAGTAAATGTTGATGCTAATATATAAGATTCTTTTATAACCCTTTTATTAGCTTCTAGCTAAATAAGTAAGTTGAAGTAGCTGCCATCAGGGTCAAAAATTATATCATAGCACCTTTTTGAGTTTCATGAAAAGTCTCCATTAATCTTGTGATTTTTTTTAGGTTTGTAGTGAAATGAAGTTTTGCAAGTTAATCTTTTAAATAAGAATAAGTCAACAACGAACAGGTCAAGCATAATTAATGCCAAGCAACAAAAAAAAAAAAAAAAATTCATATTGGTGGTCGGTAAAATTTCCACAGATTATCAGATATGATTTTTGACTATTAGAATTGAAATAATTTTAAAAAATAAGTAAAACAATAACCATTAATAGATTTTAAGAAAAAGAAAAGAGCTCAAAGAGGAGAAAATGGTTCTGGAGGTAAACGATGATAAGGACTATTTGTGGTCATTTTAATGAAAGATACTAATGTTTCAGGATGAGGAAATATTTGTTTAGCTCACAAAAAAAAAAAAAATCACATAAAACTTATAAAGTAAAATTTAAATGTGTGTGAGATAAAGAGTGAACAATGTGCTTCAAAAATATTGCAATATGAAAAATTAAAATAGTTTTCTTCAAAAAATATTTACAAAGATAGAAAATTAGAAACTGTTTTCAAAACAGTTTTTTTTATATAAATTAAAAGATAAAAAATATTTTTTTTATTTTTTAAAATTGTACTAGATTTTAAAAAACATCTTAAATATGTTATTTAGGGAAAATATGCTTCTTTATTTTTTTTTAATTTGAGCCCCTCTCAATCGTATCAATAAGAACTTTTTCTCTTTTGCTTCTCTTTTTCTTAGTGTTCTATTCACACTCACCCACTCACTCACCACAACACTTTCTCATCTTCTTTGTTGCCATTTGATGGCGAGCACAATTAGTCTTTTCTTTTATTGTCCTTATCCTTACCATTATAATGACACTCTCTGTCACTGGTCGGCAAGCACCACTAGCGCCCTCTTCTTTTTCTTTTGTCGTTCTCATTCTATGACCAACACCATCACGTTTCCCTTGGCCATTGCGACAACATAACTCCTCTTTTCATCAAGCCACTTTGGCCATTTACCTCTTCCTTTATTGTTATTTTTTACATTTCTTCTTCTACATGATTTTAAACATTTTTTTTTTATTTTTTGAAGTCTACAACTAGTTTCTATTTAAGAGAAATAAATGTGTTTTTTATTTTTCTCTGATTTTTTTGTAGAAATGGAAATATGGAAACATAGATGGAAACTAAAAATGAATAACATAAAATATTTTTTGCAAGTAAATAGGGATTATATTTTTTGAAACTTAAATTTTAATTTTGATAGTTTTTGGTAGTCCAAAATGAAGTTTTGAAGAATTAAACTGGCTTCTCAAATTAGGATCATATTCAATTTTGCAAGATTTTGGTTGACTAAACTCAAACTTTGGTCAACCAAATTGATTTTGAAAAATTGTTTCCGACTATATTAGAAGACTTTGGCTAACTAAATTTTATCGTTAGTCAACAAAACTAAAATGTCAAAACTTAAAAAACCATATGGCATAATTTTTGTCAACAACTCTATGGCATTTGGTTATCTATATATAGTGATGATCCAAAATGAAAGGCATACAACCTATCTTTGATCGGCTAAACAAGCTTGAGAGACAAATGTGTTCCCTTGCCCTCACCAATAACTCTGTGGAAATTATCAATGGGCCAAACAACCATAATTTTTTATTTAAATAAAAAACTGAATATTGAATAAGAGAGGGGATCTAGTTATAGTGGCAAACAACCATAACTTTAATGGGCCTTTTGTTAGGATCAAATCACTCTAATTATATAACTTGTTAAAATTGATTCACGCACAAACTAAGAATAATAAATAAAAATTAAATAAGAAAAATAACAACACAAAAAAAATTAATGTGGTTCGACTCAATAGCTTAGATCAATGATCCCACCACAAGAGGGATAATTTCCTAGCCAAAACCTGCTAATCTCATGGCTACTAATCTCATGGTCACACTACACACCAGAGTTGTGTTATCAAGTTGTGAAATGTACTCGAGATACACCACCATAACTAATCTGGATATATATCTCTTCATATATTATTGTGAATAGTCCACCAAACGCTGAATCAAGGCTGCCTATTTAAAAGCACCAAATAACAATCACAACAAAATTAAGCTTACTGAACATATCCTAATCTTCCAACTAAAATCATCATCTAATAAAAATTAATTGAGAGATCTTTCCTACATCAGATTATTCTTATCAGGTAAAATAACAATATTATCCCTACACCCTCCCACTAAGTTTAGTGGCCCAATAACTTATAGTCTATCTATACTTTTTCATATCACATGCACATAAGTAAATATTGAGATAGAGCTAATTGGATCACTTTAAATAAATTTTACTGGTGTTATCAAATTATTTTTCACAATTCAAAATAATTAGTGTAGAAAAACCCAACAAAATCCAACAGAAACATCTCCCTCAAGCAAAAATACATATAAAAAGCATCATAATTAAAGAGAACCAACAAAAGATTATAGATGAAGTTCCCACTTTTATTTATGCTGTAAGTGCACCAGAAACAATGATTAGCTTGATTCATCTATTAGCCCGATCATAAGAACCAATGATTATTCCCACCCATACCAGAAGGCATAACTATTGGGTCCATTGGTTCCACTAAAATAGAAACCATCCGATCTGACAGACCAATAGCAAATTTTGTCGCTCGTGTACTTATCCGAACAGTAGCTAGCTACTTTATTATTGTAGACATCAAAGATTCTCTGATTGGGGCCCCAATAAAAATGGCAGAAGAAGAGAGTGTCCTCTCTGATAAACCAATGGGGAACGAATCTCCAACTAAGAAGTTGCCCAGGGTTCAGTGTGTGCATGCCAATGTCGTCGTCTTTGGATTGACACTGAACCCGAAATGGGTCTGAGAGGTCGTTACGGATATGGACTGCAGTTTTCTGGAAACTGATGTCCTGTTGCTCGCAGGATGTTGGGCTGCTGGAACAAATCATCATTAGTATCATCGAGGGAAGGAAGAAGCGGGACATGCTCTTGTTGGGACTGTCCAAGCACTGTTTCTTCTGGTACATGTTTGGGCAAGAGAATCAAATTAAGAGATGCAGTAATATAATGATCATTGAAAGAGCGAGTTAATGAGCATTCAATGGTTTGGTGTAGAAACAACTAAATCATTCATAAAAATGTTTCCAATTGTAATTAAAGTATTTATCAATTAATTAGCCTCTAGTGGTACATCGATTAATTTAGAAAAGACACGTAGATTCATTTAAAGATGATATGTTAATTAGTCTTAAGAGACTAAATAGATGATGCTCTAGAAATATCTAGACTCGTCCCATGACAGGACAACACACTCTGACCAAAAGGGTGCATAGCCCTCAAAATGACTCAACAGAATGGGTTTGGCACCATGTTCGGGTCATTTAGTATGGGAGAAGTTTTTAAATTTCTAAAATTCATAATTTATGGGAATGTTCTTAAAAATATTTGATTCCTAGGATTTATGTAATTTTATGTTTGGTTAGATTTAAATATTCTTAGAAATGCTGAGTATTATTTTCTAGAAATTTTACATTTCTATGTTTGGTTTAAATGCAACATTTTTGAAAATTCATGTTCTTTTACTCAAATTTCCGTTATTTAATTTTTTTTGTTTAAAAATAATAAATTCCTTCTATTATATAAAATATTAGGACTCACAACATCTTTAGAAAGTCAAAAAAATATCATTTTTTTTATGCATTATGTATATATAGGGTGTATGTATATATATAATATATGTTTGTTTGAATATCTACTTTAATATATATATATATAATATTTTATAATAAATAATATAAATACATTATAATATATATGTTTATATTTAATATATAATATATAAATATATATACATATATATAATATATTTAATATACTGAATAAAAGGGTAAGGGGCATTTTAGTGTTTTTCTTTATTAAAAACATTTCCAAGTCCATAAGAAACTTGGATTCCCAACTCCCATGGAAATCTTTTGAAAAATACTATTGGTATATCATTGTGTACACCTTGGGCTACACAATGATGTACCAATATCTAAAATGCCCTCACACAAGATGGTGAGACACAATGAGGTGAGGGATATTTATGTCATTTATGTACCTTGTGTAGGTCAAAGTGTATATAAATGATGTACAAATAGTATGACCCAATTTTTTTTGTGAGAAAGTGACTTAAAAATTATTCCCCGGGAATCCTAGAGTCATATCATAAAGAAAATTGACTATCAAAGTTGTTTAAAAATTATTCTCGAAATAGGTCTGATTAGAGGTCGTTACGAATATGGATTGCAGTTTTCTGAAACTGATGTCCTGTTGCCAGAGTCAGCCCTGGGCTAGGGCAACTTGGGCTACAGCCCAGGGCCCACAGTTGAGGTGGCCTAATTTTTTTTTTTAAGCTTATGTATATATGTATATAAAAAATTAACAAAAGAAGTTGTCGCTTGTACCCTATCAAAAGAAGATTTCGTTGTTATTTTTATTTTGTTGGTACATGTGATGGTTGTTTTTGTTTCGATTAATTGTGGTGCATGAAAGTAGAGTTGTCAACGGTTCAGATTGGTCTGATTTTATAAGAATTCAGTAACCGAACCATTTTTAACTATTTCGAAAAAATAAGAACCGTAACCGAACCATTATATATATAAAACCAAACCATGACCAATCCGTCACACTAGACCAGTTTTGGTTCAATTTCGATTTTATCCAATTAACACTACAAAAAATCATAGTTTTAGTAACAAAAAATTCCGTCGCTAAAACATTAAAATCCATCGCTAAACTTTTTAGTGACAGATTTAGCGAACCCCCATCGCTAAAGTTGGCGTTGCTAAATTTTAGCAACGAAAAATAGCAACGGAGGAGTTTAGCGACGGGCATGGTGCCCATCGCTGATCAGCGACGGGTCTTACCCGTCACTACCCGTCGCTAATAGACTTTTAAAAATAAAAAAAATTATAAAATAAAAAAATTAAATTATTTAAAACTTAAATTCAAATTATTAATAATTTATATAAATAAAAAAATTTAAAATATTAAAAAAAATAATTTTTAACGTAAATTAAAAATAAAATTTTAAAAATTTACAATAAATAAAAATATATTTATAAAAAAATTCATATTTAATTATTATTCAAAATTTTTTAGCTTTTATATTTATTTAAAAGAAAATTTATATATAAATGAAATTAATGATAATTAACAATTTATTTTAATTAATTATTATAAATTTAAAATATATTATTTTTAAAAAAATCAAAATTCATATTAAATCAAACTAAATTCATAACAAAACTGAATTTGTAAGTCAAACTGATTAATTCATAAATATTCAGTTACAATCATCATCATTTTGTTCTTCATCATCAAAAAATTGATTACTCAGTCCTGGTTGAATCGACGATCCAGGTTGCTAATAAAATGGGCCAGGTTGTTGTAAAGCCATCATTTGTGTATTCATCTGCTCTTGCCACGCCATCATCTGTTGTTGCCACTGACGTAGTTGCACATTCTCATTTCTCACATCTGTCACCTCCGCATTCATCCGAGCCTCGGTGGATTGCATCTGATTTTTCACCTGGACGACCTTGGTGTGAGCAGAATGTAACTCCTCATTCAACTGGGTGACCCTTAATCTCATTTGTTCTAATTTTGTTGACAAACCATATGAACCACTGAAACTGCTATCAGATCCAATCGGGAAAGACTGACTACCTTGAGAGCCGAGACCATAGACACGACCTTTCTTGTTCCTACCAGAGACAATTTGATAAAAAATTTGACGTTCGTCGATTGTAGGTGGAGAGGACGACTCACTATCCCCGATTGATGCTGAAGATGCCTCTACACTTAATCTCTTGAAGGCCTCCTATATAAATTAAAATATTGATGTTGTCAACTAATTAAAAAAATCATTAAATTATAATGTTTATTAAATTATACAAAATACAATTACCGCGACGGTTTTTGATCTATTATCAACCCACACTTCTTTATCCTTGATCATTCTTTTGAGTGTGGGTTCTCCTAAAAATATCAAATTCATTGGGCTCGCAGTCTAATTCCCTTGCCTGCATGACAAATATATAAAATAAACAAAAACTAATTAAAACCATTATATAGCTTTATAAAATTTATATTTAATTAGTAAAAAAACTAATTACCATATTTCTTTGGCTCTCTGTGAAAGGAATGGATCCACCTGTGTGTATTGATCCACCAATCTCGGATGCACGATTCTTTTTGTTTTGTTCTACTCTCTTCTTGTATTCATCTTCATCCCACTTAGCCTGTAATGCTCGCCGCACCATCGGATCCATCCATTCCACCTTATCTGTACCTCCTTAATTTTGTTCAAATTATTTTTAAAACTTCTCCGACCAGATTTATTCCAAGTGATCCATATACGATCACTCTCATCGGGTTGCCACTTAAACTCCTTCTACAAGAAATTAAAAATGAATAAATATGTATACAATTTTAAATTTAAACTTTCTATAATTAAAAATTACAATTAAACTTACGCTAAATTCATCTGACCACATCCGTTGTGTTAATTCAGGCACCTCATCCCAATGAAGCCAAGCTTTAGTGTACCGTATCTTCCAAATCTTAGACTGTACACCTGGTGGGCCAACCTCGAGGAAAAAATTGTAAAACTAATATTTATCATGTAAGAAATTGTATTTATACATAAAAAATCACAAACAATTAATTAAAAAGAATATAATTAAAATACTCACTGATCACAATTCAGATTGCAAGATAACTCTACTCGGTGATCAGCTCGATCGGTATTAATTGGCTCAGATGGAGTCAGATCAACATTCTGCGCAGGAAAAGATGTCGAAGGATGTGCATGTGGTGTCGGCATAAATGAGTATGGATATGAACCTCCTATGGAATGAAAAGTAGACCCAGGATAAGGGACAAAATGTGGTACAGTCTTAGGTGGGTGGGATGTGAGTAGGACTATAGTATAACCCATAGGATATGATATAGAGGGGAATGGTTGTTGGAACTGAGACATCAGAACGAAAGCATGTGGGTGCAATGGCTGAGGATATACAGGAGTAGACGGAACAGCATATGTGAAGACAAAAGGAAAAGACTGTGAACCAGCACTACTAGGATCTGGGGAAGGTGTGTCCCTATAAGATCGACATCTTCCTCTACCCCTACTACCCCTACCCCTGCTTGGTTCGGGAGGTGAATGCCCTGACATCTGTTTTTAAATTACATAAAACAAAAAAAAATGATAAAACGTACAAGGTCTCAGACATTAAAAAATATAAAATGTAACGGCCCGCCTCCCGGAGCCCCCGCTAGCATAGAGGATCCGTGAGAAGGTCATTATTAAAATGATATCGAACAATGACGCACCTACAACACACACATAATCCTTTTAGAAATCATAACTCTTCTTTATTATAACATCTCATCATGATCCTTACAAACCATTCATCACTTTGGCCCACATGGGCTTACATAACATACGACAAACTCTGAAAACATAAACATTAACCTTATCAAAGATACGATGACACCCAGGATCTAGTTTTGGGAGAGCTCCGCACTTGCTACCATGACTTGACGTCCTAGACCCAAACCCCGTGGAACGTACCTGGAATGATGGAAAACAACATGAGTCGCGAGACTCAGCAAGCTCATGAAAGAAAGGCTATGGCTTAAGATAGGACTCTTCCCGTGACACCCCATGCAATTCATGCCAATGCAATCATGCTATATCATGATCCATACGTACCTTACTTCTACATGCATAACATAAAGTTAACTGCATATAAAGAACAGGGGCCCACATAAGTCACACATTGGCACCCAGGTCCCACATACAAACCTGTTGTAGCCTAACATAGGCTACCATTTCATTTCCCTTCCACCTGAGTTTCCTTGTCATTGTCGTCTTATCCTTCCGTTGCCGTGGGACTCTAACCCCCGGTCTTGTTATTGCCGTGGGACTATAATCCTCGGTCTTTTCCTGATACTCGTTACATCCTGACATAAGTCGATACTCCCGACGCCTGGCACGGTACTCCCGTCCAGAGAAACAATAATAATAAAATCATACAATGCAACACGTAAGAAATGCAATGGTCGTTGTAGCATAAATGTGATGTCAAGACCCCCATAAACCAAGCATCAGGCCCTGCTACGCCTCACATAGGAATACACACATGCAGCATGCTCTAAATGCATATGCTCACATAGGGTACCCAAATTGGCTCTTAGACCAACCGGGTCGTGCAAATGCTCATACATCCCATCACACACAAAGCATGTCCACACGTGAATGCAACCCAGCCCCTTGTGGCACACACATCATGAAATGCACAAACCAAGGCGGGAATCTGGAGTACCAGCTCTTCTGGCCATTTAGCGCTTATCGTAACAACCGATGACTGGCGCCCATACATCCAGCCATCAACTGTCACGACTCACGGTCGACAGTCAGTGGCTTTGTACCCATACCCTTAGACACACTTACCGACACCATTAACTTTTATAGCCTATAAACTTAACATTACACAACATTTCTCCAAAACTCTTCATGTACATAACCACATAACATCATGATATCATTCTCATTCTTCCTCATTCATAAAAAACCATCTCAACATACATAATAGACTCTTTAGCACATTCTCCTAATTCTGACCATAACCAATTTCTCTAAGAAATTAACCCCAACGGGTTCAACATCATTCCCAAGGGAGGCGGAGCAATACGAAGCTCCGTGACGGTCGATATAAAAGACGCCATGACATCCTTACTTAGCTTATCCCATTAACAATAAACTCATTAATAAAATAAAAGTCATAAAATGGTTACTACACAAATTATTATTATTTATGCGTAGAACCGAGTCATGGTGAGGGAGGGTTTAGAGTATAAGAAACCTTGAAGACTTTCGCGGAAAATAAATAACGCGAGAGGAGGGTTAGGAGCTTGTCTAAAAATGATTGATTCCTTCCTTTTTCATGCTCCCGTGGTGAAGTAAAATGTTTTGCCACTTTTCCTTCAATTTTCTTCCCCGCGCGCGCTGCTGGCCGTTCCTCCGTCTTCTCCTTCTTATTTTCTCTCTGTTTTTCTTTTTCACAATGCTTGGCTCGTGCCCAAATCTGCCCGTGGCCGAGTTTAACTCTCTATTTATACCTCAATTTTGCCTTAACAGCTAAGCTCCACGCTTCCCTAGCATATCATTTGAGCTTCTAAAGTCAAACAGCAAAATCCTAATCACTTTATTGAAATGAGATAGACTTGTGCGTGAAGCTTGGTCCAAAACTAGAATGGAGGGCACTTTCAAATCCACAACCCAACGCGTCCACTATTGCCCATTTCTCCTATTAATATATTATTATAATGTTAATATATTGATTAAAACTATTTTACCTTATTATATAATATATATATATACTACCAACCTATATATGCTGCCATTAGTTATATATATACCAATTATGAGCCTATACCATATGTACCCATATATTAGTATATTATACATTATGCCTTTGATAGTATTATGTATATATTTTACCTATTCATATTAAGAGCAACTTTGCACGCTAACATGCTGTAAATTTCTATCACTTCTTTTATTTTTTATTTTTTATTTTTTTCAATTATTTTATTTTATGTATACATATATTAATATTTATAATATTTTATTTACCTTAAACACTTAATAATCTAAATCCTATAAATTCTACAAACTTTCTTCAAACACCCAAATTAATTATTTTTATTTGTCTCCAAATTTTTGAGATGCTACACAAAAGATCGATATTATATCATAATATATATATTTAAATTCACATGCATTTATAAATATATCAATCTTCTTCTATAAATTCATCACTATCTATGTCATCAGACAATAACTCTTATTCGTCGTTTTTTAATATAGATTCTTCCTCTGCATCATCATCTTCTTCTTGTTGAATAATATTTGAAATATCTATTTCTCCGACTATCCCATCTAAATCTTGTAAACTATCTTTAAAGTCATCATTTTGATCAATTTGATGGAATTATGGTATTTCATCCTCCTGGAAAGGTTCTTCCATATTAGACTCAGGAGACGTTATTGTAGGTTGTGCCTTTGTTTTAATTACAACCATCCAATCACATTTATCACGGCAAGTGCTGGGGTACGATGCGTAATATACTTGTTCAGCTTGTTGAGCAAAAATGAAAAGATCATATTTCTTATACCTTCTTGATGATCGAACCTCGATAATACCATACTTTTCGTGAATTTTGGTTCCCCTGGGATTTGGATTGTACCATTCATATTTGAACATAACTACCCTTTTGATTGGTAGGCCTGCATATTCCAATTCAATAATATCTAAAATTTTTCCGTAATAATAGGTCTCTGAGGATCCAACTATTAGTTCAAGTTCTTTGCGCTTACAATATTCTTTAAGGTCCATTCTAGCTTTGGTATTATCTTTAGTTTTACCTTTCAAATCCATAATTGTATTGAAAATATTGTCAAAAATATTTTTCTTAATATGCATGACATCTAAGTTATGTCGGATCAAATTATCTTTCTAATATGACAATTCCTAGAAAATGCTTCGTTTTGTCCAATTGTGCTCAACACCATACTCAGGCATCGCACAGTCCTGTAACTGGAGGATAGAGGGAAAATTACAGACTCTCTGAAAAATGGTATCTCCAGTTAACAGTGGTGATGGAGAAGAATTATCGACTCTATTTTTTCTAAATGCACTTATATTTCTCCGGAAAGCGTGATTCATAGGCAAAAATTGTCTGTGACAGTAAAAAAATGATGTCTTTGTTGGAAATGTATGCCCTAAAGACACGTTTTGTTTAATTTATGGTAATGATGTTTCTTTTATTCAGTTCATGGCACATATATTATTTGCATTTAATCGTTGGAAAAGTGTCCATGCTATTAAGTAAGTGATTCATGTGATGGGTCGTTCTTCACAGTTAGGCATGAATCATGGGTACTTAATAAGCAAGAAAAATATTACTCTTGATCTTTTGATAGAACTGGGCATTCTATCATGATAAGATCATTGTGCAATAGATCCTAATGGAGGATGGCTTGCCTTAGCCAGTAAACAGTCCGTTTACTCTAATTGTACAAGCGCATTTGGAATGCGTAGAGTGGACCTGTGATAGAAGCTAATGACAAAGTACTAATTATCATGGAGCTAGTCTATCACTGCTACTACGTGGACGAGTGCTCTAATACTTGAGTATTAGTTGGTGGTCTAGTGAACCTAGAGCTATATTCTTAGATTCATTGTAGGTGAGGTCTATCAAAGATCAATATCCTTTTGAGTTGGGAGTATGATTTTTAATTAGCTAAGACAGACTAATACAAGATAGTTTCTGTGATTCACCCCCTTGTGATTGTCCAAGAATAATCAAATAATCCAGGGCCCTTGGAACGTGACTTAAGAGTGTGTGCTTCTGGGTAGCTCCCAGTGATAAGCAAGTACATTCGAGTAGTCACAGATTATTGGACTAGTGATCTAAGGATGGTAGAAATCATTTAGAGAGGTGTTAGTACATTATTCCTTTCTAAATGATGGGTGTTACGCAGAGGGGTATTTTCGTCATTACACTAGTAGGTCAAAGACATGGCATATGCAAAATTATTCGTGGGGTCAGTGTTACCATATGGTGATAGTTAGAACACTTAGAATGACAAAATATAGCTACTAGGTAGCAGGGATATTTTGGTCATTTTAGTAGCCGTGAATAATTTGTCTTTTGGTCCCCGGGGTAGCTCGATATAACTCATGTATTATTTAATACATTTGGCTTGTTGGATGAATTATATTGAGAGAGAATTATTTTATTCAGAATGGTCCATAATTAATTGGGCTAGAATAAAATAATAGTTCATTAGTTTAATTAATTAATTGGGCTAACCCAATTAGAAAATTAATTAAATGGACTTGGCCCATTAGGTTTTGGCCCACTAGGGTTTTAACCCTAGGGTTCTCCCTTTATATTCTCTCCTTGGTTGTTTTTTCATTTAAGTCGTTTTTGACTCTTCTTCACCGAAAGAGAGGCCACGAGTTCGAGTCATACTCCGAAAGATCGAAAGAGTGCCTTTGAGTTCTGATGCGAAGGAGCCGAAGGATTGCAGGACAGCCGTCGTCTCCACTACGAGAAGAGGTTCCCGCTCATCCTGCTCCTATCGCTCCATTCCGTCCGGTAATCCGCCGAAAAAGTAAGTCTCCTAGATTCTAATCAATACAAGGAACGTTTTTTGATTAAAACGCTTCCGTTGCATGCTTTTGTATCCTCGTTCATGATCCTTCAGTCTTTTCACCATACTTGAGGTTGAATGCTTTAGTTTTCTCCATACAATATGGACACGCTAATCTACCCGATGTCATCCAACTAGATAACATTCCATAGGCAGGAAAATCATTGACGGTCCACAATAGAGTAGCTTTCATGAAAAAATTATTTTTTGTTGATATATCATTAGTCAGAACACTTTTGTATCACAACAATTTTAGTTCATCAATTAAAGGTTGTAAGAACACATCTATCTTGTTTTTCGGATTTGATGGACCTGAAATAATAGCAGTCAGAAAAAAACTCTCTCTTCAAACATAATTCAGGAGGTAAGTTATATGGTGTCACAATAACTGGCCAATAAGAATATGGCCTGTAACATCCCGTTCGAGCAATAGGAAGATCCGGAACAACTTACACTGATGGGCCTACACGAACTTCCCAGGGGGGTCACCCATCCCTGGATTACCCCAGGTCAAGCACGCTTAACTTGGGAGTTATATACTAACTTCTCTGGGCTCTCGGGGTATTACATGGCCGACCCGAATTACCATATGGAGTGAATCCATCTGCATAAAGACCAAACCTCACATTTCTAGGATCAGCGGCAAAGTTAGGATATTTCTAATCAAAATGTTTCCATACTTCCCCGTCAGACGGGTGAGACAAAACACCAGGATCCCTCCAACTTTCATGATGCTATCTTATGCTCGCAGTTGTAACCATAAAAGTATATATTCTCTGTAGTCTTGGTATGAGAGGCAAATACCACATTTTTTTATAAGAAATTTGTTTAAATTTTCCTTTCCCACTTCTTACAGGTTTAAAATGAGGATGACCACAAAACTTACAATTCATCCCGGATTCATCATCCTTGTAATACAACATACACCCATTTGAACAACAATCAATCTTCTGATAACCGAGGCCAAGTTGTGAAACCAATTTCTTGGTATGATAAAAATCAATTGGCACTCGATTACTAGTTGGCATTGTTTGATGCATAAACTGCATGATTTCATTATATCCACCTTCAGGATTGTTATAATCAGACTTTATACTTGTCGACGTTCGATTTCAGCCGACCGTGATTCGTTTTGGGCTGCGGTGAGTAAATCCAAAATACCAAGAAGATGAAAAGAACCCCAAATTCCAAACGTGAGTCAACATCAGAATTTTTACGTGGTTCGGCCAGAACGATGCCTACTCCACGACCGCCCTCTGATTATTCTCTCAGAATGGCGGTATCTCATTATTCCTTCTGTCATTGCCCCTCATGATATCTACCATTCTCCTTTATACTGAGGAGCTTTTACAATTTAGATAACATATAAAAATACAATGATTGTATAATGGCGGACAAACTGCCCTTATCGTTTACATAAAATGGGAGTGGGATCCTCATTACGAGGGGCATAGGTTGTTGCAGGTAAAGTGAATAGTCCCTACCTCTGACTTCTCAGTAACTTTACCACTTATGTGAGCTGATGATCTTAGGCCAGCGACCTGGGTGTTACAGCGAACTGAGGGTTTTATAGCGAGCCCGTTAGTCGATCGTTGAGAGCTCACCAAGAGTTTTATCAGGAGCTCGTAAGGTGCTTGCTTTACAGGCTTCGGGTTTCGGTGGTGTATGGATTTCATTTGACGAGGTCGCTGGGATCTTTCCGAGCTCTGGGTGATTGGGTCGGCTCATTGGACTGAGCCTGGCTCATATAGGGGTGATGCTGGAATAGCGTATAACAATACTCAACATCCTAACTGCAGTAGAAAGTTCACTTTCTACTTTGCAGTTTGGATACAATAGAGCTTGTGCAGTAGATAACATGTCATAAAATGCTTGTGCATTTTCATTCGGTGTTTTATCTACATTGTAAGTCTGATAACCACTTCCAGTATCAGTCTCTTGCATTATATATGGCGCATTTGATGGCCAAGTCGCAATTTCATTCGGTGTTTCATCTATATTGTAAGTCTGATAACCACTTTCAATACCAGTCTCTTGCATTATATATAGCGCATTTGATGGCCTAGCCGCATCCATTACCATCTGTTCATAGGAATTAAACTGATCCCTAAAATTGTCTTTTCTATAATATTCATTTTCAACAACTGAATGAGGCACAACATGCACTTCTTCACCATGATGCGTCTAATAATAATAACCTTTCATGAATCCATGTTTATAAATATCTCTTTTCACCTCATTGACTGATTTAAACCTTAGATACTCGCATTTCATACAATGACACTTTAACTTTCCTTCTAATCTTCTAAAACTTTCTTGGGTAGACGCAAATTGAATGAACTCATCGACACCCTCATAAAATTCTTTAGTAATCCCACTCATTCTTGGCTTACACTTATTATCAATCCACTTACGATGCGACGGAATTTTCATTTTAAATTAAATAATATGTATGACGAAAAAACTATCCTGAAAATTCACAAAACCATTATTTAGTATGTAATTTATAATTCCACTTTCAGATGTACAGAACTTTAAATTTTTTACCAAGTAACAAAAGTTTAACCAAATAATTAATAACATTATATTTGTAGTTATAATTTTAATATTATATTAAATAAATAACTAACTTGACAACTATATTATCGAACATTCAACTGTTATATTTAAATATATTATTTATCGTTAAACTAATCATTTTTTAAATTAAACTAGACTAAACAACAAGTTTTTATTTATTTCAATTATGTATTATTGTATAATTTTGTTAAGATTAGTCTTCATTAAACCTAAAGTTAAACCTTGCTTAAATCTTGAAACCCATATTATTAAAAAATTAAAAAACATATATTTATTATTTTAAATTTATAATATATAATTAATAAAATTAAAAAATTAAATTATTTTAATTTCTAACAAGAGATTTAATAAAAAATAAAGTTAGAAAATTAGGCTTTATTCTTAAGAACATTACTAATACATATTTTTTTTTGTGAATAATTATTTTAATTAAAATTAAAGTCAAAATATCAAAATTAATTAAGAAAACATTGATTTGGCCCTAAAAAAATTATTTAACAACCAAATTTATAGTAATATTAATAACTTAATAAAAAATTAATATAAATTATTTTACAATTTTAAATTTATTGCAAATTTACAATTAACCAAACCCGTGAGCCAAAGCCCCAACCACACCACATTTAAAACCCTAATTGTGATTATTATTAATTTAATTAAAATCAATTATTATTATCTAATTTTATTAAGATTATACATTTAAAACCGCAATTGTGCAAAATAATTTTATTTAATCCTACTAAAATTATTTAACTATATTATTAATATTAATAACATTAAAAATTTTAAATAATACTAAATACTAAATATAAAATTAAAATTTTATTTAAATTTTATTAATAATTTATTTTTAAAACACTCACCTACCTAACCCCATATATCTTATATATCCCAAAACATGAGAGATGTAAGAAAATTATATAACTCTTCAAACTTTGCCATTAATTTTTGGCATTTAAAAATATTGAGTATTAAATAAATTAATTTGATACCTCATAACCCACACAGTCAACATGCCAAAAATAAATGAAACTCCACACCTAATGCCAAATATAAATTAATTTATAAATTTTGTGCAAGCAATTGCAATTATAGTGGGATTAACATGGAATATTCCATGTTTGATTCCGGTGCTTGTCGTGCCAGTGACTAGAGCATTGAATTAAATAATCACATCACAAATTAAATCATTTTTGAGCTACAAATTAAATCACATCATAAATTCTAAATTAAAACATTCAAGAATTCTCTCATTTAATGTTTTCATTTTAATTCTAATGTTTAATGTTTTGATTATTCTTTAATTCTAATTTTCCCAAATAATATTGAAAATATTAAACGACTTAAAAACTAAACAAAATCACCTAATATACATATATTATTTAAAATTAAAACTCCTATTCTTATTATTCATTCTATGTGTTAAAAAAATGAAATTAAAAACAGTTTCATCCACAAAAAATTAAAAATAAAAAAAATATGTTTTAACTTAGAAACAAAAAAAAAATTCCATACGAAAATTTACTAAAACAAATTTATTTTTTTAAATTTGTTTAAAATCATTATAAAATTTATATCTATTTTTAGATTGAATAATTATTTTTTATATTAAAAATAATAATTACAAAAAACTCTTATATTTTTTTATTTACAATTTTTTTATCTATTTAAAATATCATCTACTTATTTTTATTCATTAATTTCTCATCTTCCTGATAATCTAAAATCTAACGTATAAAAGGCACAACGAGAAGAAACTGTAATTTTTACTCTATTAAAAATCTTACAAATTATTTAATTTCCTATAATAAAACTCCTATTTTTATTCATTTCTCATATTTTTAATCATTTTACTAAATATTTAATATAATATTTTTATATTAAACATTTATTTTTAATTTAACCCCCTAACAGCCGCCCTCCCCCAAATCACAAAGTTTTGAACTATATATTATTTTAAATTTTATTTATTTATTTAAATCACAAAATACATAATAATAATTTATACAAAATATATAATACATAATAATAATAATATAAAATATATAATAAATCCTTACCCCCTCCCTAACAGTCACCCCCCCTCCCACACAGTCACCATTTTTTTTATTATATACTATTTTAAATTTAATTTATTTAATTAAATCACATAATACATAATAATAATAATACAAAATATATAATAAACCCTCCCCCTAACAGTCGCTCCTCCCTCCCACACAGTCACTCAATTTTTAATTATATATTATTTTAAATTTAATTTATTTAATTAAATCACATAATACATAATAATAATTTATAAATAATAACAAAAATAATACTAACAAATATTTAAAATTATAACATAAAATATACTAACAGATCATTTATAATAGATTATTTATACATCTGTTATAAATAATACTAATAGATTTGTTATTATTACTAAATAAATAACAGATCTAATATTATTATTTAATGTATTAAATAATATAACACATTAATAAATAACAGTTAATTAATATTATAATAAATATTAACATTAATAGTTAACAAAAATATTAACGTTAACAAAAATACTAACATTAACAACTATTTACAACTTAACAATTAATCAAATAGTGCATGTAATACCCCATGTTTAGATAAGGTTGCCACATAATTTCAATGAGTT
Source organism: Diospyros lotus (assembly GCF_014633365.1). NCBI lineage: Eukaryota > Viridiplantae > Streptophyta > Magnoliopsida > Ericales > Ebenaceae > Diospyros > Diospyros lotus. Next base: position 32,573,477 of record NC_068347.1, on the reverse strand, counting down.
TAGAACATCGAAAAATTGATTTTATAGTAATTTCAAGTACCGAATCAATTGCAGGGAATGTCTCGGAGTGAAATTGTCTAAAGAAAATTATATGGTCTCGATGAGCGTTTCGAGATAGGATTTATGGTATCAAAAGAAATCGGATTAGGAACAGTTTTTGGTACAGCTAAATTGCAGTTGCCATTTAGGCTGAAAAATCGAATTGTCATATGAGACTCCAAAAAAAAAAATTAATGGAACCCTAGAGGGGCTTCGATTTTGCGTAATGAGTAACCCTTCAGTGATTTTGGGATGAATCGACGACCCGGTAAGGTCATTGGGGCAAAAAGTCATCTATATCGAGTAAAATTCAAGTTATTAATTGTGGATTTTCGGTATTAAAATGCAAGTTTAATCGGTGTTTTAGGGCATGGTTACAATAAGAAAATTTCCTAAGTGATATTATGATAAAATTGGGGATTAATATATAATTTCTCTTAATTTAAAGTGTAATAAATAGTTATATATATATATATGCACGTGCATATATGCGTGAATGGCAGAGGCAGCCTCTGTGAGATCTTCATAGCTAAGAAATTCTTGTAATTCAGCCGCATCCGAGATTTGCGCAAGATTAAAGAGATTTTAGCAGGAGATGTGGCAGCTAGATTTGAGGAAATGGCAGCCGAATTTGAGAGATTACGTGATTAATGTGATGTACAATATATATTTATATATATATGCACTTTGGAGAGCAAGTCGTGGCTGCCTATAAATAGGCAAGAGAATCGGCCGATTGAGAAGCAAACAAATGAGAGATCAAGAGATAGAGAGGGGGAGAGATTGTGAGAGAGCTGGAAGCAACTAGCTCGCGGTAGCCATGGCCGTGAGCTTTCAGCAAGCTAGAGCGGCCATGGCCGACGAACATCAAGCAGGGCAGCGATGGCCGAGGCGAGGAGGCTGGCTGGTGGTTCGCGGCAGTGACGGGCTGAGCCGATCATGTGGAAGACGGGAAGGTTAGCGGCGGGGCAGCAACCAAGGGGCCTTGGTGAACCAGTAATAGAGATCGGTGGACATGACAGCGAGCACATAGCAGCTCGAGTCGCGCGAAGAAGATGGTTATTGGTTCGGGCGGCTGTGGCGATGGTCGTGCGGCTGTTAGAAGACGATCGTGATGATCGGAGATGGGCGGAATAGCTGCGGAGGTGGAGCTGGTGCACGCGGCATTGTGCGCAGGAGACAGGGGAGAGAGGAAGAAGAAAGGAGAGGAAGAAAAAGAAAAGAGAAGGAAGAAGAAGAAGAAGAAGAGAAGAGAAGAGAAGAGAAAGAAGAAAGAAGAAAAGAAAGAAAGAAATAAAGAAAAAAAAAAGAATAATGAAGGAAGGAAGAAATGGCTGTTCGTGGGTTGCAGAAGGAGCAGGGGAAGGAGAAGATGAATAGGGAGAAGAAGAAAAAAAAAAAAAAAAGAAAAAGGAAAAAAAAAAGAGAAATAGAGGAAAAAATAAGAAATAAATAGAAAAAAAATTCTAGAAAAATTTCAAAAAATAGGAAATTATGTTTCGGTAATATCCCGGAGATTTTGGTGAGAAAACGGCATGGGCACGCATTTCGAGGAGATGGCACGCGTACCGAGGAAGCCGGAGAGGCTAAGTCAAGGATATTTTGAGGCTGAAGTTGAAGAGACTCGTGCAAATTTTGAGGTTGGCACGCAAATAGAGGCAAGGCACGGATATTGAGGTAACCCGATAAGCTTGAGAAGGTAAGTGATACTCCCTAATTAAAGTTAGTTTTATGGAAAATGCTTGGTTAGTAAGTTGTACTTCCTCGAAAATGTTTTTATATTGACATGCCTTGATATGTATCCATCACGTAGATTGCATACATGACTATGAAATGCATAAATACACGTTGATATCATCGATCACTGACTGCACTCTCACCCTGCAATTAAAACACAAAACAAAACACAATAAAAATTTTATATTTTATTTATTTATTTAGGCGAGAGGTTTATACTCGTCAGTGTACGAGTGCAGTTGTAGTTCAAATTTAAATTTATACTTTCTGGATAAGTCCAGGTCGTCCACTGAGAGATTTATTTATGGCAAAAGAAAAAAAAGAATGTCACACACACGCACACGCATTTAGATAGATTGATAACATGATTTTTTTATGATTTTTTTAGATAACAAATACTAGAAAATAAAGCAAGACAGAAGTTGAAATAAATACTAAACGTGAGAATATGAAATTGGAAAGTACTTGAGTTAAGACAATTTCAGTGCCAACCCGTTGATTCCCAAATATTAGCATAAAAGATTAGCAACATTAATTTAATTTCAGATATGAGGATTTGTTATTAAATGCAATTAAAGATAATGATAGCTCTAGTTTAAGCAATCCCCATACATGATATGCGGGATTCTAATTTAAGAAACTACCATAAATTCAATTACAATTAATACACAAAACAACTAAATTAATCATCCGGGTTTGGGTATGATAGCGTTTCCAGTTCTAGTAACTCTCATGCGTGACATGAAAGCTCTAAGTTAGGCTTACGCTCCAATCCAAACCTAGTGATTTTTCAATAATCAAAACACACTCATATTGAAGTTTAAACCAATGTTACTCATTTAAAGCGTAGCTTTCTTTGGGAATCATTGGCGTTAGACACTGTCCTTGCCTTAACCCAAGATTAGATTTAGCTACTCATCTCTGTTAAATTAATTGACAACAATTTAAATGACATAATTTAAATAACAGAATTTAAATGACAGGAATTAAAATAGAAGAAACTAACCGGCCATTTAGGCGGTAGATAATTAAAATACAAGAATTAAAATTGCAAGAATTTAAAGGCAAGAAACTAACCGTCCATTTAGGCGGTGAACAATTAAAATACAAGAATGAAAATTGCAGAAATTTAAAGGCACAAATTAACCGGCCATTTAGGCGGTGAATAATAAAGTAATAATAAATGACATAAGAATTTAAAAGAAGAAAGGAAGGAAGTAAGATCACAAGAGAGAATACTAAAGAAAAGGGGAAAGAACAAGAACAATTCTCAAAGAGAGAATTATAAGGAAACAACTAAACTTTGATTCAAGAATAATAATCACACTTACAAATGCAATCAAGTGATCTATTTATAGGCCACAAGATGCAATACAAACCACACAATTTCAATTATTCAACTAGACATAATTATATCTAATGGGCACTCACACACTTAAAGTTAAATGGATTTTAGCTATAATACACACCTAATATTAAATGGATTTTAGCTAAAATACATACCTAATAAAGCATTCATAAAGTTAAATGGATTTTAGCTATAATATCCACCTAATAGTTAAGTGGATTTTAGCTAAAAAAACACACCTAATAAAGCTCTCACATAAAAAATAAAAATAGATTTCTATAAATTGATTTTTAATCTTCATTAGGATTAAAAATAATCCTTGGGCCTTCTCCAAGTAATATCTTCCATGGGTTGCTCAAATTGGGCCTTAATTCTTCATGGGCTTAAATTCTTCATGGACTTTAATTTTTCATGTGCTTGATTTCTTCATGGACTTGAATTCTTCATGGGCTTGATTTCTCCATGGGTTTGATTTCTTCATGGACTTGAATTCTTCATGGACTTTAAGTCTTCATGGGCTTTAATTCTTCATGCCTAAAAAATAAAAATAATTTAATATTATTAATAAATTATATATTATATATATGTATTACACATGGCACATATATATATATTATATTATATTATATATATTACATGAATGCATATAATGATGTATATGTATTATATATAATTTTATATATTATTATTATTATTATTAAATTTTACTTTAAAATTTCATTTCATTCATTTTTCAATTTAAACTTGCATATAACCATAAAATATATATTAATATCTAATTTAAACTATTTTTAAGATCAAAAGAAGGATATAATTATAACAAAATTTTTATAAAATTAACCACTAATCAATCACGTGCATTTGAGACCGTAAGGAGTACGAACTGGCACTGCTGTTTTACCAAGGGTGCACCCATACACCCCGGTCTCGAAAGAGAGGGGGCTGCAAAAATGGTAGGCAGCATGAGAGGTGCAGTTGACACCTACGATGAAGGACATTGCATACACACATGACATAGCATTATATACCCTTACTTAGATGATTCATCATCTAACTTGGGCTTTGCCCATGGAATATTCAAATGTTCCAAGTGGAGATGTTAGCAAATACAAGGATAAATGAGGCATGAAATGGCACTTAGTTGAGTGCATGAAGAGTGAAATGTATGTTGCACAGCCCATGGATTTAAGTTCTGCTACTTTAAATTCTGAACGTTTGAGGAATGTTGAATTTATTTACGATTAATGTTAAGATATCAGGTTTCGATCTTTGCTTCCGCATTTGATATGAATAGTGATTCTCTTTCGAGAAAAAATGATTGGAAGTTCTGGGACCGATTCGAGGTATCATGTGGTTTAGCTTTAGTGTTTGAAAGAAAAAAAAAATTTGTCCCGGAATTGTCCCAAGTTTATAACGCGCCCGAAAAACGGGGCGTTACAGTGCATATTATGTAAACAATTAACAAAAATATTAATATTAATAACATTAACAGAAATATTAATATTAACAACATTTACAACTTAATAATTAATCAAATAGTACCTATTATGTAACAAATATTCAAGATTGTAATTAGATAATTAAGAACTAAAAATAAAAAATACCTTGATCAACTTCGAATATCAGTGAGAGTAAAAAGTGAAGAATAGAGAAGAGATAAAGAAAAAAGCAAATTAGGAGAAATGGAGAGAAGAGATCTGAGCTCGGAGGGGAAGGGGAGGAGCTTTAAATTAAGGGAGAGGGAAGGAGGGGGAGGTTTTAAAAGAGGGGGATGTGGCGGGAGGGGGCGGGAGGGGCGGGGCATTGCTCGCCGCAGTCAGCAACGGGTAGTGCCCATTGCTAATACTGCGCCCCTCTTTTGTATTTATTATATTAAATATATTATTTAATATATTATATATTATTTTAAATTAATAAATATATTTAAAAATAAATTTATATTTTTAAAATACTTTAAAATATAATTAATTTATAATTATTTAATTTTACAACATTAAACTAATCAAGAAAAAAATATTTTACAATGAAAAAAATTAATAAAAATAAATCAATTACAATTATTTATAGAATAATGACCAAAAAATAAATACAATATTTTTTAAGAATTTGTAAATTTATTATTAATTGGAGAAGAAGAGATAAAAATGTATTTTTTATTTTTTAAATGATTAATAATATTTATGCCATAAATAAATATAATTTTACTAATTAATTTAAATTAAAAATTATATATATTTTGTAAACTAAAAATGATAAGTATTTTGAGAGGAAACTAAAATCAACAATCATCTGCGACAGACAATCTTACCCATCGCAGATGGAGAATTAGTGCCGAGTGATTGTTAGTTGGTGGAAAATAAATTTTTAAAAATTATTTTATTTTTTTAACTAATAAAATTAATATAGTTCTTTTATAGATATTTGATTTTACGAGTTCACATTAATTAAAAAAATAAGTATAAAAGATAAAGAATTAAGGAAAAAAATTAATACTGTAATTTAATACTAAAGAGTAATTATTAATTCCAAGTGCATTTAATACAGATCAACTATCTTCAATAGTTTAACTGTCAACTATATATACTTAGATGCTGCAACATTAATTAATTATAGAGTTAGAGAATATTCATTACAAGTGTTCAAGTGTTATAACTTATGACTTCATATATTTTATTTCTAATGCTTTAAATTGAGACAATTTTTCAATTACTATTGTTGCATTCATTATTATATGTTTATTTTGTAAGTCTTAAATCAATTGAGAAATATTGTCACTGAGAAGTTTAATTTTCATATTAATTATCTCAATTGAGAAATATTGTATTTTCAAAACAAATTTTAAATTTAATATAAATATTTTATAAATTTCACAATAATTTTTTATTAATATTTTATAAATTTCACAATAATTTTTTATTAATATTTTGTTAAACATTAATTTCAGCAGCATTACTAAATTACTAAATTATATAGCATTACATCATATAGTTAATAATGAAATTTAAAACAAGTGAAATGTACGTATCATCTAAATATCGTGGTTATTATTTTTATTTTATCTACATATTATTCATTTAAAAAAATGAATTTTTGCTAAAGGATAACATATTACTCAATAATGAAGATCAATATCTTTAAAAAAATATATGTGTATATAGGGCACATTTAGATTTTAATTTATGTACTATTATGTTTTTTTTGTACACATAAATTTATGTACGATTGTGTCAACAATATAAATTTAATTATTAAAATGTGAAATTAAAGTTTGAATTTCATATTTTATAAAAAAAATTCAATTTTTTACACATTTTGTAAAGTGTAAAAATTATGTTTTGAAATTACAAGTTATTTTATTTTATTTTCTTTTTTCCTTGCGACATATTTATTCCATTGCTAAAGTTTGTTATTTTTTTAGCGACGAATTCATTTGCTAAATTCAGCAGATGCCCCAAAATTGAACGCGTGTCAGGTTCTACCCTTCCCTCATGAGCGCCTCGCATACGTACGTGGCAGCGCTGGGATATTAATCTCAGCAATAATTAAAAGTGTTGCACATTCGAATCAAACTATCAAAGTTGCACATTTGATTCTTTTTTAACAGATCTGCTCACCACATGGCAACGCTGGAATATTATTCCGTCGCTATTATCTCAGACTCTTTACTGGATTCGAACCCCCAACCCTCTCATGATCAAGTTTCGCGCATGAGCTATTAATCTGGAAGTCTTCTTGTTTAGTGATGTATATAAAATATATTTATAGTGTTCTCTTTCATATATTTTCAGAATTATATTTATACAACAAAATTTCTTAAACTTATTTAATGATATTATTTTTAATATTAATAATGTTAGTAAAGGGAAACGTTATTAATTATTATATTAGCATTAAAGAATTATGTTATGTTTAAATATAAAGTTTTTAATTAAATTTTTATCTTTTTTTATTTTTTTAGCAATGGGGTTAACCAGTCGCTTAATTTTCATTTTCATTTGAATTTTTTTTATTTTTTCACGACGGGTTTGGCCCGTCGCTAAAATTTAATTTGAATTTGAATTTATTTTCTTTTATTTTTACCAACGGGTTCAGTCTCGTCGCTAAATTTGTATTTTTTTAATTATTTTTTAGTGACGAGTTCATCCCTTTCGCTAAATTTAATATTTTTATTTTCTTTTATTTTTTAGCGACGGGAATACCCCCGTCGCTAAATTTGATTTTTTAATTTTTTTTTAATTTTTTAGCTCGCTAAATTTGTTTTTTTGTTTTTTTTATTTTCTCTTCTCTTTAGCGACGGGTTAAACCCATCGCTAAATTTGATTTTAATTTTTTTAATAACTTTTTAGCAACGGGTCCCGCCAGTCGCTAAACTTTTTTTTTTTTTTTTAAATTATTTTTAGCTACAGATTCACCTGTCATTAAATTTATTTTTATTTTTTATTATTTTTTTTAGAACGCTAAATTTGTTATTTTTTTTATTTTTTTAATTTTCTCTTCTCTTTAGCGACGGGTTAAGCCCATCGCTAAATTTGATTTTAATTTTTTTAATAACTCTTTAGCGACGGGTCCATTCCCGTCACTAAACTTTTTTTTTATTATTTTTTAAATTATTTTTAGCAACGAGAATGCTCGTCGCTAAATTTTTTTTATTTTTTATTTTCTTTTATTTTTTAGCACTCTAAATTTGTTGTTTTTTTATTTTTTAATTTTTTTTATTTTCTCTTCATTTTAGCGATGGCTCAGCTCGTCTCTAAATTTGATTTTTTTTTTTAAATTACTTTTTAGCCAGTGCCGGTTGCTAAACTTTTTTTTATTTTTTAATTTTTTTTAGCGACGGGAATACCCATCGCTAAATTTATTTTATTTTTTAATTATTTTTAGCGACGGGAATACCCGTCGCTAAATTTATTTTATTTTTTTATTTTCTTTTACATTTTAGCGAGCTAAATTTGTTGTTTTTTGATTTTTTTATTTTCTTTTCTTTTTTAGCGATGGGTTCTTTCCCGTCGTTAAATTTCGTTTTTATTTGTTTTAATTATTTTTAGCGACGGTATCCTGTCTGTCGCTAAATTTGTTTTTTATTTTTTTAATTATGTTTTAGCAATGGGTGTGCCCCGTTGCTAATTTTGTTGTTTTTTTTATTTTTTTATTTTTCTTTTCTTTTTATTTTTTAAAAAATAATTTCTTTTAAAATTATTTTTTTAATTAATTTATTTTTTAATTTCTTTTCTTTTTTAGCGACAATTTTTACGTCGTGAATTCCGTTGCTAAATTTAGTGACGAACTATTCATCGCTAAATTAAAAAAAAATAACGACGAAAATTCCGTCGCTATCCATCGCTATTTAGTAATTTTCTTGTAGTGTAACATTTAACTTCTAAACATTTCAGAAAATATGAAATTACAAACAAATCTATTAATTAAAATAAACCCATAACTTCATTAATGCTTTAAGTTTGGAAGTAAAAGTAGAATAAAATAATTTATAGACTATCTTATCAAATGAGATTACATCGACCATTTAGTATAGTAATAGCGCATAAAGCTTAGAAATAAAAGAGTTCACGAATTTCGTTAGTTTCCTAGAAATGATACTATTTATGCATATGTATATATATATACCCAAAAAATTATAATATATATAAGTATAATATCAGTTCAGATTCGGTTCGAATCATGGTTTAAAAAAAAAAAAAAGTAACCAAACCAAATATATTGATTCTTAATTTTTTAGAATTAGAATCTAACCATTGAACCATAAAACCTGTAACATCTCGTTCGAGCGATAGAAAGGACCGGAATAACTTATCTTGATAGGCCTACGCGAACTTTCCAGGGGGATATCTCTAGATTACCCCAGGTTAAGTACGCTTAATTTGGGAGTTCTTTGCTAACATTCAGTCCAAAAGATATCTAGCTGGTGTTGTTTCATTTCTTACACTATCCTCGATGTATACTAATCTCTCTGGGCTCTCGGGATATTACATTCTCCCCGCTCTCGGGATATTACATTCTCCCCCCCTTAAGCACATGATGTCCTCGTCATGCGATCTTACAACTGGTCCCAGCTCTCTCCCGTCTAGTGTCCCCGGTCCAGTACCCCCAGCCTTGGGCTAGTACACGGTCCCCGGTCCAGTACCCCCAGCCTTTGGCTAGTACACGGTCCCAACACATGGCCCGGGTCAGCTTTGATACCACCTGTAACATCCCGTTCGAGCGATAGGAAGGATCGGAACAACTTATCCGATAGGCTTATGCGAACTTCCCAGGGGGGTCACCCATCCCTGGATTACCCCAGGTCAAGTACGCTTAACTTGGGAGTTCTTTGCCAATATTCAGCCCAAAAGGTATCCAACTGATATTGTTTCTTTTCTTACACTATCCTTGATATATACTAATCTCTTTGGGCTCTCGAGGTATTACAGAACCAATCCAAAAGGCACGGTTCGGTCCAATTTGGTCTGGTTCACCTGTTTTTGAATATTTTTTGACAACTCTAGATGAAAAAAAGATTGATCAAATCAAGAAATACTTATGGAGATTCGGAAGGAAGCATGTAGACTCAAATATGTAGTTTTCATTTTTTAATGCAATATTTACAATGCAAGGTACTCTTTTTCATTCATTTAACGTTTTGTCCTATTAGATTTTCCTTTAATGAGGTCCTAAATTATTCTTCTTTATCTTTTGTAAATTCTTATAATTTTAATAAAATTAATTAGTTAATAATTTTTATTTTTTTATTTAATTTATATAAAGAGACACACTCAAAAAAATTAGCCCTAGACCTCAGAAAACCCAAAACGGCTCTGCCCGTTGCTCACAAGATGTTAGGCTACTGGAACAAATCATCATTAATATCATCGAGGGAAGGAACAAGCGGGGCATGCTCTTGTTGGGACTGTCGAAGCACTGTCTCTTCTGGTACATGTTTGGGCAAGAGAATCAAATTAAGAGAGGGAGTAATATAATGATCATTGGAAGAGTAAGTTAACGAGCATTCAATAGTTTGGTGTAGAACCAACCAAATCATTCAAAATGTTTCCAAATGTAATTAAAGTATTTATCAATTAATTGGCCTCCAGTAGTACATCGATTAATCTAAAAAAGATACATAGATTCATTTAAAGATGATATGTTAATTAGTCTTAAAAGACTCAATAGTGGATACTCGAGAAATATCTAGACCTATCACGCGACAGCACAATACATTCTGTCCAAAAGGGTGCATAACCCTCAAAATGACTCAAAAGAATGGGTTTGGCACCATATTTGGGTCATACCTTAGAGTCACATCATAAAGAAAATTACCCTCAAATCATCCTTGATCAGGTTATATAGATCCTAAATTTTTTAGAAAAAAGTGAATGATTATATCTATTGTTCACATTTCTCTACTTGTCTTATTTGGTTATTCAATTCTAAATACTAAATTGACTATCAAAGTTTACCTTAAGAGACAAAAGCCTCGACCTTATAGAAATTCAGATAATGTTATATTGGGTCCCAACTTCCTAACATCAATCGTATATTCATTAAATAATTTATTATTTCATTTTGAAATTAGAAAATTGTGGGTGTGCACTTTAATTGCATCTTTCTCGAATTTCAGTAAGCAATTGAATAGGTGAATTTTTAGTGTTAAATCATTGGACGGAAACTATTAAATTATAGTTCACCAATGTATTTAAAATTAAATATTAGAATTAGAATTAAAATTGCTTAATTAAAAATTTGAACTAAGATAAAAAAAAATATTCAAACTTTTAGCAAGTGAATTATAAACATTGATGTAGTGAGTTCGTTAGTGATTACCATAAAACATCAATAGAATAAACAAATAATCCCATTCTGAGAAGCAATCTAGGGTTGGGGAATCCCATATTGATTCCTCAATCACTTTGGGAATCCCATATCGACTATGATCTGGATCAAATCAATTCTATTTGAATCTCTATAGGTGTGGTTCCCTCAATGTTAAGAAGATATTCTCGTATATTCCTTTGAATATAATTTTTTGATATAATCTTGTATTTTTTATCTCCTTCCAAATCTCTTGAAATAATTTTTTGGTTGTGCAAACCAAAGCGAATAATGACCTTGGGCTATACATCTGAAACCAAGCCAAATATTCCACTTACTTTGGTTGAATTTGGATTAATATACTTGAATTCCATAAGAATTCAATTCTAGGAACATAAATTGGGCAAACCAACATTTGAATCTCCTTCATTGGCTCAATGTCAAGGCGAGAAAGATAAGACCCAATTTCTTGCCCAATGAAGGAGTACCTTCCAACATATTCATTTTGAGAATTGAGTGAATGGGAACTTTTGTAATTAAAGAGCATAAGTTGTGAATTGTGAAAACAATTTCTTTATAAAATTAAGATACATAATTGACTCTCGTTTATAACGTTTATAATACGAAAAATTTTACCATTAGATGTAAGTGGGTTTACAAAATTAAGTATAAAACTGATGGTTCCATAGAGAGGCATAAGGCTTGTTTAGTGGCAAAGGGGTATACTCAACAAGATGGATTGAATTTCTTAGACACCTATTTTCCTGTTGCAAAGCTTGTTACGGTGAAAATCTTGCTTGTTCTCGCTGCTATGAAGCGATGGGCCCTTGTTCAGTTAGATGTCAATAATGTTTTTCTAAATAGAGATTTATTTGAGGAAGTATATATATATATATATATATATGGATTTACCTCTTGGGTATAAGCCTTCCGTTTCTGGTATTCAGAGGAAGAAGTTAGTGTGTTGTTTGCATAAACCCATCTACGATTTTGAAACAAGCTTCACAGTAATGGTTTACCAAATTTTCTCATGCCCTTATTCAGTTTGGTTTCAGCAATTTAAATTTGATTATTCCTTGTTTACCAAAGGCAATGGTTCTTCCTTTGTGCTTTTCTCATTTATGTGGATAATATCATCATCATTGGTCTAGATTTGACTATTATAGACTCTCTCAAGTCTTTTCTCCATAGTCAATTTAAGCTGAAGGATCTTGGTCAATTGAGGTATTTTCTTGGGCTTGAAATTACTCAATCTAAGAGTGAGATATTTCTTTCTCAAAGACATTACACCTTACAACTCTTAGAAGATATTGGTTTTTTTAATTGTAAACTTGTTAATTTGCCTATGGTTCATTATCTTAAACTAAGTATGCATGAGGGTGAGCTACTTGAAGATTCATCACTCTATCAACGTCTTATTGGCTGGTTACTCTATCTCATCATTTCTGGGCCCAATATCACGTTTTCGATTCATAAACTTAGTCAATTTGTATCTCATCCTCGCAAGCCCCATTTAGATGTTGTCCATCACTTATTACAGTATCTCAAATCCACTTCGGGTCCGGGCTTATCTTTTTTAGCTTCATCTTCTTTACAACTTCAGGCATTCTCGAATTCGGATTAGGGGTCATGTTTGGATACACGTAGTTCAGTTACCAATTACTGTGTATTTCTAGATAATTCTTTGGTCTCGTGGAAATCTAAGAAGCAAACCACGGTGTCTAGGTCCTCAGCTAAGGCTGAGTACCGTGCTTTAGCTTCTACTGCTAGCAAGATTACTTAACTTACTTAGATTTTGGTGGATTTTCAAGTTTCTCTCTCATCTCCTGCTTTGCTTTTTTGTGACAATCAAGCTGCCATGCACATTGCCAACAACCCCGTATTTCATGAACATACCTAACACATTGTAATATCCCCCCAAAAAATAATAAAATAATAATAATAATGAAAATAATAAAAGTGTAAACTAAATTTAGTTAATTAATTAATTTGTATTAAAATTTGAGGCGATGCGCGTGTGTTGGTGTGCTAAACATTAAATGTGTCTCTCATTGAAGCTTCTTGAAGCTTCTGACCGAATGGAAAATAGAGGAATGAGGGAGATGGCCAAATCGGCCATGGCAGCTAGTTGGTGGCTGAGAGAGAGAGAGAGAGATAGAAGGAGGGAGTGACTGGCAGCCATGGGAGCTGGCCGAGAGGAGCTCGGCCATGGCAGCCAAGCGAGGAAGTAGCAGCGGCAGACCAACAATGGCGGAGGCGGCTGAAGAGGTCACGGTGAAGCCAGCCGTGGTGGCAGTGGCCGGCCGGTGGTTGCGTGGCAGTTGGAGGTGGCGTTGGAAGGCGGCAAGTGGCCACTGGTGCGCTGGTTGCAGGAAGAAGAAGAAGGAGGCAGCAGCCGCGGGGAAGAAAGGAAGAAGAAGGAGAAGAAGAAAGAAAGAAGAAGAAAAGAAAGAAGACAAGAAGAAGAAAAAGGAAAGGAAGGGAGAAGAAGAAGCTGGGTGCGCAAGAGCAGGGACGTAGGGAAGAAGAAGAAGAAGAAGAGGAAGAAAATAAAGAAAAAATAATAGAATTTTGAGATTTTTTGGCATCAGGTACGTGGGTAAAAATTTGTAGAAACATGTTATGTTTAAATTATAAATTTTTTGCGATAAAAATTAATTAATTTGGGTCCCGGTTGTGTTATTTGCTAGGAAATGATTTAATTTGCCTCGGGAGCTTGAGAGAAGTCGGAATCAGCTAGTTTCAGGCAAGTTCCTAATGTTTTTCTCGTATTGTTTAATTCCCGTGAGAAACCCTGTGATTCCTCGTATTTTATATGCTCCATTCGTCTGTTTCGATCCGTTTATTAATGATAGAATTTTGAGTTGTTTGATTTAAATTTAATTTATTAAGCTGGTTTCGAGGATTTTATTAGCGTGATTTAATTTAAAATAAATATGAGACTCGTTGAGATTTTGTGGTGCGCTTACGTGGGGTTTAAACGGCTAAATTAATTATATTACATGGTAGATTTATTTAATTAAAGCTGTGATTTTATTTATTGCCAGTGAACGTTTTACTTCGCAGCGGGTGCACAAGAAAAGCAAGGAACGACCGTGTAGAGGCAGGCTCCTAACCTTCTCTTCCTAATCTTTAATTCCCGTGAAAGACCCCATGATTTCCTGTGTTTTATCATTTCCCTTACTCTAATTTGGCTCCTAACCTTATTTGTTATTCTTATTCATTTGTTTTAATTTAAATTAAATTCGAGACTTCTAGAGTTTTGTTTGTTGTGAGCTTATGGGGGTTTGTACCGCCCCCACTCCCTTTGGGAATGATGCTGAACCAGCCTGAGAATTAGGTTCCTAGACGAGCGGGTTTATTTACAGTTTTTCATGGATTTATTTATGGTTCGGTTAGAGTTATCGAGCAGTAGGGCAAGGGTCGATTGTTGGTGACGTTGGGGAAGACTATTGTTCGGCCCTGATGTGGACCGTCGGGTGGACACCCCTAGTCACTGGCCATTGACTGGTGCCACGCATTGCTGACTAGCTCTGCCGGTATGTGATTTACTACATGATTAGATATATTGTATTACTGTTCATGATTTGATATGCACATGGGTACGGGATGCATATTGGGATATCCATTTATTGAGTATACTTGGACACGGACATTCTAGTTTGGTTAAGTTGCATCCAGCGCGAGAATATGCATGGCGTGTAGTTTACTATGTGGGCGAAGCATGGCCTGATGCCTGGATGTATGGGCACCTTGTATCACGTTAATGCTCACTACGCCATTGCATTTTTATGTGCATTGCATGGCTACTGGTAGTTATTAGTTCTCGGATGGGAGTACCGTTCCAAGGGAGCCTATGGCTCGGTTGTCGGGAGTACCGACGGGGATGGGTGACGGGAGTACCGGCCCGAGATCGAGCGTGCAGGTTTGTGAAAATATTTGTTGCCTTTCAGGGCAGCGGCAAGTTGATATGGGACTTGGGTGCCGTGTGTCTTGTGTGGGCCCCAAGGACCGGTATGTGTTTTATTATGCTATTCTGCTGTGTTGTAGCGTCTCACGCTTTGTGTGTACCTGGGGGTTTATTTTGGGGAGAGTTTTTTTGATTATGTTCAGCCTTCAGCCTTTCTTTTCTTATGCTTGCTGAGTCTCTCGACTCACCTTGTTTTCCATCATTCCAGGTAGTGGCAGCGTGAGTCTAGGCAAGGGAGTCAGCTTCTAGCGGCCGAGTCGGTACGGTGTACTGGCAGTCCCATCAATCCCTATCAACTCTGATGTCTGAGTAGGGTTTATCCTATTATTTTGTATTGTGCCAGGTCTTTTCTCGAGTCTCGTGTATGCCGGTACAGGAGTTTGTGTTTCTTTATTTATCTTGTGACCGCTATGTTAGCGGGGTACCCGTAGTGCATGCATGTCTTGAGCTTTGCTTCTGCTGTTCTTATTTTTGTGTATGCATGCCAGGGTAGTCTTTGTCTCGTGTTTCATTATTTTTCCCCTTCCGTAAGTGCTCCCGTTCGGATAGTCCGGGCGGTTGGGGATATCCGGGCGGGGGTGCTTACACACATAGAACTTGATTGTCATTTTATTCAGGACAAAGTGATTGTTGGTCACATCAAGCTTCTTCCTATTCGGTCTCATCATCAATTAGCAGATTTATTTACTAAAGCTTTCCCAACTCTTCAATTGTTTTCCTTATTGTCCAATATGGTCATTGTTAATCCTCATGGTCTATCTTAAGAGAGAGTAATAGAGTTCGTTGTGTATTTTGTATTTTTATTGTATTGTTTTATTTACTTTGCATTTTCTATATTTTTTATTTTGTGCTTACGAGCCTGTAGTGGCAATTTTGTAATTCAACAATGTATTAGTTTTAGGGTATTTAAGCCAAGGTCAATAATGAGAAAGATTAATGAACTACAAGAAAACGTGTGTTTAGAGACGAATTTTTTCGTCTCAAATTAGAAATGGATTTGGAGACTAAACTATTTTGAGATGGTATGTAATATCCCAAAAAAATAATAATAATAATAAAAATAATAAAAGTGTAAACTAAATTTACTGAAATTAAATTTAGTTAATTAATTTAAATTAATTAATTTGTTAAAATTTTGTGGCTGTGCGCGTGTGCGTAGGGGTTAAGCAAAGTGGCCACTTTTCTGTCAAATGAAAACAGAGAAGAACAGAGAGAGAGAGAGATCAGTGGGCCGCTCAGCCAAGTGAGAAAGCAGCAGCGGAGGGGGAGGACGCGCGAGCAGCAACGGGCCAGCAGGCGCGCACGATGGCGCGCGGTGACGCGCGATGGCGCACGAAGGCAGCAGCGGAGGCCGGCAGGGGCTGGCGCTAGTGCGCGCAGGCGTGCGCGCCATGGAGGAGAAGGAGGAGGCAGCAGCTGTGGGAAGAAGAAATGAAGAGGAAGAAAGGAAGAAGAAGGAGAAGAAGAAAGGAAGAAGAAGAAAGGAGAAAGAGGAAGAAGAAGAAAAAGAAAGAAGGAGAGAAGGGAGAAGAAACAAGGCGCAGGGGAGAAGACGCAGGGAAGAAGAAGAAAATAAAAGAAAATGAAGAAATTAAGGAAAAATAAAGGATTTTGGGATTTTCTCGGCATGAAAAGTGATCAGGTACGTGGGTAAAAATTAGTCGAAGCATGTCATGTTTAAATTATAAATTTTACGCGATTAAAATTAATTAATTTGAGTCCCGGATGTGTTATTTGCTAGGAAATGATTTAATTTTTCTCGGGAGCTTGAGAGAGGTCGGAATCAGCTAGTTTCAGGCAAGTTCCTAATGCTTTCCTCGTACTCTTTAATTCCCGTGACAAACCCTGTGATTTCTCGTATTTTATACCCTCCCTTCGTCTGTTTCGATTCGTTTATTAATTATGGAAATTTGAGTCGTTTGATTTAAATTTAATTTATTAAGCTGGCTTCGAGGATTTTATTAGCGTGATTTAATTTAAAATAAATATGAGACTCGTTGAGATTTTAATTGTGGTGCGCTTACGTGGGATTTTAGACGGCTAAATTAATTATATTACACGGTAGATTTATTTAATTAAAGTCACGATTTTATTTATTGCCAGCGAACGTTTACTTCGCAGCGGGTGCACAAGAAAAGCAAGGAACGGCCGTGTAAAGGCAAGCTCTTAACCCTATCTTCCTGATCTTTAATTCCCGTGGAAGACCCCGTGATTTCCTGTATTTTATCACATCTCTTACTTTAATTCGGCACCTTGCCTTATTGGTTGAACTATTATTCATTTGTTTTTAATTTAAATTAAATCCGAGACTTCTATAATTTTATTCGTTGTGAGCTACGGGGATTTGTACCGCCCCCATTCCTTTCGGAATGATGCTGAACCCAGTTGGGGAACTAGGTTCCTAGTCGTGCGGGTTTTATTTACGGTTTTTCTCGGATTTACTTATGATTTGGTTAGAGCTATTGAGTAGTGGGGCAGGGGTCAACCGTTTGGTGACGTTGGGGTAGACTACGGTACGGCCCTGAAGTGGACCGTCGGGTGGACACCCCTAGTCACTGGCCGTTGACCGGTGCCGGGCACTGCTGACTAGCTCTGCCGGTATGTGATTTACTGCATGATTAAATACCTTATATTACTGTTCATGATTTGATATGCACATGGGTACGAGATGCATGTTGGGATATTCATTTATTGGGTATGCTTGGACACGGACATTCTAGATTGGTTAGGTTGCATCCAGCGCGGCATATGCATGGCGTGTGGTTTACTATGTGGGCGGAGCATGGCCTGATGCTTGGATGTATGGGCGCCTTGTATCACGTTGATGCTCACTACGCCATTGCATTTCTATGTGCATTGCATGGATACTAGTAGTATTTAGTTCTCGGACGGGAGTACCGTTCCGAGGGAGCCTATGGCTCGGTTGTCGGGAGTACCGACGGATACGGGTGACGGTAGTACCGACCTGGGATTGCGCGCACAGGTTTGTGGAGATATTTGTTGTCTTTCAGGGCAGCGGCAGGTTGGTATGGGACTTGGGTGCCAAGTGTCTTATGTGGGCCCCAAGGACCGGTATGTGCTTTTATTTTATTATGCTATTGAGCTGTTATATTGTAGCGTCTTATGGCTTTTGTGTACCTGGGGGTTTATTCTGGGGTGAGATTTCTGGTTTTGTGTAGCCTTCAGCCTTTTCTTCCTTATGCTTGCTGAGTCTCTCGACTCACCTTACTTTCCATCATTCCAGGTAGTGGCGGCGTGGGCTATGGCAAGGGAGTCAGCTTTAACGGCAGAGTCGGTGTGGTGTACAGGCAGTCTCATCAATCCCTATCCACTCTGATGTCTAAGTAGAATTTGCACTATTATTTCGTACTGTGCCAGGTGTTTTCTCGAGTCTTGTGTATGTCGACACAGGAGTTCGTATTCTTTTATTTATCTTGTGACCGCTGTGTTAGCGGGGTACCCATAGTGCATGCATGTCTTGAGCTTTGCTTCCGCTGTTCTCATTTTTGTGTATGCATGCCGGGGTGGTCTTTGTCTTGTGTTTATCTCATTTCTCCTCCCGTAGGCGCTCCCGTTCGGGTAGTTCGGATGGTTGGGGATATCCGGGCGGGGGTGCTTACATGGTAAAAATCCGTCTCAAATTTGAGACGAATTTAGAGACGAAAAAAATTCATCTTAAATTAAAGACGGATTTAGAGATGGGAAAAATCTGTCTAAAAAATTTGAGATGGATTTATTTCCGTCTCTAATTACATACAAATTTTTTTCCGTCTCTAAATCCGTCTTTAATTTGAGATGGAAAAAAATCCGTTTCAAATTTGAGACGGAAAAATTTTCGTCTCCAATTAGAGACGGTACAAAATAGGTCTTAAAATTCGTCTCGGATTTGAGACAAATTTTTATTTCTATTTTGAGACGGATTTTTTCTGTCTCAAAATTTGTCTTTAATTGGAAATTAAATATAATTATTTAATTTAAAGTCTATTGAAAGTTTATTTAAATATATAAATAATAAAATAAAAAATTTAATGAAAAGTATATTAGAAAATGTAAACTAAATATAAAATTTTATAAAACACACACTCCATTTTAATTAGTAATATTAATAATATATATACTACATTTTAATATTATGAAACTCTATAAATAAAATATATACTAAACATACACTACATTTTAAATTTTAAGGACATAAAATGGGGGAATCAAATATTAAAAAATAATTAAATTAAAAGTTAATCAATCTACAACTTAAGATGATTAAATAATTAAAAAACCTTTAAATCAATTAAAAAAATGTTAAATAATAAAATTATAGACATGCAATAATAAATATATAAATAATTTTCTTAAAGGAATCAACAAAAAAAAAAAAAAAATAGTGCTACCTATGCGACTCGTGTCACATTCAGTAGATGTTCAACTAATATTTATTCATATATCTACTATATTCATCTCATGAATATTGGCATGTGACTCATTATGCTTTAAGATTAATATTTCATACTAATTAAAAGTAGTAATCCATGTGTCACTTTATAATCGATTTATCATATTTTTCTTTTATGAGAAATCTAAGGACTGTTCATTTATTTAAGGATGCATGATAGGTTAAAGACATATTCAATTAATTAACACCTAAAGATTTCGACAATGCCATTCACAGTAAGATGGTGAACACCTTTAGTACAAGAATTTAGACTTGTTCAGATAAACTAATTTGTCACAATACGTATGATATTCTGACAACATACTTATTGTGACGAAATGACATTACAATAAAATAACACTTTAGACATAGATGTTTGAGATGGAATTTTTTGAGACAAATTTAGAGATGGAAGTGATGGGAAAAAATCTTAATCTAAAAAGAATGGTTAATGAGTATTCAAAGATCAACAATAATTTAAACAAATAGGTAAAAAAGTTAATAATATTTTGACCAAGTATCCCTTTATATCCAACTCATTAGTTGAGTAATCATATTTCATTTGAAAATTGAAAAGTTGTTGATTGTTAAAATATTTTTCTTTTGTAAAATTAATGAAAATAAAAAGGGTACATAATTGATTATTCTTTTAATTTTTACGTTGGTATAAGAAAAGTTTTTAGATTCATGGGATTTATGATTCTTAAGAATACTCTTAAGAATATTTAATTATCAGAATTTATGCAATTCTATGTTTAGTTAATTTTAAATATTCTTAGGAATAATGTTGGGTATTTTTTTATGAGAATTTTACATTTCTATATTTGGTTTAAATGTAGCATTCCTAGAAATCCATGTTATTTTTTCAAAATTCTCGTTATTTGATTTTTTGTTTAAAAATAATAAATTCCTTCTAATATTTAAAATATTAAGACCCACCACAACCACTTTAAAAAATCAAAAAATATCATTTTGTTTTACACATTATGTGTGTGTATATATATATATTATATATATGTTTGTATAAAAGGGTAATGGGTGTTTTAGTCTTTTATTTGTTAAAAACTTTCCCTAGTTCATGGGAATCCAAGATTTTCAATCCCCCATAGAAATTTTTTTGTGAAACAATTGATTAAAAATAAATCCAATTTCTTAGGATTCTTTTTTAAAAAATTTGTATCAAATATGGTAATATAGATTTCCAATCTAACATTCTCATAAATCTAAAAATTTTTCCCTACCAAACGCTCTCTTAAGAAATGACAAGAGAGCATACTCAAGAGAAGTGGAATAACTCATTTATCTCAAAGGAGATTTTTTTTATTAATTAAATATCTCTAAGGAGATTAACATTTACCCGACTCTTATCCTGTTCTTGATATATATCAAAAAAGATTAACAAATCTAGATTTTACTTGAGAGATCTTTTATCACTTGAGAATTGGCAATCTATTTTAAAAAATTTAAAATTTAAGCAACGAAAATTAAAGTAGCTAGAACCTCTTGATTAAAAAAATAGGAGCAAAATTTATCCCTTTTTTTTGGGGTGAATATTAACACAAGTGAATTATGAGAATTTATTAGTGAGTAAATGGTTAACATAAAAGCATCAATATAATAGAAATAGGAAGAAATCCACAAATTCCACTATTATCTACACTTTAAAGAATAATGGTTTTTATATTGAGTCAATTGGGATCGATAGAATAAGTTAATAATTATTCATAGTGTGAGACAATTAACATTATCAACCCATTTCAAAACCTCTAAAACTCTTAGAATTGAAATTTTGATTTTTACAGTTTGTTTCTTTGTTTCGTTCAGATGAAACTTTTCTTTGTTAGTTATTTCTCTACAGAATTTGTTTTGGTATTGTAATGTTTGGAGTATGCCTAAGCAGATAGTTGTAGATGCTTTTGTGATCTTTCGTTTATTAAAATTTTTATTTAAAGAAAAAAATTTAATTTGAGAAATTTAAAATAAATTCTTATGTTTGAAATAAAAAGAAAGTCTAACAATTGAAATTTTATTTACCAACAAACTTTAGAATTTGAATTTCGATCAAGGTTGTTAGAATTGTTAAATAAAGAATTAAAATTCTCAAACACTACTTATTTATTTTATTCCCACAGTTACACTTTCCTATCTATTATCTTATTTGGGGTTTTTTTTTATCTTCCTAGATCTCCTTTTCTGTCTATTATTTTGATTTTATCCTATAGTTGTTTCAATTTGAACAAAAACATTTTTATTTTATTTCTTTTTCATTTGATGAGGACATTCGTCAATATTAACTAACGAGGAAATTAATTAAACTGACTACCTATTAATATTTACTAGACTATTTTAATATTTTTATGCATAATATCATATTTAGATGCGAAATAATATCATTTTAAATTATATATGTGAATGCACAAATTTACAAATAACTAGTACCAATCCTAACTTGTATCGTGTAAGCGCATACAAGGGACATATCAGATATATATTTCACATTTATCCCTAACTACAATTATGCACATATATAATTATTCCGATTATTTGGTTCCGATCTTTTCCACCAAAAAAAAAAAAAATCCAAAAACACTATAAAAGAGAACAAACAACATATTTTTTTACTAGAATAACATTATTAACAAGATTGTTTCTTTATTTCCCCTATACATATCATCATATATAAGAATCCTATGACTAGTACCAATCATATTTCTTTGTGTAAGTCTCATTGGTACCACTAAAATAAAACCCATCTGATCGTACAGACCAGTAGCAGCTCTTATCTTTGGAATGCAAAATTGAACAATGGCTGACCATGTCATGATTATAAACATCAAAAAATTTATCCTTGGAGCCCCAGTAGAAGTGGCAGTAAAAGAGAGTGTTGTCTATGAACACGTTGGGAACAAATCTCCAAGTAAGATCTTGCCTAGGTTGGAGTGTTTGCAGGCCGAGATCATCATCTTTAGATTGACAACGAACCCTCATTGGGTCTGGGCGGGTTATTAACGACATGGACTGCACTTCTCATCCAGAAGCCCTTCTCTTCCTAGTCTTGCTGCCGACACAGCATTGGGCCAATGAAGCAAATCATCATCAATGCCATTGAAGGAAGGAAGAAGCGCGACATTGTCTTCATGGGACCTTCAAAACGATGTTGTCTTTGGTGCATATATGTTTATGAATCTAGCTGTCTATGGTGGTGCACACACACACGTGTGTATATATATACACTTTTGGTTCATTATTTTGCCCTAATGGGTAAGCACAGAAGGAAGGTATTAGCTGAGAAAATGATTTAATGAGCAATATTGAGAGAAGAAGGAAAGGAAAGGTTTGCTAGAATGCCAGCCTCTTTTAGGATTGGCAAGTGAATCAATGAGCATGACGGAATAAATATGGTTTAGTACATATTTTTATTTATGTATTTTTATATTTTTTTTGGTATGGTTACTTAAATTTTTTATTGTCTCAATTATACCTCTAATTTGATTGTTGGGTCAATTAATCTCTATACTTTGGTATTTTTTTCGGATGGTAATTTGAATTTTTTATTGTTCCGATTATCCCTTAAAACTGCATTTTCAAGCCAATTTAACATATGTACTTTCATGTATAAAAAAATAGGTAAATGAGATGATAAAATACATGTGCTAATCTCAAGCACAATGGTGAAGTTGTAATATATTTATTAAATTTTATTTTTAATATTTAAATAATTTAATTAATTGATGATAAATGAATCCCATTTTAAAATATCTAACTAACCAATTAAATTGTTTAACTACTGAAAACAATGTGTACTAAAATATAAATTATCTGGAAATAAGATGCACTTATTGCACTTTAACCATAACCCTTAAGGCAACGATAAACATTATCCATGTTCAAAATATATCTTCAATTTAGAAATATATAAAAATTAAAAATTTAAGAATTTTTCTACTAAACTTTGAATATATAACTTTAATTTAAAGTGTGATTTGTTAATGAATATAGATAAATTAGTAGAAGTATAATCAAACACAAACACCCTAGTTTAATTTAAAGTGTGATTTTGTATAAATTTGAGTTTAAAAGCATGTGCCCTCTCTCTTTAAATTAAAGTTTGAATATTTGACTATAAGCAATAATCACCCTAGTTTTTGTCAAGGAAGCAAAAGCTCGTTATAAAGGTCCATTGCTAACAAGACCACCCTTATAACAAGTAAACACCCTTAAGTGAGATCTTCTCACACATTAGTGATTTCAAGCTTAATAAAATGACTTACAAATCTTTACAATGATCAAAGAAGAAAAAAGAAACAAACAATTGAAGTACAACTCAGTTGACTGCTTGAACACCTTCAACTGTAAACACACCACTAAAGAGCTCAATAAGTAAATGTTGATGCTAGTATATAAGACTCTTTTATAACCCTTTCATTAGCTTCTAGCTAAATAAGTAAGTCGAAGTAGCTGCCATCAGTGTCAAAAATTATATCATAGCACCTTTTTGAATTTCATGAAAAGTCTCCATTAATCTTGTGATTTTTTTAGGTTTGTAGGGAAAAGAAGTTTTGCAGGTTAATCTTTTAAATAAGAATAAGTCAACAACGAACAGGTCAAGCATAATTAATGCCATGCAACAAAAAAAAAAAAAAAAAATTCATATTGGTGGTCGGTAAAATTTCTACAGATTATCAGATATGATTTTTGACTATTAGAATAGAAATAATTTTAAAAAATAAGCAAAACAAAATGAAAAGAGATCAATTATAGAGCAGTTCTTAACTTGCACCAAAGAGGAGAAAATGGTTCTGGAGGCAAACGATGATAAGGACTATTTGTGGTCATTTTAATGAAAGATATTAATGTTTCAGGACAAGGAAATATTTGTTTAGTTCACAACAAAAAAAAATCACATAAAACTTATGAAGTAAAATTTAAATGTGTGTGAGATAAAGAGTGAACAATGTGCTTCAAAAATATGGCAAAGATTAGGGTTTGTTTACTTGTGAAAAATTAAAATAGTTTTCTTCAAAAAATATTTACAAAGATGGAAAATTAGAAACTGTTTTCAAAATGGTTTTTTTATATAAATTAAAAGATAAAAAATAATTTTTTGTAAATTGTAATAGATTTTAAAAAAACATCTTAAAAATATGTTCTTTAGGGAAAATATGCTTCTTCTTTTTTTTTTTTTTTTTTAATTTGAGCCCCTCTTAATCTTATGAATAAGAACTTTTTTCCTTTTGCTTCTCTTTTCCTCGTGTTTCATTCACACTCACCCACCCACTCACCATTCCTCTTTTCATCAGGCCACTTTGGCCATTCACCTCTTCCTTTACTGTTAATTTTTACATTTCTTCCTCTACATGATTTTAAACTTTTTTTTTATTTTTTGAATTTTAAAAATGGTTTTGATTTAAGAGAAATGAATGTGTTTTTTTATTTTTCTCTGATTTTTTGTGGAAATGAAAATATGGAAATATAGATGAAAACTAAAAATGAAAAATAGAAAATATTTTTTGCAAGTAAATAGGGATTATATTTTTTGAAACTTAAATTTTAATTTTGATAGTTTTTGGTTGTCCAAAATGAAGTTTTGAAGAATTAGATTAACTTCTCAAATTAATCGTATTCAAATTTGCAAGATTTTGGTTGACTAAACTCAAACTTTGGTCAACCAAATTGATTTTGAAAAATTGTTTTGGACTATATTAGAAGACTTTGGTTAACTAAATTTTATCTTTAGTCAACTCTATGGCATTTGGTTATCTATATATCTTGAGAGACAAATGTGTTCCCTTGCCCTCTCCAATGACTGTGTGGAAATTATCAATGGGGCAAACAACCATAATTTTTTATTTAAATAAAAAACTGAATATTGAATAAGAGAGGGGATCTAACCTTAGTATTACTTTAATGGGCCTTTTGTTAGGATCAAATCACTCTAATTATATAACTTGTTAAAATTGATTCACGCACAAACTAAGAATAATAAATAAAAATTAAATAAGAAAAATAACGACACAAAAAAAAAT
This sequence comes from Diospyros lotus, assembly GCF_014633365.1. Classification (NCBI taxonomy): domain Eukaryota; kingdom Viridiplantae; phylum Streptophyta; class Magnoliopsida; order Ericales; family Ebenaceae; genus Diospyros; species Diospyros lotus. The sequence goes on along the minus strand of NC_068347.1, from coordinate 32,548,125 downwards.
TAATGTGGTTTCGACTCAATAGCTAATCTCATGGTCACACCACGCACCAGAGTTATGTTATCAAGTTGTGAACCTTACTCGAGATCACACCATCATAACTAATCTGGATATATATCTCTTCATATATTATTGTGAATAGTCCATCAAACACTGAATCGAGACTGCTTGTTTAAAAGCAACAAATAACAATCACAACAAAATTAAGCTTTCCAAACATATCCTAATCCTCCAACTAAAATCATCATCTAATAAAAATTAATTGAGAGATCTTTCCTACATCAGACTAATGTTATCAGGTAAAATAACAATCTTATAAATCAAACTAAAATTTGAGCAGCTATCCCAACACCCTCCCACTAAGTTTAGTGGCCCAATAACTTATAGTCTATCTATACTTTTTCATATCACATGCACATTAGTAAATATTGAGATTGGCGTATCGGAAGCCTTCTAAAACCTATTGAGTCACTCACGAATGTCGGATTATAGGACTCAATTAGTGATTCATTAATTCTAAAAAATATCGAAAAATTGAAGAGAATTGTGAAAAAAATTTCAACAGAAATTTTATTAAAATTCTAAAATCCACTCCTAAAAGCATCATATAAACATAGTATTTATAGGCTACAACAATTAGAAAATTAAAAATTGCTCCAAAACCCTAAACCCAAATCTTACCAAAAAAAGGCAAGATTGAGTTTTCATTACAGGATCAAAGTTAGATAGAAATAAATAAAATCCCCCAAAACGGCATATTAAAATTCATTCCCTAATGAAAGTTATTCCTAGATTAATTATTTTATAAAATAACAAAAACACTAATTTCGAGGCCTAAACGAAGGAATTTGTGCAAAAAAGCACGGACCTCACCAGCAAAGCTTGTGACTTTTAATCCTCAGTCCGATTCCCTTGAAATTGGCCTTTAAAATCACCCAAATCTCACATTTCATAAAATGCTAAAGCCATCTCATCCACATAAGAGATAGAGCAAGATTGGATCGCTTTAAATAAATTTTACTGGTGTTATCAAATTATTTTTCACAATTCAAAATAATTAGTGTAGAAAAACCCAACAAAATCCAACAGAAACATCTCCCTCAAGCAAAAATACATATAAAAAGCATCATAATTAAAGAGAACCAACAAAAGATTATAGATGAAGTTCCCACTTTTATTTATGCTGTAAGTGCACGAGAAACAATGATTAACTTGATTCATCTATTAGCCCGATCATAAGAACCAATGATTATTCCCACCCATACCAGAAGGCATAACTATTGGGTCCATTGGTTCCACTAAAATAGAAATCATCCGATCTGACAGACCAATAGTAAATTTTGTCGCTCGTGTACTTATCCGAACAGTAGCTAGCTACTTTATTATTGTAGACATCAAAGATTCTCTCATGGGGGCCCCAATAAAAATGGCAGAAGAAGAGAGTGTCCTCTCCGAAAAACCAATGGGGAACGAATCTCCAACTAAGAAGTTGCCCAGGGTTCAGTGTGTGCATGCCAATGTCGTTGTCTTTGGATTGACACTGAACCCGAAATGGGTCTGAGAGGTCGTTACGGATATGGACTGCAGTTTTCTGGAAACTGATGTCCTGTTGCTCGCAGGATGTTGGGCTGCTGGAACAAATCATCATTAGTATCATCGAGGGAAGGAAGAAGCGGGACATGCTCTTGTTGGGACTGTGGAAGCACTGTCTCTTCTGGTACATGTTTGGGCAAGAGAATCAAATTAAGAGATGGAGTAACATAATGATCATTGGAAAAGTGAGTTAATGAGCATTCAATGGTTTGGTGTAGCAACAACCAAATCATTCATAAAAATGTTTCCAAATGTAATTAAAGTATTTATCAATTAATTAGCCTCCCGTGGTACCACTACAAGAAAATAGTTAATTTGAAACAAATTTTTCGTTTGAGACAGATTTAGAGATGAATTTTAGCCGTGACAAAAACCCTTATCGATAAATTTGAGACGGATTTTGAAACGGATTTAGAGACGAAAATTTTCCGTCTTTATTTGAGATGGATGTGGAGACGAATTTTTCAGTTGGTTTTTGAGACAGATTTAGAGATGGTTTTTTCCATCTCTGTTTGAGATGGACTTAAAGACGAATTTTGAGACCGATCTTAGTCTTTGTTACAGACGGATTTAGAAACAAATTTTTTCTGCTTCTATTTGAGACGGATTTACAGATGTGTCAATATTTGTCTCAAAAATCCATGACTAAACTGTTGTTTTATTGTAGTGTCATTTTGTCACAATAAGTATGTTGTTAGAATTTTCATACCTATTGTGACAAATTAATTTATCAGAACGAGACTAAATTCTTGTAGTAAAGGTGTTCACCATCTTATTGTGAATGGCATTGTTGAAATCTTTAGGGGCTAAATTAAACATGTCTTTAACCTATCATCCTTAAATAAATGAACAGTTCTTAGATTTCTCAGAAGAGAAAAATATGATAAATTGATTATAAACTGACATATGAACTATTATTTTTAATTAGTATGAAATATTAATATTAAAGAATAATGAGTCACATGCCAATATTTATGAAATTAATATAGTAGATATATGAATAAATGTTAGTTGAACATCTATTGAATGTGACACGAGTCGCATAAGTAGCACCATTTTTTTTTTTTTTTTGTTGATTCATATAAGAAAATTATTTATATATTTATTATTGCATGTCTATAATTTTTTTATTTAACATTTTTTTGAATTGATTTAAAGGTCTTTTAATTATTTAATCATCTTATGTCTTAGATTGATTAACTTTTAATTTAATTATTTTTTAATATTTGATCCCCCATTTTACGTCCTTAAAATTTAAAATGTAGTGTATGTTTAGTATATATTTTATTCTTAGAGTTTAATAATATTAAAATGTAGTGCATTACTAATTAAAATGGAGTGTGTGTTTTATAAAATTTTATATTTAGTTTACATTTTCTAATATAGTTTTTATTTATATATTTAAATAAACTTTCGATAGACTTTAAATTAAATAATTATATTTAATTTCTAATTAGAGATGAATTTTAAGAAGGAAAAAAATTTGTCTCAAAATAGAGACGGATTGAGAGACGATAAAAAATTTGTCTCAAATTAAAGACGGATTTTGAGACAATTTTTTTATCGTCTCTAATTAGAGACGAATTTTTTTTGTGTCTAAATCTATTTCGAATTAGTGACGGATTTTAGACCAAAAAAAATCTCTCTCAAATTTGAGATGAACCTGCAATGGGTCTGGCAGATTGTTTATGACATTGGACCTCAACTTTTGGGAGGTCTTATCTTTCTCACCTTAACATTGAGCCAATGAAGCAAATCATCACGAGTGCCATGGAGGGAACTAGGGAAGGAAGGAGCGAGCCGTAGTTTTGTTGGGGCGGTGAGAACAACATCGATACGCCCACCAAATGTTGGAAGGTACTCCTTCCTAATTCAACCATGGTGTGTGTGGGGTGTTGTGTGAAAGACCAAGCTTGAATAATCGAGGAAGAGTTTCTCTTATTGCCAGGGTCTTTAAAACGCTTTGTACAAGTCCTATTTATAGACAAAACCTTAAGCAAAAAGTAATTACAGTATATTGAAGTTTTATCGGGATTCCAAAAGGTTTCTCGGTTTCTTTCAACGTGTTGTGTACGCAGCTTTCCCTGTTCTTTCTTCTAGATTCATTGCTCCAGGACGGGCCTTCTCGAAGAAGACGATAGCACATTATATGGATAAAATTTAAAACAGAAGAAGAAGAGCAAAAAAAGAAGACATAATTGAAGAAAAAAGAATAGCTGACGAGACAAAAATTAGATTTTCAATTGTCTTGTCCTTATTCATGATATTCTTTGACTGTTTATAATAGTTTTACATGTGGGAAAGAGAAAACAAAACAAATGTGAGAACAACTATCCATTACAATATAAGAAAACACTAGTCACTACTACACTACCACCTCACTTTAACTATCAAAGAAATTAATCAAATTCATTTCACATATCACACATCCTCCAGAAAAAGTCCTCCGGAAAAGACATCATTCCTCCCTGTCAAGTTTAATTTCCAACACCAAATAGGCACACACTTGTTGAGTATTATAATATCATTTAATTTAATGGGAATTCTAATTTCAGAGTTGGAGGCTAATTGAAATTCCAATTTATATTTATATTGATTGTTTGAGTACATGAGGGCTCTGTCGCATCCTATCTAACAACAATTAACTAATTCCATAAATACCACTTGGCATAACTACCAATCTTATTGGTACCACTAAAGTAAATACCGTCTGGTTGTACAGACCAATAGCAGTTTTCATCGTCTGACTGAAAGGTTGTACAGTACACGTCTATGAACTTATCGTAAACATTGAAGACTGCTTCCTTGTTGCGCCAATAACAGTGGCAGAAGAAGAGAGTATTTTGAATAACGATGTGGGGAACGAATCTCCAAGTAAGATTTTGCCCAGTTGGGAGTATGTGCAACCCAATATCAGTGTCTTTAGATTTACATTGAACTCGCAATGGGTCTGGGAGGTCGTTAATGACATGCACCGCAACTTTTAACCAAAAGCCCTTCTCTTCCTGACCTTGTTGCTCATTGCACGATGTTGAACCGACGAGACAAACCATCATCAACGCCACCGAGGGAAGAAAGAAGTGGCGGAATGTGCTGTAGGGACTCTCAAAATCATGCTGCCTTCGGTTCATGTTTATGATTGTCTGCCTTTGTCGAACATGCGCATAAAAGCAAGCAAGCGCACACAGATAAACGATCTTTACAGGTAGAAAGATGAATTGGGATGCATTGCACATACACCCACATATATATACACTCTTCTCATACATGTACATTATTTTGCCCTAATGGGTAGGCATTGAGAAAAAGTAATAGTTGAGGAAGTGATTTAATGAGCAATACTGTGGCAAGAATGCAGTATTAATGCTTTATTTGGAATCAAATATTCTTCTTACTTAACAAAAAAAAAAAAGAATCAAATTTGTTAGACCGAAAAGGAAGAGGAAGAATCAAATATTCTTCTAAATTTTAGTTTTGGTAAGTGAATCAAAAGAGCGTTGATGGAAGAAGACATTGATGATCCCAAACAAGTGAGTTAATGAGCATTCAATGGTCAATAATAACTTAAACAAATGTCAATTTTTCCTACTCATCATTAATTATGAAAATATTCATTTTGAGAATTGA